>NC_135233.1:618678664-619001997 GCF_051348905.1 Ranitomeya variabilis
CTCAAGGTCTCCTGCGCTCCCTCAAGTTCTCCTGCACTCCCTCAAGGTCTCCTGCGCTCCCTCAAGTTCTCCTGCACTCCCTCAAGATCTCCTGCGCTCTCTCGGTGCTCCTGCACTCCCCTCAAGGTCTCCTGCGCTCCCTCAAGTTCTCCTGCACTCCCTCAAGTTCTCCTGCACTCCCTCAAGTTCTCCTGCACTCCCTCAAGTTCTCCTGCACTCCCTCAAGTTCTCCTGCACTCCCTCAAGTTCTCCTGCACTCCCTCAAGTTCTCCTGCGCTCTCGGTGCTCCTGCATTCCCCTCAAGGTATCCTGCGCTCCCTCAAGTTCTCCTGCACTCCCTCAAGTTCTCCTGCGCTCTCTCGGTGCTTCTGTGCTCCCCTCAAGTGCTCCTGCGCTCCCTCAAGTTCTCCTCTCCCTCGGTGCTACGAAACTCCCCTCAAGTTCTCCTTCGTTCCCTCAAGTTCTCCTGCTCTCCCTCAGTGCTCCTGCACTCCCCTCAAGTGTTCCTGCGCTCCTCCAGTGCTCCTGCGCTCATTCTGTGCTGCAGAGGCAAAGATACCAAAGTGCACAGTAGGAGCAAGTGAAGCTACAATTCCAAAGCCACTGGTCCAAATTGTCAAACATCAGAGGTGCATGCCCCCCACCCCTCCCCAACCAAGCAGGAAGCCAAAAGGCAGAAAAGCGGTGTGCTCCTGAAAAAAAAGGGTATGCAACAACCACTTGAAGACTAAGTTAAACTATTGCGAATAGGTACATAATTCACTATAATCAAAATTACCATGTGTGCAAAATGGACAAGACTAGTGCATTGTGCTTTTTTTTTTTTTCTTAGGTTCATGAGGAAAAAAATTGCTACTGCGAACTTGTAAATGTACTTACACTGGTCTGTGTTAAATGTGTGCAAACCTGTGCGCATGCATAATGCTCCTTAGTACAAAAGTCATTATCATAGTTCACGATATTAATTCATTCTTTGGATACCAAAAAAACAGTAATTATTTTTATGAGCAGAAACTAAGCACCCATTCACATGAAATAGAAAATTCCCTATAGCCGAAAGTGTTGCCTGTTCCCCTGAGCTTTGTGTGTAAGCAGACTGGGTAGCGTATCAGACAAGTGAAAATCTCCTGACCTCTGTGGTCCCAGGACCAGATAATCAATGCTGACATACTCTAATGAAAAACTGAGGTTTAAGTTTGCCCAGAGTCTGTTTAGCCTTAAAAGAGATCCAATTCATTTTTCTATGTTTTTTTTTAGGAACATGTAAGAGTTATTCCAGGAGATGAAGGAGGGCAAAATGAAAAAAACTGCCCAGAAATTGTTAGTTTTGGTCCCAAATGATATCTGGCGGTGAAGAACTGCTTCCTATGGAGATTGCTGGGGGATTACAAAGTCTACATGAAACAGCTTTAATTAAATTCTTCAGGTCGGTTTCTATGCTACAGACACCCTATAATTTGGAGATACATCACCTGGATATATTTTAATTAAGCAGAGCTATATAGGAAATTATTTTTTTCCATAGAATCTTTTATCTAAAAAAAAAAAGACACTGATCAGAATCATATGCTTGCAAGATGCCCGATTATGTGTCATTATCTGCCAAAATTCAGGTTAAAATATGAAAACCCGATTATGGTGTGAAGAAAGAAGGGTTTCACACAAAGCTGTCAATAAATGTTGCAGGCAGATGTTTGCAGGAAGTCATCAAGTACCCAACAGTGCGTGCTTCCTGGGGCTTTTCATCACTTTCGATGCATTTTATGGTTTTTTTTCCATACACTACTCTTTAGAACAGCTAAAACATATATAAAGAAGAAGTTTGTGGAAAACAAATGTCTACATATGAATATATTCCATTTAAATGGTATTTACATTCCAATATGGAAACAAAAAAGACACCACAAATGCTTCTGAGAGGGAAGCTTAATAATATGTTCATGATAGACATTTGTGGTGGAATAAGCAGAAGTCCCTCAGATCTGCAGCTTGCACTGATGGTCAGCACATAGGTTCGTGCTTATTGAAATACACTATTGCGCATCCCATAAATAGAAAACTAATCTCGAGCACATCTGTTGACTGATCAGTGTCTCCCAAGTTTGCATTTACAACTTATGGATGGACAAACACATTCCTTCACCTTTCTGTAACATTCCCAAAGGAATAACCCGTCCACAAACAAGATCATGACGAGCAAGCCCGGAAGACCGTTCAAAACTTTATGAGACACCCCAAGAGAGCTCGGAAATTAGAGATGATTTTGGAAAGAGCAATCTGGCCCAGTTTATGGAGTTACACGGATATCAGGGATTGGGAGGACAGACAGTACTTCAAGCGCTTGGGACTGATGGCGGATGGATCTGAACCCTATCAAGGGTGTTGATTATCAACAGCTGGACACCGAGAGGCAGGGTGGATTGATTTAAATCACGCCGATTTAAATCATGATTTAAATCACGCCGATTTAAATCATGATTTAAATCACGATTTAAATCAAAAGATTTTTTTCTATTTAAATCGGATCGATTTAAATCATGATTTTAATCATGATTTAAATCACTGATTTAAATCAAAAGGTTTTTTTTAATATAAATCACGATTAAAATGAGAAGTGAGAGCAGTGCGCATGTGCGCCCATAGTTACACGGACGAAACTAGGGGCAACGATCTAACGCCAGGGTGAGGGGGGGACCCCAAAGTAAGTAAAAATCTTTTTTGTTTTACTATATGGCAATAGGTAGGTGTTTAAAAGCAGCATGTCTTAATTGTATAAACTATTAATAGCCTCCACATTTTGTTCATACTGCCCCTTTAATTCCACACTTCTAGCTTGGTTTCACTTTTGGTTTAGTTTCTTTTTCCATTCAGTTGACATGCCCAAACTTGTTGGATAGTCAGCATCCTACAGAAACCTCTGGAAGAGCATGGCATTGTGAATGTTACACATATACAGCCTTTATTCTACTGAGTTAAACAACTCAGCTTTATCTCATGATGGAAGAACCTTTGGATGGTAAAATATTTTCCTCAAAAAGCAGTTTATTTAAAAAAAATCCGATTTAAATAAAAAAAATCCGATTTAAATCAAAAAAATCCGATTTTTTTAAAAAAACATTAATTTTTATCCACCCTGCCGAGAGGGAAGATTTCTGAGACATAAACCATAACTTGTAGTTTAGATATATTCCAGATACTTTGTGCAGTGATAAAAAAAATGCAATGGGGTCAAAGACTAAAAGTAACGTCAAAGTTAAAACAAGAACTTGTTTTTAATAAATAAAAATGGTCTTCCTTTAAAAAAATCAGCCTAAGGCCTCAATCACACATCCGTGTTGCGTTCATTTTTTCACGGAAAGAACATATGTACCATGTACCATATGTACCTCTTGGATATCCTCATAGCTTGCCAACCGCACATTTAGCGTTTCCTACTCCCAAACTACCTCTTCATCTCGCCCCCTCTCTGTTGGTGTCCCTCAAGGCTCTGTCCTAGGACCCTTACTCTTCTCAATATATACACTCGGCCTGGGACAACTCATAAGGTCCTATGGCTTCCAGTACCATCTATATGCCGATGACACTCAGATCTACCTCTCTGGCCCAGATGTCACCTCTCTGATCTCCAGAATCCCAGAGTGTCTATCAGCCATATCCTCCTCCTTCTCCTCTCGCTTCCTCAAGCTCAATGTGGACAAATCTGAACTAATTATCTTTCCTCCATCTCGCATATCTTCCCTACCTGATCTATCTATCAAAATAAATGAAATCACACTTTCCCCTGTCCCCAAAATCCGCTGCCTCGGAGTAACCCTTGACTCTGCCCTGTCCTTCAAACCGCACATCCAAGCTCTCGCCACCTCCTGTCGCCTCAAGCTCAAAAATATTTCCAGAATCCGTCCTTTCCTCAACCCACACTCTACCAAAATGCTCGTGCATGCCCTAATCATCTCCCGCCTCGACTACTGCAACATACTCCTCTGTGGCCTACCTTCTAACACTCTCGCACCCCTCCAGTCCATCCTTAACACTGCTGCCCGACTAATTAATCTCTCTCCTCGCTACACTCCTGCTTCCCCTCTTTGCAAATCCCTTCACTGGCTCCCAATTTCTCAGCGTATCCAGTTTAAATTACTAACACTGACCTACAAAGCCATCCATAATCTTTCTCCTCTGTATATTTCCACACTAATCTCTCAATATCTTCCCTCACGTAATCTCCGGTCCTCCCAAGACCTCCTTCTCTCCTCCACACTTATTCGCTCCTCACCCAATCGCATCCAAGACTTCTCCCGAATATCACCCATCCTCTGGAATTCAGTGCCCCAACACATCCGGTTATCCATTACTTTTGGATCCTTCAAAAGAAACCTGAAAACCCATCTCTTCAAAGAAGCTTACAGCCTGCAAAGACCACACGGCCACCTCAACACCATTGGAGCTACTGCAACCCTCAACCTATTGTCTCCTTCCCCAAAATCCTGTAGAATGTAAGCCCGCAAGGGCAGGATCCTCTTCCCTCTGTACCAGTTTGTCGTTGTTAGTTTTGTTTACTGTAAGTGATATTTGTATTTTGATGTAACCCCTTCTCATGTACAGCACCATGGAATTAATGGTGCTATATAAATAAATAATAATAATAATACCATTAAAATCTAGGGTGCTATTCACATGTCCATGGATGAAAAATTACTATACAAAGTGTATGGGTAGGTGAAAAATACATACCACACACAAGAGAGCGGTGGCTGTTACCGTGCCCCTCGACCTGACTGACAGCAGAGCAGCATTGGTACCCCCTAATGTGTATTTGTATGAGCATCTTATTCACCGAAATTAAAAGTTAAAATCCGCAACTTTACTGTAACCAAATCTGCTCACATTTTCATATAGGGAATTTCGCGTGAATATTTTGAAGATTTCATCTACATTTTCTGGGGATTCGCAGTAAAGAATTCCACCATGTTTTAATCTGGCCTACAACTACAACTCCCAGCATCCTTCTACATCCAATGGTCCGGGCATATTAGGAGCTACTGCAAGACGCACAACTTTGCAGTGCAATTCCTCAAAGCAGGTGCACAGCAGGAATGATCGGGAGCAATGAGTGGTCCGTTCCACATATGGTACCTGTGTCGAATTACACCGGCTGTTTCCATTGATTACTGTGGTGTTATCGTATATTCTGGGCGGCGAGGACTAATAATACCATCTATGCATTCTTTAGTAATTGTTTTCACTCTGAATATTAAGCTACCAGAGACTGACTGCCAAGTGCAACACCGCACGTGTCACCGTCCGTCCAAATAAAACAGACTTCCCAGGGATCTCTGCATTTTAATTTCAGATTGGACACAGATGATCATATGCTGCATTATAAGACCAGGGTGGAAATATGGAGCTTTGGAGCATATAATGAAGGTCGGTCTTGTTTTTTTAAGCATTTTGTGTAGTCAAATTTAAGATTAGCGCAAGATAATATTTAAGAAATAAAGGATTGGATTTTCAGACTTCCAAGATGTACATCCTTTCGTTATTCTGAGATCATATCACCGAGAGATGTCTTCCAGGAAAATATTCCAGCTGAAATCCCAGCAACTCAAGAGAAACTGACGTCTAATCAGACACAGATCTCACCCTGAGCCCTCGGCAGCAATAAGTCAAACATTTCGCACCTCCAGACTGACAATACTGTGAATAGGACGCTGCAGGTGTTCTGTGTCTTATGAGATTCCGGGCTAAGATCTCTCCAAATCATCAAAACAGAGACAGAATAAATAGGTTTTATATTACCCTGACCAGAGCGAGTGCAAAGCCTCCGGTCTATGTCATCTCAGTGACACTCCACCACATACATCTATGTTACAGCACAGGCTGCAGATGTGCTGGCTGCAAACTATTTACTGCTAAAATGTATCACAAGCACAGATGACAGCTCAGGGATTGCGCATCAATTACATTTACTCTCTTTGCTATATTTCCACTAAAATGACGGACAGTATTATTAGTCAGGAGATTGGATTGCCCTTCGCATCCATCATGCGTGAATTCCATTTCTCTATTGTTAGAACGGAACAGAGACAATCGCCTAACGCAGATGTGAACATAGTCTAATGGTTAGCCCTTTTATTCATACCCACTCCAGTAGTGGGCTTAAAAAGAAAGCAAAAAAATAAAATAAAAACCACGGTGTATTCTGCACTAATATTACATCGAAGGTATAGTTGAAGCCTGTGCTGCTGAAAGTTAATACTGGGGCAAGAATGCACTCATATCAGACTTTTCTAAAACTGAGCATTAAGCTGGCCAGACATCGGAGATAGCCGTCAACAGGACATTCATTTGGCAGACAGATATCTCTCCTGACGCTCAGCCGAGCGCTCATGTGTTTTTAATGAGAAGAGAGGAAAAAGACACTGCCAAACTCCTCTGGCAGTGGCTTATCTTCCCTGAAGACAAAATGATTGGCCGCTGAAATTCTGACTGCCTGATCCTTATGACCCCCAATATCATCTGTTGGGGGAGTCAGGAGAGCTCTATGCACACCAGAAGGGGGGCAGATTCAGATTACTTTTATCTGGGGTGTATATGGGTCTTTAGACTGGGCATACACTGACCACAATGATGTTAGTTCTCAGCCATTTAAGCTCAGGGCTCCCCATGATTTAAGCTGTATGATACCAAGATCACGAGGTCTCTGCAGCCTCACATCCAATGACTGGCGAGGTCTCTGCAGCCTCACATCCAATGACTGGCGAGGTCTCTGCAGCCTCACATCCAATGACTGGCGAGGTCTCTGCAGCCTCACATCCAATGACTGGCGAGGTCTCTGCAGCCTTACATCCAATGACTGGCGAGGTCTCTGCAGCCTCACATCCAATGACTGGCGAGGTCTCTGCAGCCTCACATCCAATGACTGGCGAGGTCTCTGCAGCCTCACATCCAATGACTGGCGAGGTCTCTGCAGCCACACATCCAATGACTGGCGAGGTCTCTGCAGCCTCACATCCAATGATTGGCAACGCTCTCACCACTGTCGCTGGCCAGATTTTTAGTCTCACGTCACACACAACGTCCGTCTTAAGAGACCACAATGCAAGTCACTACAGCACATGACCTGGGTGTGAACTGGTTATTGTTCTTAGCACTAACATACAACCCCTGGCAAAAATGATGGAATCACCGGCCTTGGAGGATGTTCATTCAGTTGTTTAATTTTGTAGAAAAAAAGCAGATCGCAGACATGGCACAAAACTAAAGTAATTTCAAATGGCAACTTTCTGGCTTTAAGAAACACTAAATGAAATCAAGAACAAACAATGTGGTAGTCAGTAATGGTTACTTTTTTTAACCAAACATAGGGGAAAAATTATGGAATCACCCTGTAAATTTTCATACCCAAAAATAACACCTGCATCAAATTAGATCTGCTCGTTAGTCTGCATCTAAAAAGGAGTGATCACACCTTGGAGAGCTGCTGCACCAAGTGGACTGACATGAATCATGGCTCCAACACAAGAAATCTCAATTGAAACAAAGGAGAGGATTATCAAACTCTTACAAGAGGGTAAATAATCACGCAATGTTGCAAAAGATGTTGGTTGTTCACAGTCAGCTGTGTCTAAAATCTGGACCAAATACAAACAACATGGGAAGGTTGTTAAAGGCAAACATACTGGTAGACCAAGTAAGACATCAAAGAGTCAAGACCAGAAACTTAAAGCAACATGTCTCCAAAACAGGAAATGCACAACAAAACAAATGAGGAACGAATGGGTGGAAACCGCCTAAAGGAAATGGGATTTGCATACAGAAAAGCTAAACAAAAGCCATCATTAACACCTAAACAGAAAAAAACAAGGTTACAATGGGCTAAGGAAAAGCAATCATGGACTGTGGATGACTGGAAGAAAGTCACATTCAGTGATGAATCACAAATCTGCGTTGGGCAAGGTGATGATGCTGGAACGTTTGTTTGGTGCCGTCCCAATGAGATTTATAAAGATGACTGCCTGAAGAGAACATGCAAATTTCCACAGTCATTGATGATATGGGGCTGCATGTCAGGTAAAGGCACTGGGGAGATGGCTGTCATTACATCTACTATATAATTGTCTAAAGTTCACTTCCGTCTTTCGGTCTGTCCTTCTGTCACGGATATTCATTGGTCGCGGCCTCTGCCTGTCATGGAATCCAAGTCGCTGATTGGTCTCCCCAGCTGTCTGTCATGGCTGCCGCAACCAATCAGCGACGTCCACAGTCCGATTAGTCCCTCCCTACTCCCCTGCAGTCAGTGCCCGGCGCCCGCTCCATACTCCCCGCAGTCACGGCTCACACAGGGTTAATGCCAGCGGTAACGGACTGCGTTATGCCGCGGGTAACTCACTCCGTTACCGCCGCTATTAACCCTGTGTGACCAAGTTTTTACTATTGATGCTGCCTATGCAGAGTCAATAGTAAAAACATCTAATGTTAAAAATAATTTAAAAAAAAAAAAAAAATCATTATATACTCACCTTTCCCGCTCCTCGCGACGCTCCGGTGACCGCTCCATGCAAGCGGCAGGTTCCGGTGCTAAGGATGGTATGCGACAAGGACCTTCCATGACGTCACGGTCATGTGACCGCGACGTCATCACAGGGCCTGCGCGAGAAGGACCTGCCATGACGTCACGGTCATGTGACCGCGACATCATCACACCCTGGGACCAGAAGCTGCCGCCTGCACCGCACACAGGCGACAGAACTACAAGGGTACCCTCGAAAGGTGAGTATATGTTTATTTTTTAACCTGTGACATACATAGCTGGGCAATATACTATGTGACTGGCCAATATAACTACGTGGCTGGGCAATATACTACGTGGCTCTGTGCTATATACTACGTCGCTGTGCAATATACTACGTGGCTCTGTGCTATATACTACGTCGCTGTGCAATATACTACGTGGCTCTGTGCTGTATACTACGTCACTGGGCAATATACTACGTGGGCTGGGCAATATACTATGTGGACTGGGCAATATACTACGTGGACATGCATATTCTAGAATACCCGATACGTTAGAATCGGGCCACCATCTAGTCTTCAATAAATGCACAAGTGTATGTTGATATTTTGGACACTTTTCTTATCCCATCAATTGAAAGGATGTTTGGGGATGAAATCATTTTTCAAGATGATAATGCATCCTGCCATAGAGCAAAAACTGTGAAAACATTCCTTGAAAATAAACACATAAGGTCAATGTCATGGCCTGCAAATAGTCAGCATCTCAATCCAATTGAAAAATCTTTGGTGGAAGTTGGAGAAAATGGTCCAAGACAAGGCTCCAACCTGCAAAGCTGATCTGGCAACAGCAACCAGAGAAAGTTGGAGCCAGATTGATGAAGAGTCCTGTGTGACACTCATTAAGTCCAGGCCTCAGAGACTGCAAGCTGTTAGAAAAGCCAGAGGTGGTGCAACAAAATACTAGTGATGTTTTGGAGTGTATTTTTTTTTTGTTTGTTTTTCATGATTCCATAATTTTTTCCTCAGAGTCTAGTGAGTCCATAATTTTTCCCCTATGCTTGGTTAAAAAAAGTAACCATTACTGACTACCAAATTGTTTGTTCTTGATTTCATTTAGTGTTTCTTAAAGCCAGAAAGTTGCCATTTGAAATGACTTTAGTTTTGTGCCATGTCTGTGATCTGCTTGTTTTCTACAAAATTAAACAACTGAATGAACATCCTCCAAAAGCCGGTGATTCCATAATTTTTGCCAGGGGTTGTAGTAGTAGAAAAATAACATTATTTTTGGTTGGAAGTCTTGTACGAGACCTAATGTCACATGACAAATATTGCTTCGTATAACAGGAGCCTCGGGTCGTAAATCATCAAGCTATTTTGTGAGAGTTCCAGTTTAAAACTTCATGAAAGGTCGCACAAAATTGACTTTTTGCCATTTTTACACCAGTCTCTGACAGCTCTACCCAGGCTTTTAACCCCTTCATGACTGAGCCTATTTTGGCCTTAATGACCTTGCCGTTTTTTGCAATTCTGACCAGTGTCCCTTTATGAGGTAATAACTCAGGAACGCTTCAACGGATCCTAGCGATTCTGAGATTGTTTTTTCGTGACATATTGGGCTTCATGTTAGTGGTAAATTTAGGTCGATAATTTCTGAGTTTATTTGTGAAAAAAAAACGGAAATTTGGCAAAAATTTTGAAAATTTCGCAATTTTCACATTTTGAATTTTTATTCTGTTAAACCAGAGAGTTATGTGACACAAAATAGTTAATAAATAACGTTTCCCACATGTCTACTTTACATCAGCACAATTTTGGAAACAAATTTTTTTTTTGCTAGGAAGTTATAAGGGTTAAAATTTGACCAGTGATTTCTCATTTTTACAACAAAATTTACAAAACCATTTTTTTTAGGGACCACCTCACATTTGAAGTCATTTTGAGGGTTCTATATGGCTGAAAATACCCAAAAGTCACACCATTCTAAAAACTGCACCCCTCAAGGTACTCAAAACCACATTCAAGAAGTTTATTAACCCTTCAGATGTTTCACAGCAGCAGAAGCAACATGGAAGGAAAAAATGAACATTTAACTTTTTAGTCACAAAAATGATCTTTTAGCAACAATTTTTTTATTTTCCCAAGGGTAAAAGGAGAAACTGGACGACGGACGTTGTTGTCCAATTTGTCCTGAGTACGCTGATACCTCATATGTGGGGGTAAACCACTGTTTGGGCGCACGGCAGGGCTCGGAAGGGAAGGAGCGCCATTTGACTTTTTGAATGAAAAATTGGCTCCAATCTTTAGCGGACACCATGTCGCGTTTGGAGAGCCCCCGTGTGCCTAAACATTGGAGCTCCCCCACAAGTGACGCCATTTTGGAAACTAGACCCCCCAAGGAACTTATCTAGAAGCATAGTGAGCACTTTAAACCCCCAGGTGCTTCACAAATTGATCCGCAAAAATGAAAAAGTACTTTTTTTTCCCAAAAAAATTATTTTAGCCTCAATTTTTTCATTTTCACATGGGCAACAGGATAAAATGGATCCTAAATTTTGTTGGGCAATTTCTCCTGAGTACACCGATACCTCACATGTGGGGGTAAACCACTGTTTGGGCACATGGTAAGGCTCGGAAGGGAAGGAGCGCCATTTGACTTTTTGAATGAAAAATTATCTCCATCGTTAGCGGACACCATGTCGCTTTTGGAATGCCCCTGTGTGCCTAAACATTGGAGCTCCTCCACAAGTGACCCCATTTTGGAAACTAGACCCCCCAAGGAACTTATCTAGAAGCATAGTGAGCACTTTAAACCCCCAGGTGCTTCACAAATTGATCCGCAAAAATGAAAAAGTACTTTTTTTTCACACAAAATTTCTTTTAGCCTCAATTCTTTCATGTTCACATGGGCAACAAGATAAAATGGATCCTAAAATTTGTTGGGCAATTTCTCCTGAGTACGCCGATACCTCATATGTGGGGGTAAACCACTGTTTGGGTGCACGGCAAGGCTCGGAAGGGGAGGCGTGCCATTTGACTTTTTGAATGGAAAATTAGCTCCAATCGTTAGCGGACACCATGTCGCGTTTGGAGAGCCCCTGTGTGCCTAAACATTGGAGATCCCCTACAAGTGACCCCATTTTGGAAACTAGACCCCCCAAGGAACTTATCTAGATGCATAGTGAGCACTTATAACCCCCAGGTGCTTCACAGAAGTTTATAACGCAGAGCCGTGAAAATAAAAAATAATTTTTCTTTCCTCAAAAATGATTTTTAGCCCAGAATTTTTTATTTTCCCAAGGGTAATAGGAGAAATTGGACCCCAAATGTTGTTGTCCAGTTTGTCCTGAGTACGATGATACCCCATATGTGGGGGTAAACCACTGTTTGGGCGCACGGCAGGGCTCGGAAGGGAAGGCACGCCATTTGGCTTTTTGAATGGAAAATTAGCTCCAATCATTAGCGGACACCATGTCGCGTTTGGAGAGCCCCTGTGTGCCTAAACATTGGAGCTCCCGCACATGTGACCCCATTTTGGAAACTAGACCTCCCAAGGAACTAACCTAGATGTGTGGTGAGCACTTTGAACCCCCAAGTGCTTCACAGAAGTTTATAACGCAGAGCCATGAAAATAAAAAATAATTTTTCTTTTCTCAAAAATGATTTTTTAGCCCACAATTTTTTATTTTCCCAAGGGTAACAGGAGAAATTGGATCCCAAAAGTTGTTGTCCAGTTTCTCCTGAGTACGCTGATACCCCATATGTGGGGGTAAACCACTGTTTTGGCACACGTCGGGGTTCGGAAGGGAAGTAGTGACGTTTTGAAATGCAGACTTTGATGGAATGCTCTGCAGGCGTCAGGTTGCTTTTGCAGAGCCCCTGATGTGCCTAAACAGTAGGAACTCCCCACAATTGACTCCATTTTGGAAACTAGACCCCCAAGGGAACTTATCTAGATGTGTGGTGAGCACTTTGAACCCCCAAGTGCTTCACAGAAGTTTATAACGCAGAGCCGTGAAAATAATAAATGTGTTTCCTTTCCTCAAAAATATTTTTTTAGCCCAGAATTTTTTATTTTTGCAAGAGTAACAGGAGAAATTGGACCCAAAAGTTGTTGTCCAGTTTCTCCTGAGTACGCTGATACCCCATATATGGGGGTAAACCACTGTTTGGGCACATGCCGGGGCTCGGAAGGGAAGTAGTGACGTTTTGGAATGCAGACTTTGATGGAATGGTCTGCGGGCATCATGTTACGTTTGCAGAGCCCCTGATATGCCTAAACAGTAGAAACCCCCCACAAGTGACCCCATTTTGGAAACTAGACCCCCCAAGGAACTTATCTAGATGTGTGGTGAGCACGTTCAACCCCCAAGTGCTTCACAGAAGTTTACAACGCAGAGCCGTGAAAATAACAAATCATTTTTCTTTCCTCAAAAAAAGATGTTTTAGCAAGCAATTTTTTATTTCCACAAGGGTAACAGGAGAAATTGGGCCCCAATATTTGTTGCCCAGTTTGTTGTGAGTGTGCTGGTACCCCATATGTGGGGGTAAACCACTGTTTGGGCACATGTCAGGGCTCGGAAGGGAAGTAGTGACATTTGAAATGCAGACTTTGATGGAATGGTCTGCGGGCATCACGTTGCATTTGCAGAGCCCCTGATGTGCCTAAACAGTAGAAACACCCCACAAGTGACCCCATTTTGGAAACTAGACCCCCGAAGGAACTTATCTAGATGTGTGGTGAGCACGTTCAACTTCCAAGTGCTTCACAGAAGTTTACAACGCAGAGCCGTGAAAATAAAAAATCATTTTTCTTTCCTCAAAAAAGATGTTTTAGCAAGCAATTTTTTATTTTCACAAGGGTAACAGGAGAAATTGGGCCCTAATATTTGTTGCCCAGTTTGTTGTGAGTGTGCTGGTACCCCATATGTGGGGGTAAACCACTGTTTGGGCACACGTCAGGGCTCGGAAGGGAAGTAGTGACATTTGAAATGCAGACTTTGATGGAATGGTCTGCGGGAGTCACATTGCATTTGCAGAGCCCCTGATGTGCCTAAACAGTAGAAACACCCCATAAGTGACCCCATTTTGGAAACTAGACCCCCCCAAGGAACTTATCTAGATGTGTGATGAGCACGTTCAACCCCCAAGTGCTTCACAGAAGTTTACAACGCAGAGCCGTGAAAATAAAAAATCATTTTTCTTTCCTCAAAAAAGATGTTTTAGCAAGCAATTTTTTATTTTCACAAGGGTAACAGGAGAAATTGGGCCCCAATATTTGTTGCCCAGTTTGTTGTGAGTGTGCTGGTACCCCATATGTGGGGGTAAACCACTGTTTGGGCACACGTCAGGGCTCGGAAGGGAAGTAGTGACATTTGAAATGCAGACTTTGATGGAATGGTCTGCGGGCATCATGTTGCATTTGCAGAGCCCCTGATGCGCCTAAACAGTAGAAACACCCCACAAGTGACCCCATTATGGAAACTAGACCCCCGAAGGAACTTATCTAGATGTGTGGTGAGCACTTTCAACCCCCAAGTGCTTCACAGAAGTTTATAACGCAGAGCCGTGAAAATAAAAAATAATTGTTCTTTCCTCAAAAATTATGTTTTAGCAAGTAATTTTTTATTTTTGCAAGGGTAACAGGAGAAATTGGACCCCAACAGTTGTTGCCCAGTTTGTCCTGAGTACGCTGGTACCCCAAATGTGGGGGTAAACCACTGTTTGGGCGCACGTCGGGGCTTGGAAGGGAGGGAGCACCATTTGACTTTTTGAACGCAAGATTGGCTGGAATCAATGGTGGCGCCATGTTGCGTTTAGAGACCCCTGATGTGCCTAAACAGTGGAAACCCCTCAATTCTAACTTCAACACTAACCCCAACACACCCCTAATCCTAATCCCAACTGTAGCCATAACCCTAATCACAACCCTAACCCCAACACACCCCTAACCACAACCCTAACCGCAACACACCCGTAACCCTAATTCCAACCCTAATCCCAACCCTAACCCTAATCCCAACCCTAACCACAACTGTAACCCCAACGCACCCCTAACCCTATCCGTAACCCTAACCACAAGCCTAATCTTAACCCTATTTCCAACCCTAGCCCTAATTTCAACCCTAACTCGAATTCCAACCCTAACCCTAAGGCTATGTACCCACGTTGCGGATTCGTGTGAGATTTTTCCGCACGATTTTTGAAAAATCTGCAGGTAAAAGGCACTGCGTTTTACCTGCGGATTTACAGCAGATTTCCAGTGTTTTTTTGTGCGGATTTCACCTGCGGATTCCTATTGAGGAACAGGTGTAAAACGCTGCGGAATCCGCACAAAGAATTGACATGCTGCGGAAAATACAACGCAGCGTTTCTGCACAGAATTTTCCGCACCATGGGCACAGCGGATTTGGTTTTCCATAGGTGTACATGGTACTGTAAACCTGATGGAAAACTGCTACGAATTCGCAGCGGCCAATCCGCTGCGGATCCGCGGCCAATCCGCTGCGGATCCGCGGCCAATCCGCTGCGGATCCGCAGCCAAATCCGCACTGTGTGCACATGCCATAACCCTAACCCTACCCCTACCCCTAGTTCTAACCCTAACCCTAGTGGAAAAAGAAAAAAAAATATTTTCTTTATTTTATTATTGTCCCTACCTATGGGGGTGATAAAGGGGGGGGTTTATTTATTATTTTTTTTATTTTGATCGCTGTGATAGAACCTACCACAGCGATCAAAATGTACATTGTAATGAATCTGCCGGCCGGCAGATTCGGCGGGCGCACTGAGCATGCGCCCGCCATTTTGGAAGATGGCGGCGCCCATGGAGGAGGCGGACGGGCACCGGGAGCCTCGGTAAGTATAAGGGGGGGGGGGAGATCGGTGCACGGGGGGGTGACATAGGAGCACGGGGGGAGCGGACAGGAGGACGGGGGAGCGGAGCACCGGACGGAGGGGACTACGGGACAGATCGGTGGCTTGGGGGGGCGATCGGTGGGGTGGGGGGGGTCACTTCAGTATTTCCAGCCATGGCCGATGATATTGCAGCATCGGCCATGGCTGGATTGTAATATTTCACCAGTTTTTTAGGTGAAATATTACAAATCGCTCTGATTGGCAGTTTCACTTTCAACAGCCAATCAGAGCGATCGTAGCCACGGGGGGTAGCCATAGGCGTCATGGGTCGGATTGGCACGGGTTTTCATGACGCCTACGTGGCGTCATGGGTCGGGAAGGGGTTAAAAGTGGGTGGAGCTTAGCCAGGATGGAGCTTGGCTAAGAATACCCAAGAAATCCATCCTATCAGGACAGCGGCCACTGACCGGCCTCATTGTCGCCTCTTGCTCACACCTTAATGAATTTTGCTTGGCATAAAAACACCGTCTTGATAAATCAGGTCTTTACAGTAGAAAAAAATAACAAATAAACAAGAAAGGTGGCACCCAACTTCCACTGCTGCACGACCACGATGATAATGTACAGAGGTAACAGGCTGATGGAATAGCTTCAGATAACAGCTTACCGGACTAGCTGGATGAGTGACCTGGATACCACTGGTTCCTATGGGTGACTGCGCCAGCTATCACTGGTTACTATGGGTGACTGCGCCAGCTATCACTGGTTACTATGGGTGACTGCGCCAGCTATCACTGGTTCCTATGGGTGACTGCGCCAGCTATCACTGGTTCCTATGGGTGACTGCGCCAGCTATCACTGGTTCCTATGGGTGACTGCGCCAGCTATCACTGGTTCCTATGGGTGACTGCGCCAGCTATCACTGGTTCCCATGGGTGACTGCGCCAGCTATCAATGGTTCCCATGGGTGACTGCGCCAGCTATCACTGGTTCCTATGGGTGACTGCGCCAGCTATCACTGGTTCCTATGGGTGACTGCGCCAGCTATCACTGGTTCCTATGGGTGACTGCGCCAGCTATCACTGGTTCCTATGGGTGACTGCGCCACCTATCACTGGTTCCCATGGGTGATTGCGCCAGCTATCAATGGTTCCCATGGGTGACTGCGCCAGCTATCACTGGTTCCTATGGGTGACTGTGCCAGCTATCACTGGTTCCTATGGGTGACTGTGCCAGCTATCACTGGTTCCTATGGGTGACTGTGCCAGCTATCACTGGTTCCTATGGGTGACTGTGCCAGCTATCACTGGTTCCTATGGGTGACTACTGCGCCAGCTAAAAATGGTTCCTATGGGTGACTACTGCGCCAGCTATCACTGGTTCCTATGGGTGACTGCGCCAGCTATCACTGGTTCCTATGGGTGACTGTGCCAGCTATCACTAGTTACTAAGGGCGACCGTGCCAACCGTGATTGGTTGCTAGGGGTGACCCCGCCAGCTGTGACTGGTTGCCATGGGTGACCCCGCCAGCTGTGACTGGTGGCCATGGGTGACCCCGCCAGCTGTGACTGGTGGCCATGGGTGACCCCGCCAGCTGTGACTGGTGGCCATGGATGACCCCGCCAGCTGTGACTGGTGGCCATGGGTGACCCTGCCAGCTGTGACTGGTTGCCATGGGTGACCCCGCCAGCTGTGACTGGTTGCCATGGGTGACCCCGCCAGCTGTGACTGGTTGCCATGGGTGACCCCGCCAGCTGTGACTGGTTGTCATGGGTGACCCCGCCAGCTGTGACTGGTTGCTATGGGTGACCCCGCCAGCTGTGACTGGTTGCCATGGGTGACCCCGCCAGCTTACAGCTTACCGGACTAGCTGGATGAGTGACCCGGATACCACTGGTTTCTATGGGTGACTGTGCCAGCTATCACTGGTTACTATGGGTGACTGTGCCAGCTATCACTGGTTACTATGGGTGACTACGCCAGCTATCACTAGTTCCTATGGGTGACTGCGCCAGCTATCACTGGTTCCTATGGGTGACTGCGCCAGCTATCACTGGTTGCCATGGGTGACCCCGCCAGCTGTGACTGGTTGCCATGGGTGACCCCGCCAGCTGTGACTGGTTGCCATGGGTGACCCCGCCAGCTGTGACTGGTTGCCATGGGTGACCCCGCCAGCTGTGACTGGTTGCCATGGGTGACCCCGCCAGCTGTGCCTGGTTGCCATGGGTGACCCCGCCAGCTGTGCTTGGTTGCCATGGGTGACCCCGCCAGCTGTGCTTGGTTGCCATGGGTGACCCCGCCAGCTGTGACTGGTGGCCATGGGTGACCCCGCCAGCTGTGACTGGTTGCCATGGGTGACCCCGCCAGCTGTGACTGGTGGCCATGGGTGACCCCGCCAGCTGTGACTGGTGGCCATGGATGACCCCGCCAGCTGTGACTGGTGGCCATGGGTGACCCTGCCAGCTGTGACTGGTTGCCATGGGTGACCCCGCCAGCTGTGACTGGTTGCCATGGGTGACCCCGCCAGCTGTGACTGGTTGCCATGGGTGACCCCGCCAGCTGTGACTGGTTGCCATGGGTGACCCCGCCAGCTGTGACTGGTTGTCATGGGTGACCCCGCCAGCTGTGACTGGTTGCTATGGGTGACCCCGCCAGCTGTGACTGGTTGCCATGGGTGACCCCGCCAGCTTACAGGACTAGCTGGATGAGTGACCCGGATACCACTGGTTTCTATGGGTGACTGTGCCAGCTATCACTGGTTACTATGGGTGACTGTGCCAGCTATCACTGGTTACTATGGGTGACTGCGCCAGCTATCACTGGTTCCTATGGGTGACTGCGCCAGCTATCACTGGTTACTATGGGTGACTGCGCCAGCTATCACTGGTTCCCATGGGTGATTGCGCCAGCTATCAATGGTTCCCATGGGTGACTGTGTCAGCTATCACTGGTTCCCATGGGTGACTGCGCCAGCTATCACTGGCTCCTATGGGTGACTGCGCCAGCTATCAATGGTTACTATGGGTGACTGCGCCAGCTATCACTGGTTACTATGGGTGACTGCGCCAGCTATTACTGGTTCCTATGGGTGACTGCGCCAGCTATCACTGGTTCCTATGGGTGACTGCGCCAGCTATCACTGGTTCCTATGGGTGACTGCGCCAGCTATCACTGGTTCCTATGGGTGACTGCGCCAGCTATCACTGGTTCCTATGGGTGACTGCGCCAGCTATCACTGGTTCCTATGGGTGACTGTGCCAGCTATCACTAGTTACTAAGGGCGACCGTGCCAACCGTGATTGGTTGCTAGGGGTGACCCCGCCAGCTGTGACTGGTTGCCATGGGTGACCCCGCCAGCTGTGACTGGTGGCCATGGGTGACCCCGCCAGCTGTGACTGGTGGCCATGGGTGACCCCGCCAGCTGTGACTGGTGGCCATGGATGACCCCGCCAGCTGTGACTGGTGGCCATGGGTGACCCTGCCAGCTGTGACTGGTTGCCATGGGTGACCCCGCCAGCTGTGACTGGTTGCCATGGGTGACCCCGCCAGCTGTGACTGGTTGCCATGGGTGACCCCGCCAGCTGTGACTGGTTGCCATGGGTGACCCCGCCAGCTGTGACTGGTTGTCATGGGTGACCCCACCAGCTGTGACTGGTTGCTATGGGTGACCCCGCCAGCTGTGACTGGTTGCCATGGGTGACCCCGCCAGCTTACAGCTTACCGGACTAGCTGGATGAGTGACCCGGATACCACTGGTTTCTATGGGTGACTGTGCCAGCTATCACTGGTTACTATGGGTGACTGTGCCAGCTATCACTGGTTACTATGGGTGACTACGCCAGCTATCACTAGTTCCTATGGGTGACTGCGCCAGCTATCACTGGTTCCTATGGGTGACTGCGCCAGCTATCACTGGTTCCTATGGGTGACTGCGCCAGCTATCACTGGTTCCCATGGGTGACTGCGCCAGCTATCACTGGCTCCTATGGGTGACTGCGCCAGCTATCAATGGTTACTATGGGTGACTGCGCCAGCTATCACTGGTTACTATGGGTGACTGCGCCAGCTATCACTGGTTCCTATGGGTGACTGCACCAGCTATCACTGGTTCCTATGGGTGACTGCGCCAGCTATCACTGGTTCCTATGGGTGACTGCGCCAGCTATCACTGGTTCCTATGGGTGACTGCCCCAGCTATCACTGGTTCCTATGGGTGACTGCGCCAGCTATCACTGGTTCCTATGGGTGACTGTGCCAGCTATCACTAGTTACTAAGGGCGACCGTGCCAACCGTGATTGGTTGCTAGGGGTGACCCCGCCAGCTGTGACTGGTGGCCATGGGTGACCCCGCCAGCTGTGACTGGTGGCCATGGGTGACCCCGCCAGCTGTGACTGGTGGCCATGGGTGACCCCGCCAGCTGTGACTGGTGGCCATGGGTGACCCCGCCAGCTGTGACTGGTGGCCATGGGTGACACCGCCAGCCGTGACTGGTTGCCATGGGTGACCCCGCCAGCCGTGACTGGTTGCCATGGGTGACCCCGCCAGCTGTGACTGGTTGCCATGGGTGACCCCGCCAGCTGTGACTGGTTGCCATGGGTGACCCCGCCAGCTGTGACTGGTTGCCATGGGTGACCCCGCCAGCTGTGACTGGTTGCCATGGGTGACCCCGCCAGCTGTGACTGGTTGCCATGGGTGACCCCGCCAGCTGTGACTGGTTGCCATGGGTGACCCCGCCAGCTGTGACTGGTTGCCATGGGTGACCCCGCCAGCTGTGACTGGTTGCCATGGGTGACCCCGCCAGCTGTGACTGGTTGCCATGGGTGACCCCGTCAGCTGTGACTGGTTGCCATGGGTGACCCCGTCAGCTGTGACTGGTTGCCATGGGTGACGCCGCCAGCTGTGACTGGTTGCCATGGGTGACGCCGCCAGCTGTGACTGGTTGCCATGGGTGACGCCGCCAGCTGTGACTGGTTGCCATGGGTGACCCCGCCAGCTGTGACTGGTTGCCATGGGTGACCCCGCCAGCTGTGACTGGTTGCCATGGGTGACCCCGTCAGCTGTGACTGGTTGCCATGGGTGACCCCGTCAGCTGTGACTGGTTGCCATGGGTGACCCCGCCAGCTGTGACTGGTTGCCATGGGTGACCCCGCCAGCTGTGACTGGTTGCCATGGGTGACCGCTCCCCGCGGGTTCCTCCGTCACACACCTGTGGCGTTTCCCGCCCACACACGGACGTCTTCCCCGCTCTCCTGTACATGGCGGCGGCCTCTGTCCTCGGAGGGGCTGTGAGGGCTGAGCACTAGGCCTCGGCCACATTTCCCCTCACAACCTGCTCCTCCCGCCTCAGGCCTGCTTTCCCGCCCTCCGGGAGCGGCGGGCGGACTCTGGGTAGCCGAGGAGGGCGGCAGGGAAGCCTCGGGAGCCCCATGAGCCGGCAGCTCTGCCGCTGATCCCCAGTTACCGTTTGGGGGCGAGTTCTCGTGGTGTTTTGTAGGCGATAATGGCGTCCTTCCTCGCGAGAGAATCCAGCACCTCCTCTGCTCCGCGCTGTAGTTGATACCGCACTGCGCATGCGTGGCCTACGGTGGAGAACGCATGCGTGATGGGACACTGGGCGACTTACACCACCTGCTGGTCATAGTGTGGAAGTGACAGCAAAGGAGGCGGTACAGAAGAAGACAGTGGAAGGAGAGATGGAGACAGTGAGGGGACTCAGGGGAGAGACATTGCAGGAGGAGAGGGAGACAGCGAGGGGAGAGACAGTGCAGGAGACGGAGACAGTGAGGAGAGAGACAGTGCAGGAGGAGAGGGAGACAGCGAGGAGAGAGACAGTGCAGGAGACGGAGACAGTGAGGAGAGAGACAGTGCAGGAGACGGAGACAGTGAGGAGAGAGATAGTGCAGGAGGAGAGGGAGACAGCGAGGGGAGAGACAGTGCAGGAGACGGAGACAGTGAGGAGAGAGACAGTGCAGGAGGAGAGGGAGACAGCGAGGGGAGAGACAGTGCAGGAGACGGAGACAGTGAGGGGAGAGACAGTGCAGGAGATGGAGACAGTGAGGAGGGAGACAGTGCAGGAGGAGAGGGAGACAGTGAGGAGAGAGACAGTGCAGGAGACGGAGACAGTGAGGGGAGAGACAGTGCAGGAGATGGAGACAGTGAGGAGAGAGACAGTGCAGGAGGAGAGGGAGACAGCGAGGGGAGAGACAGTGCAGGAGACGGAGACAGTGAGGAGAGAGACAGTGCAGGAGGAGAGGGAGACAGCGAGGGGAGAGACAGTGCAGGAGACGGAGACAGTGAGGGGAGAGACAGTGCAGGAGATGGAGACAGTGAGGAGAGAGACAGTGCAGGAGGAGAGGGAGACAGCGAGGGGAGAGACAGTGCAGGAGACGGAGACAGTGAGGGGAGAGACAGTGCAGGAGACGGAGACAGTGAGGAGAGAGACAGTGCAGGAGGAGAGGGAGACAGCGAGGGGAGAGACTGCAGGAGACGGAGACAGTGAGGAGGAGAGGGAGACAGCGAGGGGAGAGACAGTGCAGGAGACGGAGACAGTGAGGGGAGAGACAGTGCAGGAGACGGAGACAGTGAGGAGAGAGACAGTGCAGGAGGAGAGGGAGACAGCGAGGGGAGAGACAGTGCAGGAGACGGAGACAGTGAGGAGAGAGACAGTGCAGGAGGAGAGGGAGACAGCGAGGGGAGAGACAGTGCAGGAGGAGAGGGAGACAGCGAGGGGAGAGACAGTGCAGGAGACGGAGACAGTGAGGGGAGAGACAGTGCAGGAGACGGAGACAGTGAGGAGAGAGACAGTGCAGGAGGAGAGGGAGACAGCGAGGGGAGAGACAGTGCAGGAGACGGAGACAGTGAGGAGAGAGACAGTGCAGGAGGAGAGGGAGACAGCGAGGAGAGAGACAGTGCAGGAGACGGAGACAGTGAGGGGAGAGACAGTGCAGGAGGAGAGGGAGACAGCGAGGGGAGAGACAGTGCAGGAGGAGAGGGAGACAGCGAGGGGAGAGACAGTGCAGGAGACGGAGACAGTGAGGAGAGAGACAGTGCAGGAGGAGAGGGAGACAGCGAGGGGTGAGACAGTGCAGGAGACGGAGACAGTGAGGGGAGAGACAGTGCAGGAGGAGAGGGAGACAGCGAGGGGAGAGACAGTGCAGGAGGAGAGGGAGACAGCGACAGTGCAGGAGACGGAGACAGTGCAGGAGACGGAGACAGTGAGGGGAGAGACAGTGCAGGAGACGGAGACAGTGAGGAGAGAGACAGTGCAGGAGGAGAGGGAGACAGCGAGGGGAGAGACAGTGCAGGAGACGGAGACAGCGAGGAGAGAGACAGTGCAGGAGACGGAGACAGTGAGGGGAGAGACAGTGCAGGAGACGGAGACAGTGAGGAGGGAGATAGTGCAGGAGGAGAGGGAGACAGCGAGGGGAGAGACAGTGCAGGAGACGGAGACAGCGAGGAGAGAGACAGTGCAGGAGGAGAGGGAGACAGCGAGGGGAGAGACAGTGCAGGAGACGGAGACAGTGAGGAGAGAGACAGTGCAGAAGGAGAGGGAGACAGCGAGGGGAGAGACAGTGCAGGAGACGGAGACAGTGAGGAGAGAGACAGTGCAGGAGGAGAGGGAGACAGCGAGGGGAGAGACAGTGCAGGAGACGGAGACAGCGAGGAGAGAGACAGTGCAGGAGGAGAGGGAGACAGCGAGGAGAGAGACAGTGCAGGAGACGGAGACAGTGAGGAGAGAGACAGTGCAGGAGACGGAGACAGTGAGGAGAGACAGTGCAGGAGGAGAGGGAGACAGCGAGGGGAGAGACAGTGCAGGAGACGGAGACAGTGAGGAGAGAGACAGTGCAGGAGGAGAGGGAGACAGCGAGGGGAGAGACAGTGCAGGAGACGGAGACAGTGAGGAGAGAGACAGTGCAGGAGGAGAGGGAGACAGCGAGGGGAGAGACAGTGCAGGAGGAGAGGGAGACAGCGAGGGGAGAGACAGTGCAGGAGACGGAGACAGTGAGGGGAGAGACAGTGCAGGAGACGGAGACAGTGAGGAGAGAGACAGTGCAGGAGGAGAGGGAGACAGTGAGGGGAGAGACAGTGCAGGAGACGGAGACAGGAGAGAGACAGTGAGGAGAGAGACAGTGCAGGAGGATTGGGAGACAGCGAGGGGAGAGACAGTGCAGGAGACGGAGACAGCGAGGGGAGAGACAGTGCAGGAGACGGAGACAGCGAGGGGAAGGAGGAGACGGAGACAGCGAGGGGAGAGACAGTGGAGAGATGGAGACAGTGAGGGGAGAGATGGGACAGTGCAAGGAGAAACGGAAGGAGGAGAGACGGGACAGTGCGGGAGAGACAAGGAAGGGGAAGAGAGCGCAGGGTGAAGGGCAAGGGAAGCAGTGCACGGGTACAGTGCGGAGGGAGACAGTGCAGGGGTGGGGGATTGCAGAGGGATGACCGTAGAGGAGCAGTGCATGGGATGACAGTGCAGGGGGACTGGGGAGAAGGAGACAATGCAGGTTAAGGCTAGGTTCACATTTGCGGTTGAGTCCGCAGTGTCTCGTCTGCAAACTCATTGCAAAACGCATGATATCGCTGCATTTTTTATCGGCATCAACTTACGTATGATGGAGAAAAAAAGCAACGTTTGCCCGCGTTTGTATGCGTTTTTGCATGTTTTGGCATTTTTTATGCGCATGCGTTTGATAGGAAACTGCCCTAACCGAAATTACTAATGACTTACAGCCAAAGCTAACAGACAGTTCTCCATCCTCCTCCTTCTCCACCTGTCCTCTGCCTTCGATACAGTCGACCACTGCCTACTGCTACAGATTCTTTCTTCCCTCGGCATCAAAGGGCTTGCCCTGTCCTGGATTGCCTCATACCTTTCCGACCGCACATTTAGTGTTTCCCACTCCCACACTACCTCCTCACCCCGCCCCCTCTCTGTTGGAGTCCCTCAAGGCTCTGTCCTAGGGCCCCTACTTTTTTCCATCTATACCCTTGGCCTAGGACAACTCATAAAGTCCTATGGCTTCCAGTACCCCCTGTATGCGGACGACACGCAGATCAACCTCTCTGCTGCCCAGAATACCAGAGTGTCTATCAGCCATATCCTCCTCCATCTCTCGCTTCCTAAAACTCAATGTAGACAAAACCGAACTCATCATCTTTCCCCCACCTCATGTATCCCCCTACCTGATCTATCTATTATAGTAAACGGCATCACGCTCTCTCCCGCACCTGAATCCACTGCCTCGGGGTAACTCGACTCAGCCCTGTCCTTAAAACCTCACGTCCAATCTCTTGCCACCTCCTGTCGCCTCCAACTCAAAAATATCTCCAGAATCCATCCCTTCCTCAGCCCACAATCTACTAAAACTCTTGTGCATACCCTCATTATCTCCCGCCTCGATTACTGCAACACCCTCCTCTGTGGCCTCCCCACTAACTCCCTTGCACCACTCCAGTCTGTCCTCAACTCTGCTGCTCGGCTAATCCACCTCTCTCCTCGCTACTCCCCTGCTTCACCCCTCTGCAAATCCCTCCACTGGCTCCCAATTCCCCAACGAATCCAGTTCAAACTACTAACACTGATCTACAAAGCCATCCACAACCTGTCCTCTCCCTATATCTCTGAACTAATCTCCCAATATCTTCCCTCACGTAATCTTCGATCCTCCCAAGACCTCCTACTCTCCTCCACACTTATTCGCTCCTCACCCAACCGCCTCCAAGACTTCTCCCGAATATCCCCCATCCTCTGGAATTCTCTGCCCCAACACGTCCTATATCCACCACCCTCGGATCCTTCAGACGGAACATGAAAACCCATCTCTTCAGGAAAGCCTACAGTCTGCAATAACCATTCTGCCTCAACACCACCCGAGCTGCCGCCCCACCAACCACCCAAGCTGCCGCCTTGCCGCCGCCAGAGCTGCCGCCTCACCAACCACCCGAGCTGCCGCCTCACCAACCACCTGAGCTGCCGCCTCACCACCAGAGCTGCCGCCTCATCACCACCAGAGCTGCCGCACCCCCGACCTTCTGTCTCTTCCCCATTATCCCGTGGAATGTAAGTCTGCAAGGACAGGGTCCTCTCCCCTCTGTACCAATCTGTCATTGTAAATTTGTTTACTGTAAACAATATAATTCTGTACGTAACCCCTTTCTCATGTACAGCACCATGGAATTAATGGTGCTCTATAAATGAATATTATAGGAAAAAATTGTTTCAAGAACTTTCTTGAAACAATCCACGCCCAATGGGCGTGGCTCTTGGGATTTCTCTATATAAACCTTTGTACAGGTGAAATCCTCACATTTTGCTCCTGTGTCAAGATGGATCTTCGCATGGAGAGTTTCTATCGGAATCTGGATTTGGATGTCAACTTGTTTCTTTTCTTTGCATTTGCTTGTGAGCAAGAACAGAAAAGAGAAAAACAGAGAAGACAGCGTCGGCGCTTTTGGCAGCACCCGATTCTTGAACTCCGACAGAGCCGAGGAGCCCATCACTCCTTATTCAGTGAGCTCCGTGAAAACCCACAGAAATATTTTGAGTACACGAGGATGTCTCAAGACAGATTTATGGAATTGCTGGACCGTGTAACAAGGAGCCATCAGCAGGCAGGACACCCAGCTCCGTAGAGCGATTCCTGCTGAGGAATGTCTGATGGTGAAACTAAGGTACGTAATATTTAAACATTAACGCCTGTCATAATTATTATTGTTCTGCAATGTACTTAATATTTTCCCTTTTTTTGTTTAGCTTAAATACTGTCCTAAATATTATTGTTATAAAAGCCATGTTCTTTCTCTTTTTTTTCTTCTTTCTTTCTCTTTTTTGCAAAACCCCAAGTCATAAAAATTATTGTTCTGATAAATTTTTTTCTTTCTCTTTTTGGCAGATTCCTGGCTACCGGAGAGAGCCTATCATCGCTCCATTTCCAGTTCCGGATAGGAATTTCCACACTCTCTGGGATTGTCGTAGACACCTGCAGGGCTTTGTGGGATGTTCTCCGTGCAAAATTTATCCCCCTACCCACCATGGAAATCTGGCAGCAAACTGCAGACCGATTTTTTTAAGTTTGTGATTTCCCCAACTGTTTGGGAGCAGTGGACGGAAAACATATCAGGATTACCAAACCGCCTGGAACTGGATCCGAGTACATTAGTTATAGAACATATTTTTCCATAGTGCTCATGGCGATTGCAGCTGCGGGGACTGTAGGTTTCTCGCCGTGGACATTGGATCTATTGGTTGTGGTAATGACTCACAGACATTTAAAAACGTGGACACGGGCCAACGGTTGTATGGGAATCATTTTAATTTCCCCCCACCACAACCTGTTCCCAACACTCAAGGTCCGCCAATGCCATTTGTTGTGGTTGGGGATGAGGCCTTTCAGATGTGTGGAAACCTCCTGAAACCATACTCCAGTCGGGACTAGAACCACACAAAAAGGATTTTTAATTACAGACTGACCAGGGCACGAAGAACTGTTGAGTTTACCTTTGGTATGCTTGTCTCAAAATGTCGCATTTTAGGGACAGCCAATAATCTAAAAATTGAGACAGTCGATGAGGTGGTCAAGGCGTGTGTGGTTCTGCAAACTACATAATGGTTAAAGAGCGACCCAACGTTGAACTTGATGAACCTGTTTCTAACCCATTGCCAGATTACCATCATAACCCTCTCAGGACAACAGATGAAGTTGCCCAAATGAGGGATACATTTGCTTCCTACTTTGTTTCTGAGAGTGGACGTCTGTCCTGGCAAGATGACATGGCTTAGTGTTCTTGTAATGTTGTGCAATGTTATGTACCTGTAATTAGTTAAATGCACTTTAATGTTTGCTGTCAATAAAACACCTATAGTTAAACACCTGTTCCAAGTGTGCTCTATATTAGAATAATAATTTTTAGAGGTTAATAAGGTGATCACCGGTTCACAACAACAGTTTTTATATAGTTCACTCGCTGTATCATGCAGATTGCATGAGACAGGGATTATAACCAAATTGGGTTATGTCACCCATGCTTTACACTACACCTCTTCTCTCTGAGGTCAGTGCTATGGTAGGTGACATTGGATTAGCTCCATCGTCTCTTCAGTCTGCATTGCTATATTTCTATATATTACTGCAGACTGAAGAGATGATGGAGCTAATCCACCTCATACCTTTACTCACCTGCCCGTGTGTCAGAACTAGTGCACTCACGATGCAGAAAACCCAGCACCCTGAGTTCACTAGTGCTGACACCTGGGCAGGTGAGCATTTTTGACCCTTGACCTTTTTTGCTGTATTAATATATATTTTTGGAGGATTTTCAGTCCTTTGTGTTTTTGCCACCTCATAGCTCCATTACACACACAAGAAGCAAAGCTGCAGTGTAAAGCAAATAAAGAAGAGCTGTATATTGTGTGTCAGGGAGATATGAGGTGGCAATAACACAGTGTGTGTATACGGCGACATATGTGTTGACGGCGCACGGTGTGTGTTGCTGGTGACAAAAAAGACAAAGATCAAGCAGTGATTGGGGAAAACAACAAATTTATTTACAAAAAAAATAAATTAACTTTTACAAAATGATGAGGGCGAAATGCTATGAACCTGGGGAGTGTGGAGTTAGGAGGATTGGCTACTGGTGGACGATGAAGGGGTAACTAAACTTTTCTGTGACATCCTCCTTTTTTTGTTTCTCCGTGGGAGTGGTGGGCAGCAGGGCGTGTATGTACTCGGCCCGGCCTGGTGGTGGCGGTGGACAGACGTGCAGGTTCATCTGGTGGCCTACTGGTCGTGGCGGTGGACAGCCATGCAGGTACTTCTGGCGGCCTACTGGTGGTGGCGGTGGGCAGCTGTGCAGGTTCATCTGGTGGCCTAGTGGTGGTGGCAGTGGGCAGCCGTGCAGGTTCATCTGGTGGCCTAGTGGCAGTGGGCAGCCGTGCAGGTTCATTTGGTGGCCTAGTGGTGTTGGCAGTGGACAGCAGTGCAGGTACTTCTGTGTTGTGAATTCCGCTCTTGGGCTCCCTCCGGTGGTTGTAAGTAGCACTTTTGTGAATTCTGCTCTTGGGCTCCCTCCTGTGGTTTTGAGTGGTATGGCTGCTTCTTGGATTTAGTATCAGCAGCTGCTTCCACTGATCTTCTTTCTGCTCGGCTATTTTAGTCTGGCTTTATCCCTCAATCAATGCCAGTTGCCAATTGTTCTTGCCTGGAGGCACGGCTCTTGGATTTCCCTGACACTCTGACCCGTTCAGCAAAGCTAAGTCCTTGCTTGTCCTTTTGCAGTCCACTTGTTGTGGACTTATTGTTCAGCACATTTATGTTTTTGTTCATTTGTCCAGCTTATCAGTATGTATCTATTTAGCTAAGCTGGAAGCTCTGGGCTGCAGATTTTGCCCTCCACACCTTTAGTCAGGTGTGGAGATTTTTTGCATATCTCTGCGGTGGACTTTTTCTAGTTTTTATTACTCACCGCACAGTGTTTCTTTTCTTACTGTCTATCTAGCTAGAATTGGCCTCCTTTGCTGAATCTTGTTTCATACTACGTATGTCATTTCCTTCTCCTCTCACAGCCAATATTTGTGGGGGGCTGTCCTATCCTTTGGGGATTTTCTCTGAGGCAAGATAGCTTTCCTGTTTCTACTTTCAGGGGTAGCTAGTTCTCCGGCTGTGACGAGATGTCCAGGGAGTGACAGGAACATTCCACGGCTACTGCTAGTGTTGTGTTAAGATCAGGGATTGCGGTCTGTATAATTACCACCTGCCCAGAGCTAGTCGCATGTCGCTCCTAAATTACCAGTCCATAACAGTGCAACTGGCCAAGAATGAGTTGAATGCATCTCAAAAGAAGGAAAAGAAAAAGAGTTCTGAGCCATTTTTTTTTTCTTTATTCTGTTTTGTCTTTTTCCTTCCTCTTAATCTCTGGGTGGATTTGGGTGCAGACATGGATGTTCAGGGTTTGTTTTCTCGTGTGGATCAGCTTGCTGCAAGAGAGAGTTCAGAGTATCCAAGATTATGTTGTTCAGACTCCAGCCTTAGAGCCTAGAATTCCTACTCCAGATTTGTTTTACGGGGATAGATCTAAGTTTTTGAACTTTAAAAATAACTGCAAATTGTGTTTTGCTCTGAAACCCCATTCCTCTGGTGACCCCACTCAGCAAGTTAAAATAGTTATTTCTCTGCTGCGTGGTGACCCTCAGGACTGGGCATTCTCCCTTGAGTCAGGGGATCCGGCATTGCTTAATGTAGATGCATTTTTTCAATCACTCGGATTATTGTATGACGAACCTAAGTCTGTAGAGCATGCTGAGAAAACACTTTTGGCCCTGTGTCAGGGTCAGGAAGCGGCAGAATTGTACTGCCAGAAATTTAGAAAATGGTCTGTGCTCACTAAATGGAATGAGGATGCTCTGGCAGCAATTTTCAGAAAGGGTCTTTCAGAAGCCCTTAAAGATGTTATGGTGGGGTTCCCCACGCCGGTTGGTTTGAGCGAATCTATGTCCCTAGCCATTCAGATTGATCGGCGCCTGCGCGAGCGCAAGGTGGTGCACCATATGGCAGCGTCCTCTGAACAGAATCCTGAGCCTATGCAATGTGATAGGATTCTGACTAGAGCGGAACAGAGGGGATACAGACGTCAGAATGGGCTGTGTTTTTACTGTGGTGATTCTGCTCATACTATTTCTGATTGCCCTAAGCGTATTAAGAGGGTCGCTAGATCTGTTACCATTAGTACTGTACAGCCTAAGTTTCTCCTGTCTGTGACCCTGATTTGCTCATTGTCATCTTTCTCTGTCATGGCATTTGTGGATTCAGGCGCTGCCCTGAATTTAATGGACTTAGAATTCGCCAGGCGCTGTGGCTTTTCTTTGCAGCCTTTGCAGAGTCCTATTCCCTTGAGGGGCATTGATGCTACACCGTTGGCCAAGAATAAACCTCAGTATTGGACTCAGCTGACTATGTGCATGGCTCCAGCACATCAGGAAGATTGTCGTTTTCTGGTGTTGCATAATTTGCATGATGTTGTTGTACTGGGTTTTCCATGGTTACAAGTACACAATCCAGTGTTGGATTGGAAATCGATGTCTGTGACTAGTTGGGGTTGTCAAGGGGTACATAGTGACGTTCCTTTAATGTCAATTTCCTCTTCCCCCTCTTCTGATGTTCCTGAATTTTTGTCAGATTTCCAGGATGTATTCGATGAGCCCAAGTCCAGTTCCCTTCCTCCTCATAGGGACTGTGATTGTGCTATCGATTTGGTTCCTGGCTGTAAGTTCCCTAAGGGCCGACTCTTCAATCTGTCTGTGCCAGAGCATGCCGCTATGCGGAGCTATGTTAAAGAGTCTTTAGAGAAGGGGCATATTCGGCCGTCTTTGTCACCATTGGGAGCAGGATTCTTTTTTGTTGCCAAGAAGGATGGCTCCTTGAGACCCTGTATTGATTATCGCCTTCTTAATAAGATCACGGTCAAATTCCAATACCCTTTACCTTTGCTCTCTGATTTGTTTGCTCGGATTAAGGGGGCTAGTTGGTTTACCAAGATTGACCTTCGAGGGGCGTATAATCTTGTTCGTATTAAACAGGGTGACGAATGGAAAACTGCATTTAATACGCCCGAAGGCCACTTTGAATACCTGGTGATGCCTTTGGGGCTTTCTAATGCTCCTTCTGTGTTTCAGTCCTTCATGCATGATATTTTTCGCCTTTTTTTTGTAATTTTGGTTTCCATCCTCGTTTTTCTTCATGGCAGGTTGAGCCTTCTGATTGTCCTGGTGTTGATTCCGTGATGGACAGGTTACAGCAGATTTGGACTCATGTGGTAGACAATTTGACGTTGTCTCAGGAAAAGGCTCAGCGTTTTGCTAACCGCCGTCGGTGTGTTGGTCCTCGGCTTCGTGTGGGGGATTTAGTCTGGTTATCTTCTCGTCATGTTCCTATGAAGGTTTCTTCCCCTAAGTTCAAGCCTCGGTTTATTGGTCCTTATAAGATTTCTGAGATTATCAATCCAGTATCTTTTCGTTTGGCCCTTCCAGCCTCTTTTGCCATCCACAATGTTTTCCATAAATCGTTGTTGCGGAGATATGTGGTACCTGTGGTTCCCTCTGTTGATCCTCCTGCCCCGGTGTTGGTTGAGGGGGAATTGGAATATGTGGTTGAAAAAATTTTGGATTCTCGTTTTTCAAGGCGGAGGCTTCAGTATCTTGTCAAGTGGAAGGGTTATGGCCAGGAGGATAATTCTTGGGTGGTTGCCTCCGATGTCCATGCCGCCGATTTGTGAATTCTGCTCTTGGGCTCCCTCCTGTGGTTTTGAGTGGTATGGCTGCTTCTTGGATTTAGTATCAGCAGCTGCTTCCACTGATCTTCTTTCTGCTCGGCTATTTTAGTCTGGCTTTATCCCTCAATCAATGCCAGTTGCCAATTGTTCTTGCCTGGAGGCACGGCTCTTGGATTTCCCTGACACTCTGACCCGTTCAGCAAAGCTAAGTCCTTGCTTGTCCTTTTGCAGTCCACTTGTTGTGGACTTATTGTTCAGCACATTTATGTTTTTGTTCATTTGTCCAGCTTATCAGAGCTGCCCAGAGCTAGTCGCATGTCGCTCCTAAAATTACCAGTCCATAACACTTCTGGCGGCCTAGTGGTGGTGGTGGTGGGCAGCCGTGCAGGATCTTCTGGCGGCCTACTGATGGTGGCGGTGGTCAGCCGTCAGCATGGTGGTGGTGAAGTGGCTTTCAGCAGCACCCGGCGTGGTGGCGGTGTAGTGGTGTGCGGCAGGACTGGGCATGGTGGTGGCCATACAGTGGTATGCAGCAGAACTCAGTATTGCTGTTAAGTGTGTAATTTGTGGCACAGGTGGAAATACCTGTGGCTGCTGTAAGTACCGAGTCTCCTGCATAGCCTGAACGTAAGCAGCGTTGCAGGCCTGCATCACTTTGAGCTGGAGTTCAGGCGTAAGGTGTTCCGAGATGCCCTGCTCCATCTTATTAAAAAAAAATGGTGTGCTGGTCTCTGGAGGTCGGCTTCCAGATGGTTAAGGCGTTGGTTGACATCCTGGAAAAGTGTGTTAATATGGGTCAGACCACTTTCCAGTCAATCTCCCAGCGCCTTTAAGCCATTCTGGAAGACTGAGCTCAAGTGAATAAACTCTGGCATGAGTGACCTATCCGAGGCCTTCTGCCGCTCGCGGGAAGAGCCCCCCCCCAAAAAAAGACAGAGGACTGGGATAGGGGAACACCTGAAGGTCCAGCTGCCTGTTCTCCAGCCTGTGACAACAACCCACTTGCTGCTTCGCTGGTGGATGGCTGGGACTGGTCCATGGCAGTTCGATGAGGGACCACTCCAGAGGAAGATCCAGGATCGAGGGTGCTGCTACAGGTTCTGTGAAAAGAAAAGTACATTACTACCAAAAAATAACAATTGTAAAAGCGCCAACTCCTGTGGAATAGAAAAATTCAGATAAGAGAATACAACACAATGAAATACAAAACAAAAATACTTACTGTACGTTCTCTGAGCAAGGACAGGCCTCAGGAAAGCCAGCAGCCGGTGGTACTTGTATTTGCCGATCCTTGCTGCAGCACCACTGCGAACTTGGATCTCCTGTCTCAGGTGTTTGTTGAAGAGATCCTTCATCGAACGCCAACGGGTTTTGACTTTGTTCACTGTGAATAGGGAAGTAAAAAAAATTGTTAAACAGTGCACTTTAGGCCGGTATCACAGGAGTTTATCGCATCACACAGGGTTATGTGATCCCGGCCTTCAGGTTCACTGCCGCATCAGGCCACACTGCAATACTTACGAAAAGCCTTTCTGACACGTGGCGTGGCGTTGTCCCAGTCATCCATCAGCGCTTGGGCCACCTCATTCCACAGCCGCCGAATGACCACAGTGTCCGAGTGCTGCTGCTCCCGGGTGTCCCACAACGCAACTCGCTCCTGCACCAGGGTGATGAGGAGGTCGTTGACTATAAAACCAATGTGATGAGGAGGTCATTATCCAGGAATTCCTCCTCCCGTTGTGGGACCTAGAAATGAAAAAAAAAAAAATGTTGGAAAGATAAAACACTAGGGCAGAGATACACTGCTGTATTTCTTGTGTAAACCTCGTACTGGCTGTCGGCTCTCTTGACCTGAGCTTGACAGCTGCATAGTTATCCATCATGGCATCATGCTAGGGGCAGGAGAGGTGCCGGCCAGTCCGTACAGTGCGATGCGATTATTGCAGGAGGAATATGGCAGTGAGTCTCTGTCCTTAAAACAAAAACAGTAAAAAAAAAAAAAAAAAAGTCAAGAGTCCCAAAATCAGTCAAGAATAAATAAAACCGTTAAGAATACTTACACGCCGTCTTGTCACCGGAGCTTGGGCCTGAGTCTGCTGCTCCTGCTCATCTGCACTGGAAGGGTTCTGTAAAGGAAAAAAAAAATATTGCCACATACTGTATGTATAATAGAGACAGTGAATACTTACCAATCAGCAGCAAATGTACTTACTTCAGTCTCCGGTCCACTCTGTGAGCGCTGCACTGGAGGACATGATGAGGAATGCGGCAAGAGAGTTAGAAATTATTACAGACTGCAGGGGGAAAAACAGACAGACATATAGCTTGTATAATTACATTTTGCTTGAGTGTTCCACACTTGAGGCTGCAAGTCTTGTGTCACTTCCAGGGTCTTGAGAGTAATGGAGTTCCACTGCCCACACCTACTTTTATAACCTTTGGGGAGTGGCTTAAAACAAGTTCCTAGACATGTGTACTCAGAAGAACACATGCGAACGCAAGTCATTACGTACGCATGCGTTCCCATAGACTGTAATGCGTTTATTTGACGCACTCCTTCCGCAAGCGTCTGCATGCATATGGAGGTGGAAATTTGCCGCCACAAAAATTCTAACATGGTGCGTCAGCCGCACACCGCCAAAATACGCATGCGTAAGCAAATGCGGGTTAACGCATGCACCTGCGTCTACAATGTTAAAGATAGGAAATCAAGACGCATGCGGACACAACCACAAATGTGAAACCGGCCTAAGATAATGCAGGAGGCAGGGCAGAGGGAAACAATACAGGGGAGACAGTGCAGGGGCAGAGGGAGACAGCGGCAGAGGAGACGGGCAGGGGAAACAGCACAGGGGAAGACAGCGGCAGATGAGATAATGTAGGGGGACAGAGGAAACTGAAGTGGGAGATAGTAAATGGGCATAGCAAGACAGGGCAGGGGAAGACAGCAGCAGAGGAGACAGTGCAGGGGAAGACAGTGCCAGGGAGACAGTGAAGAAAAAGGCAATATAAAGGAGACAGTGCAAGAGAGACAGCACAGTGGAGACAGAAGCAAAACGAGACAGTGAAGAAAAAAGGCAGTGCAGGGGGACAGAGGGAGAGGAGACAGTGCAGGGGAAACAGTGCAGGGGACAGGGGCAAAGGAGACAAAGCAGAAGAGACAAGTGAAGAAAAATGCAGTGCATGGGAGACAGTGCAGGGTGATAGGGGCATAAGAGAGAGTGCAAAAAGGCAGTGCATGGGAGACAGTGCAAACCGGACCAATTATAATCTTAATAATCAAAATGTTAATTTTTGCATTTACGTTTTCCCTTCCTGTCTATATAGTGGGATGAGATTCTGTTTATTGCAGGACAAGTTGTACTTTTGAATGACACCGTTCATTTTACCATGTAATATACTGAAATACGGGATCAAACCTAGATGCGGTGAAATCACAAAAAAAATAATAATAATGCAATCCCACCAGTGTCTTTTTGGGTTTTGTTTTTCCGATGTTAATTTTGCAGTAAAAATAACAACACAATTCTCCAGATAGTTACGATTACGGCAATGCCGAACGTGTATAGTTTATTTCTATAATTATTTTAGTGGTTAAAAAAAATCTAAATTTTTTTTTATTAAAGCATTTGGAATGTGCCACCATTTTCCAAGACCCCGTAACTTTTATTATTTTTTTTATTTTTCAGTCGAAGGAGTTGTGAGGTGGCTTGTTTTTTTCTTGTTGAGCTGTAGTTTGTAACAGTACAATTTTGCAGTACATACAATGTTTTGATCAGTTTTAATTGCATCTTTGGCAGAAGTGCAGCTACTGTAAAAAAAGACAGTTTTAGGCTATGTGCACACAGTGCATTTTTTATGCGTTTTCGCAGTGTTTTTTTTTTCTGGGCCGAAATGGACCAAAAACGCTATGGTTCTTATCGGTGGTAACTCTACCTCCAAAAAGACAGTCGGTCAGATCGCTGTGGGGTCATGCTGTCAGATGTCAGCGTGACCCCGCAGCTGTGACTGTAGCCTGCAGCGGTAACTTGTGGTAAAAAGCTTACCACAGGTCAGCAGGCGTGGGCTGGTGAGACTACTGCTCCAATCAGGCTACGTCTGCTGTCACTGATAACTGTGACAGCAGCTGCCGCTGATGGGAGACGTTCATCAACTGATCAGCACTGATGCTCTCACGGCACCGCTGCGTGAGAACTTTCTCACGGCAGCTCAGTGATACACTGCGAGAGAGATTACCTCTCATGTCAGTGTATTGCCAGCTGTCTTTGAGAGCAGTCACATCAGTGACTGCTCTCAAAGTCATCAGGATCGACGTGGGACATTATTATTATTATTATTATTTATTTATAAAGCACCATTGATTTCATGGTGCTGTACATGAGAAGGGGTTACATACAAGTTACAGATATCACTTACAGTAAACAAACTTACAATGACAGACTGATACAGAGGGGCGAGGACCCTGCCCTAGCGGGCTTACATTCTGCAGGATTATGGGGAAGGAGACAATAGGTTGGGGGTTGCAGGAGCTCCGGTTTTGGTGAGGCAGTAACTTCGGTGGTGATGAGGAGGCAGGGGTCCTCATATGAACTCGAGCGTGGGAACTTTTCCAAGGCTCCAGTTCATGAGGACATCCAGCAGAGGGCGCATCACCGCAACTCAAGGTAAGTACAGATCATCCTGCTTTCCATTCAGCACCCGGGGTTTACAGGCACGAGCGAGTGCTTTAGCACAGCTCCTGGCTGTAAAATGATTTAACCCCTTCAGATGGATTTACTTCGTGGGACGTGACAGATCATCTGAAGGTATGTATATTGTTGGTTTATTATTTTTCAGAGCGAGGGTCTTCAGGTGGATTGAGAGAGCAATAAAATATTAAAACAACCTGTGTGTTTATTTCATTAAAATACTTTTTAATAATGTGTGTGTGTTTTTTTAACCCTTTCATACAATTGGATTAATAATGGATAGGTGTCATAATTGACACCTCTCCATTATTAATCTGGCTTAATGTCACCTTACAATAGCAAGGTGACATTAACCCTTCATTACCCCATATCCCACCGCTACACGGGAGTGGGAAGAGAGTGGCCAAGTGCCGGAATAGGCGCATCTTCCAGATGTGCCTTTTCTGGGGTGGCTGGGGGCAGATGTTTGTAGCCAGGGGGGGCCAATAACCATGGACCCTCTCCTGGCTATTAATATCTGCCCTCAGTCACTGGCTTTACCACTCTGGAGCCCACGACAATTTTTTCCGCAATTTAACCCTTTATTTTAGCAGCTACAGCGCCCAAATTTTGCACATACACACTACTAACATTAGTAGTGTGGAATATGCAAAAAAAAAAGGGATATGAGATGGTTTACTGTATGTAAACCATGTCTCATCATGTCGGGTTTGGGAAGGAGAAATGAAAAGCCGGCAATTGAATTACCGGCTTTTCACTAACACCGCTGCGTATTTCTCGCAAGTCACACTGCTGGTCCGTGTGGAATCCGTAATTTTCTCGCCCCCATAGACTTTCATTGGCGATTTTTTTGCGCAATACGGTGACAAACGCAGCATGCTGCGATTTTCTACGGCCGTACAAGACCGTATATTACGGATGTGTAATATACAGCAGATAGGAGCTGGGACATAGAGAATCATTGGGCCGTGTGTAATGCGTATTTTACGGACGTAGTTTATGCGCTCATACGTCCGTAAAACTCGCTAGTGTGAGGCCGGCCTTAGTGTTTACTTATCGTCTTAGTAATGAGGGTGTAGGGCTGAGACCTTTCCATTACTAAGCTGAGGGCTAGGTGTCAATGACAGCGGCTGAAACCAAGCCCTAATCCCATTACCCTAATGCCACTGCATCAGCATGAAAAAGGTGATGTCCAACCAAGAAATTACATCAGCAAACTTTTTTTTAAATATCTTTATTTAGCTAAAAAAAAATCCTTCATTGCTGTACAAAAAGGCATGCAGAAACGCATACAAAAAACTTGGCAAAAACGCGCGCTTTTGCGGCAGCATTTTTCCTGCTAAGACATGCAGAAACCTTGCAGACATTTCTGCAAGCAAATAGTCAACGTGCACATATAGTCTTAGTGTTTCAATTTTCTTTCTTTCTGATGATCCAGTGGGTTAAATAATTTTATATTTTTGTAAGTCAGACTTTTATGGACACGTCAGCATAAAATATGCTTTTTATTATTTCTCTTTCAACTGGGGAAAAGTGAGGCTATTCAAATTTTTATGTTTTTCTTTTCAATACTTTATTTTTTTTTTAGATTTTCACTGTACTTTTAGTCCCTATTGGATAGGGAAACCTGTTTGATCGCTTGTTCTATAGACTGTATCCTACAACCCCAAACAGTTATTCAAATCCTTTAACTTCCTCCTCCGCCCCCCACTGCCCCCTCCAACCTCCCTCATCTTTGCTGAGGACTTTGCCACACACTTTAAAAATAAGATCGACCAAACAAGGCAAGTCTTCATTGTTCAACCACCACAACCCCTTTGCATACCAGACCAATGCCCAAACCCCATAAGCTCCCTCTCCAACATCACTGAAGGGGAGCTTAATTGTCTCCTCTCTGATTCACACCTCACCACCTGTGCGCTCGACCCCATCCCATCCCACCTCCTCCCCAACCTCACCACACTTATACCATCCCTAACCCACCTCTTCAACCGTCTAACACTCCCATACTACCTCCTCAACTCGCCCGCTCTCTGTTGGAGTCCCCCAAGGCTCTGTTCTAGGACCCCTACTCTTCTCAATCTATACACTTGGCCTGGGACAACTCATAAAGTCCCATGGATTCCAGTACCACCTCTATATGCCGATGACACTCAGATCTACCTCTCTGGCCCAGACGTCACCTCTCTGCTGTCCAGAATCCTGGAGTGTCTATCAGCCATATCCTCTTTCTTCTCCTATTGATTCCTCAAGCTCAGTGTGGACAAATCTGAACTCATCATCTTTCCCCATCCCATCATCCCATAGATCTTACCTGACCTATCTATCGCAATCAATGACATCATGCTTTCCCCCGTACCGGAAGTCCGCTGCCTCGGAGTAACCTTCGACTCTGCCCTGTCCTTCAAACCACACATCCAAGCTCTGTCCACCTCCTGTCGCCTCCAGCTCAAAAATATCTCCAGAATCCATCCCTTCCTCAGCCCTCAATCTACTAAAATGCTTGTGCATGCCCTCATCATCTCCCGCATTGACTACTGCAACATCCTTTTCTGCGGCCTCCCTGCTAACGCCCTTGCACCTCTCCAGTCCGTTCTTAACTCTGCTGCCCGACTAATTCATCTCTCCTCGCTACTCCTCCGCTTCCCCTCTCTGCAAATCTCTTCACTGGCTCCCATTCCCTCAGTGTATCCGGTTCAAATTACTAATACTGACCTACAAAGCCATCCATAACCTGTCCCCTCCATATATCTCTGAACTAATCTCCCGATATCTTCCCTCATGTAGTCTCCGATCCTCCCAAGACCTCCTTCTCTCCACACTTATTCGCTCCTCACCCAACCGCCTCCAAGACTTCTCCTGAATATCCCCCATCCTCTGGAATTCTCTGCCCCAACACATCTGACTATCAACCACATTCGGATCCTTCAGACGGAACCTGAAAACCCATCTCTTCAGGAAAGCCTACAGCCTGCACTGACCCCGCTGCCTCCTCACCACTACCGCAGATATTGCCTCACCAACACGGGAGCTCCTGCAACCCTCAACCTATTGTCTCCATCCCCACCATCCTGTAGAATGTAAGCCCACAAAGGCAGGGTCGTCCTCTGTCTGTATCAGTCTATAATTATTAGTTTGTTTACTGTAAGTGATATCTGTAATTTGTATGTAAGCCCTTCTCATGTACAGTACCATGGAATCAATGGTGCTATATAAATAAATAATAATAATAACACAGGTCAACAAAAAAAAATCATCATGATGACTGTTATTTCTGTGCAGTGCAAGGATTCAATAAGCATAAGAAACGAAAATGGGAGTAACATGGAATCTGCAAGAAGGCCTGTCCCTCATTGTGAAGATGTGCCTGTACCTGTGTTTACCATAAATAACAGTCATCATGATGATTTTTTGGCTCTCTCCACACCATTGGAACACCAAATTTGAAGCTTTTTCTTTGTCCTTTGCTCCATTTTCGTAATAATTCGATACATGCTTTGCACACTATGTGTGGTGCCCAAAACTTGTCTTGGTCCCCAAGCATAACCCCAAAATAGGCAAAATACACTTTTTTTTACGAAGTCTGTTATGTTTCTTCTATGTTTTGGCAGTGTGTATTCACCACAAATGTAACAGAATGAGTCTGGATCGTTAAGACAACTTCTTCTTGATGAGTTCATGCTTTTCACTGGAAAACAGAACAACATAAAGTTAGTGCAAAAATCAAGCTATGAACAAACTTTTAGAACACTAATTAACACAAAACTATATTGAGAACTGCTCAGTTCAAGTACTAATCCAAAGAAATTAATGAGATGATGCGTCGCATTTACCAACAAGTGCTATAAATAAGATACCAAAAATCTCAAAAACTTGAGCCAATCTGGCAACTGATAGCATATTCAGAATCAGCACCCCAAAAATACCCTAAATTCGATGAAATATCTTTGGCACCAAAAATGCTGTTGACCAGTGTAATATTTCAATATTGAAGTAGTGAAATTAGATAGTAATACAAGCTGTGGCCACCAGAGGGCAGTACAGGATTGTAATAATTAAAAAAAAAACAAAAAAACAACTTGTTAAAACTTTAAACACTACTTATTTTTTTATTTCAGCACTGGAGCCGTGCTACTGATCTAAGGTCCTGTACGTAGCCTTATACTTTATAAGCCACTGTTTTCAGCTCTTCCCAGCATAGAGATATAGAGAAACGGAGATAGCGGGCACTTATAGCAACACATGAAAATTCACATGTATATAATAGATAAAATGAGAACTTTTCCATCTATGTCCGTCTTCATTCATTTTCCTGCACTATCTTCCTAATTACCCGATTCTTAATTATATGACGTGGATGGTTACTATCGAAATGCAGAAGACTATTTCTATTAGTATGATTGACAAATTCTACATACACAAAAGGACCAGGTGACAAGAAGTGCCCCTCCATTAGTTCCTTCATTGCCGGCAAGGTTTAGGGGATAAACTGCAAATTCCCAAAGGTTATCCCCCCTTATAGACTGCACGCCACGGTTGGGGGCAATAGATGTATTCATGGAGACTTTGTGCTGTGTTGTCTTTGCTTTGCACCAGTTTATTTGTCTTGGAGAAATGTCACCGGTCACCGATCACGCAGGGCGGTCATGTGTTTGCCTCTGTACATCACCCCCTGTTCTCCCCCAGAATCACGAGGCCCGGAGAGATAGGCTAGGTACAGATTAACCAGCCGCCCGTGTGTCCTGGGTGCAGATGCTGCACATTACCTGCTGCTAATATCCGTGGCTTCATTCACACATCCGTGATTTTCTGCCGACCAAAGGATCCGTGCAAAATCGTGGAGAAATGTCCGAGTGTCAAATCAAAGCCGGTAATGGGCGTCTATTCTGAAAAAATGGACCGAACTGGTCTGGTGTCAGATTTTCATGGACTGTTAGTTAAGTTAAGTTCTGCAAGTTTTCCTAATTGAAATTTGCAGCCTTTTTTTTTTTTTTACCATTGTGGATTTTACTGAGGATTTTCTAACGCTTTTTATTTAGGAAACTGCACCAGATTTCAGCTCTGTACACATCAGAAAATTAAATTCTGCGGGTTTAGAAGTCCGAACTGGAAGTAAAGTCCTATGGGGAAAAGTTCTGCTTCTTCCATGATCTTTGGTCAAATCTCATCCACTTTGCTGCTTCTGCTGATTTAAATCCACCTAGAAATATACAGCATCTCCATCCAATGAATATGTGTCCTTACTGGTATCACATGTATATTATTACCATACACAACAAGTCACAGCGATACTTGGGTCATTTCATGTCCAGTAATCCAACATTTCGCGTGACGCCCCCGTTATGCAATCCTCCAACTTTCTGCAGCCAAAAACAAAATCCGTGCCAAACACAGATAAGAGGACGCTGCATAGCACGGACACGCTGTCCCCGAGAGGAAACCTCACATTTCATCATTTCAGACACTGTTTGATCAATTCAAAATGAAATGATATTAAAATAAAATTCCATTAATCCGGCATCAGTTTGCAATTCGGTGAAATACAACATTTTTGCAGACAGAGTTTTAATTAGGTGGTAAAAAAAAATCACTTAGGAGAGTTTTTGAAGTCATTTTTCATTTCCTGAAGAATTTGGAACTTAATCTAAACCTGAAAAAAAAAAAAAAAGAATAGTAAGGTTCGTATAAGCGGTCTTTTAGGTAAATTTTCAGATTTTTCTTTTTTAAGTCAACCTAATTAAAAAAAAAAAAACTTCTTAAAAAACCCTGTATGCACATATCCAAGACCAAGTTGACACTTTGCTATTTCATGGTGTTTTTTTTCCTTTGTGTTTTTATGCAAATTAAAAGCTACTTTTTACAATAAAAGCAAAACCCAGGAGATTTCAGAAATGTCATCCACATGCCTTTATTCCCTGATTGAATTACATTTTTTTACAAATCTGCACCGTGTCAATTCTTTCAGCATTTTTTGATTTAGAGTGCGTAAATTGCGACCATGTGTTTTTGCCGCATTTTGGCTGTATATTTGTTGAATGAAACAAACTTGATTAAATGTAAAATCAAATTTTGCGTTTAATCTGTAACAAAACTTCACCAAAAAAAGCAGAAAAAAAAATTCTAAGAAGCTTCTTTACTACCAAAAGAGCAGGTTTTACCTGCAGGAAAAAAACTCCACAAAAACGCAACGTCATAAATAACTAAAGAAAAAAAAAAAAGGAGTTATGAAAATACCACTGAATTATTAAATGCCATAATAAACTTTATTAACATACAAGGTCAAATTAGACATAGTGCAATATAAAATAAAGGGGAAGGAGGAGACATGCAGGTAAGCTAAAGGAAGGCTGTAGGTCCACTGTTAGACTCAAGCAAGAAAAAAAAGCACATATTCACATTGGAGAGTCACAAGGCTACATAGGAACTATCACTAAGGGAGAAATCTGAAAACATTCCATGGTAGATCTATACTTTGTTTAAATAGGTAAAACTCCAATAGACTGACAGCATACCCATTATAAGTCTGGGCCGTATACAGCCTTCCTGCCACCCCTGACGCGCGTTTCGTGTGCTTACTTTATCAAAGGGGAGGTACGAAACGTGAAAACATAAAATAAAAATAAAATCTGGAATTACGTTGTGGCTTAACCCCTTACCCACAAGGGTGGTTTGCACGTTAATGACCGGGCCAATTTTTACAATTCTGACCACTGTCCCTTTATGAGGTGTGATGCAGAGGTAGGACCATACACAGTGAAACGGCAGTGACCCAAACAAGTTCAAACAAAACGTTCTTTTATTGTGTTACTTCACACAGTCAATATAGTATACGGCTCCTTGACCGATGCAAGAGGGTTCCTCGTGCGCACGTCCCCAGTCGCCTCTGCGACCATACACTCTCGGCTCTTCTCATACCTGCGTCTTTTATATCTGTGCCTCTGAAAGGGACCCTGGATCTGAGCTGTCCCAACCTTACCAGGGAACACCTCCAGCTCAGAGTTCAATGGGGTCTCCACAACCCCTACTGCCACAACCTCTAGAGGGAGCCTATCGGGATTACACTCTAATCCTAAATTGGCGACCCCTGTGGCATACATCTTAGGATCTTCGGGTTCTACGCCCAAAACAACATCTTTAGCTTCTCCTGCCACTACCTCTAGGGGAAGCCTATTGGGATTACACTCTGTCCCTAGGTTGGCGACCCACATGGCAGGTATTTCAATATCTTTGGGTTCTGCACCCGGTATAACTTTTTCCATGAGAGGGTTTACCCTGGTCTCCCACAGGGACCAAAACAGGGGAAAATCTCTTCCCAACACAGTCCCAGATGGAAGGATCTTTGCCACTCCCACCACATGTCTAATGTCTCCACATGGTGTAGAAACATTGACCCCCGCGGTCGGGTACTCCCGGATTTCCCCATGGATACCCATCAACTCCACTTTCTGTCCGTTTGGTGTTGTCCCCAGCAACAAGGGATCAATGGACCAGAGTCACTTTACTCCCCGTGTCCAGGAGAGCCTCTGTTCGGCACCCATTCACAAGTACCTGGCACAATTCTGGTTCGCCACCAGCTGTGCCCGTAGTGGTGATACAGACAGGCTGGGCACACATAGACTCCTGACCAGTGTTCCCACAGTCCATGGGCTTAGATGTTACCGAACAGTTACTAGCCCCATGCCCGGGCTCTGGTGCAACGTCCTGAGTGGACTTATACCGCTCAATCAATTCTATCAGCAGTTCCAGGTGGCCTAGGTCCCTCAGCCCGACCCAAAGCTGCATGGCGGCCGGCAGAGCCCTCACCATCCGATCAGCCACGATTTTCTCCATCATCTCATATGGAGAACAGAACTCAGGCTGGAGCCACTCCTCCACCAATTGCAACAAGTCACTTGCTTGAGACCTGGCAGAGCAAGTCTCTACATAGGACCACTGGTGTTGTGAAATTGGATTCTGGGCTCCCCCGGTGGCCACTGGTGGAATTGAACTTGTGTGCATCATCCCCTCTGTTCACCTGCTCCCATCAGGATGTGGGAGTCGCTATATAACCTTGCTCCTCTGTCAGTTTCATGCCGGTCAACAATGTAATCAGAAGCCTTTCTGTGCATGTTCCTGCTACCAGACAACTCTCAGCTAAGTTGGACTTTTGTCCTTGTTTGTTTTTGCTTTTTGTTCCAGTTCACAGCTGCTGTTTCGTTACTGTGTCTGGAAAGCTTTTGTGATCGGAAATTGCCACTCTGGTGTTATGAGTTAATGCTAGAGTCTTAAAGTAATTTCTGGATGGTGTTTTGATAGGGTTTTCAGCTGACCATGAAAGTGCCCTTTCTGTCTTTCTGCTATCTAGTAAGCGGACCTCGATTTTGCTAAACCTATTTTCATACTACGTTTGTCATTTCGTCTTAAATCACCGCCAATATATGTGGGGGCCTCTGTCTGCCTTTTGGGGAAATTTCTCTAGAGGTGAGCCAGGACTGTATTTTCCTCTGCCAGGATTAGTTAGTTCTCCGGCTGGCGCTGGGCATCTAGGGATAAAAAAAACGTAGGCATGCTACCCGGCTACTTCTAGTTGTGCGGCAGGTTTAGTTCATGGTCAGTATAGTTTCCATCTTCCAAGAGCTAGTTCTCATATATGCTGGGCTATGTTCTCTCGCCATTGAGAATCATGACAGTTTGACCGGCCCAAAAAGGGTTAAATTACTGCTGAGAAAGGAGAGAAAAAAGAAGTCTGCTACAATTTTTTTTTTTTTTCCCTCTAGTTCTGAGTGTGCTCATAATTGAATCACTTGCTAGTCTGCCTATACTGCAGCCTCCCTCTCTTTCTCTCCTTCTAATCCTTGAATGGCTCTGTGTTCACCTGTTTGAAATGGATCTTCAGAGTGTAGCTACAGGTTTGAATAATCTTGCCACGAAAGTACAAAATTTGCAAGATTTTGTTGTTTATGCACCTATGTCTGAGCCTAGAATTCCTTTGCCCGAATTCTTCTCAGGGAATAGATCTCACTTTCAAAATTTTAAAAATAATTGTAAATTGTTTTTGTCCCTGAGGTCTCGCTCTGCCGGAGACCCTGCACAGCAGGTCAGGATTGTAATTTCCTTGCTCCGGGGCGACCCTCAAGACTGGGCTTTTGCATTGGCACCAGGGGATCCTGCGTTGCTCAATGTGGATGCGTTTTTTCTGGCCTTGGGGTTGCTTTATGAGGAACCTCATTTAGAGCTCCAGGCGGAAAAGGCCTTGATGTCCCTATCTCAGGGGCAAGATGAAGCTGAAATATACTGCCAAAAATTCCGCAAATGGTCTGTGCTTACTCAGTGGAATGAGTGCGCCCTGGCGGCGATTTTCAGAGAAGGTCTCTCTGATGCCATTAAGGATGTTATGGTGGGGTTCCCTGTGCCTGCGGGTCTGAATGAGTCCATGACGATGGCTATTCAGATCGATAGGCGTCTGCGGGAGCGCAAACCTGTGCACCATTTGGCGGTGTCTACTGAGAAAACGCCAGAAAATATGCAATGTGATAGAATTCTGTCCAGAAGCGAGCGGCAGAATTTTAGACGAAAAAATGGGTTGTGCTTCTATTGTGGTGATTCAACTCATGTTATATCAGCATGCTCTAAGCGTACTAAGAAGCCTGACAAGTCTGTTTCAATTAGCACTTTACAGTCTAAGTTTATTCTATCTGTGACCCTGATTTGTTCTTTATCATCTATTACCGCGGACGCCTATGTCGACTCTGGCGCCGCTTTGAGTCTTATGGATTGGTCCTTTGCCAAACGCTGTGGGTATGATTTGGAGCCATTGGAGGCTCCGATACCTCTGAAAGGGATTGACTCCACCCCATTGGCTAGTAATAAACCACAATACTGGACACAAGTGACTATGCGTGTTAATCCGGATCACCAGGAGATTATTCGCTTTCTGGTGCTGTATAATCTACATGATGTTTTGGTGCTAGGATTGCCATGGCTGCAATCTCATAACCCAGTCCTCGACTGGAAAGATATGTCTGTGTTAAGCTGGGGATGTAAAGGGACTCATGGGGACGTACCTTTGGTTTCCATTTCATCATCTATTCCCTCTGAGATTCCTGAATTCTTGTCTGACTTTCGTGACGTTTTTGAAGAACCCAAGCTTGGTTCACTACCTCCGCACCGGGAGTGCGATTGTGCCATAGACTTGATTCCGGGTAGTAAATACCCTAAGGGTCGTTTATTTAATCTGTCTGTGCCTGAACACGCTGCTATGCGAGAATATATAAAGGAGTCCTTGGAAAGGGGACATATTCGTCCTTCGTCATCTCCCTTAGGAGCCGGTTTTTTCTTTGTGTCTAAGAAAGACGGCTCTTTGAGGCCGTGTATTGATTATCGACTTTTGAATAAAATCACGGTTAAATATCAATATCCGTTACCACTGCTTACTGATTTGTTTGCTCGTATAAAGGGGGCCAAGTGGTTCTCTAAGATTGATCTCCGTGGGGCGTATAATTTGGTGCGAATCAAGCAGGGGGATGAGTGGAAAACCGCATTTAATACGCCCGAGGGCCATTTTGAGTATTTGGTGATGCCTTTTGGTCTTTCAAATGCCCCTTCAGTCTTCCAGTCCTTTATGCATGACATTTTCCGCGATTATTTGGATAAATTTATGATTGTGTATCTGGATGATATTCTGATTTTTTCGGATGACTGGGACTCTCATGTCCAGCAGGTCAGGAGGGTTTTTCAGGTTTTGCGGTCTAATTCCTTGTGTGTGAAGGGTTCTAAATGCGTTTTTGGGGTTCAAAATATTTCCTTCTTGGGATACATTTTTTCCCCCTCTTCCATCGAGATGGATCCTGTCAAGGTTCAGGCTATTTGTGATTGGACGCAACCCTCTTCTCTTAAGAGTCTGCAGAAATTTTTGGGCTTTGCTAACTTTTATCGCCGATTTATTGCTGGTTTTTCTGATGTTGTTAAACCATTGACTGATTTGACTAAGAAGGGTGCTGATGTTGCTGATTGGTCCCCTGATGCTGTGGAGGCCTTTCGGGAGCTTAAGCGCCGCTTTTCTTCCGCCCCAGTGTTACGTCAGCCTGATGTTGCTCTTCCTTTTCAGGTTGAGGTCGACGCTTCTGAAATCGGAGCTGGGGCGGTGTTGTCGCAGAGAAGTTCCGACTGCTCCGTGATGAGACCTTGTGCTTTTTTTTCCCGTAAATTTTCGCCCGCCGAGCGGAATTATGATATTGGGAATCGGGAGCTATTGGCCATGAAGTGGGCTTTTGAGGAGTGGCGTCACTGGCTTGAGGGGGCCAGACATCAGGTGGTGGTATTAACTGACCACAAAAATTTAATTTACCTTGAGTCTGCCAGGCGCCTGAATCCTAGACAGGCGCGCTGGTCGTTGTTTTTCTCTCGGTTTAATTTTGTGGTGTCATACCTACCGGGTTCTAAGAATGTTAAGGCGGATGCCCTTTCTAGGAGTTTTGAGCCTGACTCCCCTGGTAATTCTGAGCCCACAGGTATCCTTAAGGATGGAGTGATATTGTCTGCCGTTTCTCCAGACCTGCGGCGGGCCTTGCAGGAGTTTCAGGCGGATAGACCTGATCGTTGCCCACCTGGTAGACTGTTTGTTCCTGATGATTGGACTAGTAGAGTCATCTCTGAGGTTCATTCTTCTGCGTTGGCAGGTCATCCTGGAATTTTTGGTACCAGGGATTTGGTGGCAAGGTCCTTCTGGTGGCCTTCCCTGTCACGAGATGTGCGAGGCTTTGTGCAGTCTTGTGACGTTTGTGCTCGGGCCAAGCCTTGTTGTTCTCGGGCTAGTGGATTGTTGTTACCCTTGCCTATCCCGAAGAGGCCTTGGACGCACATCTCGATGGATTTTATTTCGGATCTGCCTGTTTCTCAGAAGATGTCTGTCATCTGGGTGGTGTGTGACCGTTTCTCTAAGATGGTCCATCTGGTTCCCTTGCCTAAGTTGCCTTCTTCTTCCGAGTTGGTTCCTCTGTTTTTTCAAAATGTTGTTCGTTTGCATGGTATTCCGGAGAATATCGTTTCTGACAGAGGGACCCAATTCGTGTCTAGATTTTGGCGGGCATTCTGTGCTAGGATGGGCATAGATTTGTCTTTTTCGTCTGCTTTCCATCCTCAGACTAATGGCCAGACCGAGCGGACTAATCAGACCTTGGAGACATATTTGAGGTGTTTTGTGTCTGCGGATCAGGATGATTGGGTTGTTTTTTTGCCTTTGGCGGAGTTCGCCCTCAATAATCGGGCCAGCTCTGCCACCTTGGTGTCCCCGTTTTTCTGTAATTCGGGGTTTCATCCTCGATTTTCCTCCGGTCAAGTGGAATCTTCGGATTGTCCTGGAGTGGATGCTGTGGTGGAGAGGTTGCATCAGATTTGGGGGCAGGTGGTGGACAATTTGAAGTTGTCCCAGGAGAAGACTCAGCTTTTTGCCAACCGCCATCGTCGTGTTGGTCCTCGGCTCTGTGTTGGGGACTTGGTGTGGTTGTCTTCTCGTTTTGTCCCTATGAGGGTCTCTTCTCCTAAGTTTAAGCCTCGGTTCATCGGCCCGTACAAGATATTGGAGATTCTTAACCCTGTGTCCTTCCGTTTGGACCTCCCTGCATCCTTTTCTATTCATAATGTTTTTCATCGGTCATTATTGCGCAGGTATGAGGTACCGGTTGTGCCTTCCGTTGAGCCTCCTGCTCCGGTGTTGGTTGAGGGTGAGTTGGAGTACGTTGTGGAAAAGATCTTAGACTCTCGTGTTTCCAGACGGAAACTCCAGTATCTGGTCAAATGGAAGGGATACGGTCAGGAGGATAATTCTTGGGTCACTGCCTCTGATGTTCATGCCTCCGATCTTGTCCGTGCCTTTCATAGGGCTCATTCTGATCGCCCTGGTGGTTCTGGTGAGGGTTCGGTGCCCCCTCCTTGAGGGGGGGGTACTGTTGTGAAATTGGATTCTGGGCTCCCCCGGTGGCCACTGGTGGAATTGAACTTGTGTGCATCATCCCCTCTGTTCACCTGCTCCCATCAGGATGTGGGAGTCGCTATATAACCTTGCTCCTCTGTCAGTTTCATGCCGGTCAACAATGTAATCAGAAGCCTTTCTGTGCATGTTCCTGCTACCAGACAACTCTCAGCTAAGTTGGACTTTTGTCCTTGTTTGTTTTTGCTTTTTGTTCCAGTTCACAGCTGCTGTTTCGTTACTGTGTCTGGAAAGCTTTTGTGATCGGAAATTGCCACTCTGGTGTTATGAGTTAATGCTAGAGTCTTAAAGTAATTTCTGGATGGTGTTTTGATAGGGTTTTCAGCTGACCATGAAAGTGCCCTTTCTGTCTTTCTGCTATCTAGTAAGCGGACCTCGATTTTGCTAAACCTATTTTCATACTACGTTTGTCATTTCGTCTTAAATCACCGCCAATATATGTGGGGGCCTCTGTCTGCCTTTTGGGGAAATTTCTCTAGAGGTGAGCCAGGACTGTATTTTCCTCTGCCAGGATTAGTTAGTTCTCCGGCTGGCGCTGGGCATCTAGGGATAAAAAAAACGTAGGCATGCTACCCGGCTACTTCTAGTTGTGCGGCAGGTTTAGTTCATGGTCAGTATAGTTTCCATCTTCCAAGAGCTAGTTCTCATATATGCTGGGCTATGTTCTCTCGCCATTGAGAATCATGACACACTGGTAAACCCAATGATCGCCCCTTACCTTTGGGGTCTCTTCAGGACTCTGCTGTTCACGCCTCACATTAGGGGTCTCCACTTTACATCGTTGAAGCTCTGCTAGCTCCCTCTGCAGTGTCTCCTGCTGCTGCTGCTGCTGTAAAATCTCTTGCTGGGAATGTTGAAACTGCAGCGTCTCTTGTTGAAGCCTTTGCTGACTGAGCACAACCTGCTCCAAAAGTTCCTCCATTTTTCCAGCAGACTCGCAAAACAATCTGCAGCACTCTCTGGGGGTATGCCTTAGTTCACATTGCCCACATTCTCCACCATATGTGATGCAGAGGTATGACCATACACAGTGAAACGACAGTGACCCAAACAAGTTCAAACAAAACGTTCTTTTATTGTGTTACTTCACACAGTCAATATAGTATACGGCTTCTTCATACAGTCCATTAATAATGCATGGCTATATGACGCAGTCAATACACAGGCCGAACTTCCCTCTGTCCAGTTTCCCTAGGTGACCACACGCCGGTAACAAGTCTCTGTACTCACTCAGCACACTGCACTCTTTATCCTCTGGAGTGCAGCCGGGTACACGTAAGACAGCCCAAGACGCAGGGTGTCAGTCTCTCTGGTTCCTTTAGCCTCTGTGCTGCTCCACACAGAGAGAGCTCTGCAGACAGCTGCCCTGTCTGCTTCCAAGAACACACTGACACACCTCCCCCACTACTACAGGGCTTTTTAATCAGTCACTGCTTCACTATTCTAATTACAGCCACACCTGTGTCTGTAGTACGCCCTCATGGCCTCACTACGCTTCCATGCACATTCTGCCGAGCACATACAGCGCCCCCTAGCTGTAATAGGGGTCGCTGCCTCACAGAGGTTATAACTTTGGAACGCTTCAACTCATCCTGATGATTCTGACATTGTTTTCTCGAGACATATTGTACTTCATGATAGTGGTAACATTTCTTTGATAAGACTTGCGTTTATTTGTGAAAAAAAAACGAAATTTGGCGAAAATTTGGAAAATTTAGCAATTTTCCAAATTTGAATTTTCATGCCCTTAAATCACAGAGATATGTCACAAAAAAATACTTAAGAAATAACGTTTCCCCCATATCTACTTTACATCAGCACAATTTTGGAACCACATTTTTTTTTGTTAGGGAGTTATAAGGGTTAAAACTTGACCAGCGATTTCTCATTTTTACAACACCAGTTTTTTTAGGTGTCACATCACTGTCACGGGGAGACTAGGTGGGCGAGAGCTAATAACCCGGGCCCCTGCAATTTCCCTCAGACTAGGGAAATCCTGACTGACCCTCTACCTGAAGTTTACACTGATGGTGTGCATGTCCAGGCCTCGAACCTCACCCTGTCTCCTGTTTCAACCCTAGGCTGAAACCTCCGCCCACCACCCAGTGAAGAGGTAATACACCAATACCCACAGTTAGCACAGACAAGGATAAAGGAAAATATACACCACGCCGCAGTCACTCAGGAATTGTTATGATTTGGTGGCCTAAGAGCAGCATGAGACGTACTCTGGAGAAGGTGGTACCTTTACTGAACGCAGACCCTGTCATGATTCTCAATGGCGAGAGAACATAGCCCAGCATATATGAGAACTAGCTCTTGGAAGATGGAAACTATACTGACCATGAACTAAACCTGCCGCACAACTAGAAGTGGCCGGGTAGCATGCCTACGTTTTTTATCCCTAGATGCCCAGCGCCAGCCGGAGAACTACCTAATCCTAGCAGAGGAAAAGACAGTCCTGACTCACCTCTAGAGAAATTTTCCCAAAAGGCAGACAGAGGCCCCCACATATATTGGCGGTGATTTTAGATGAAATGACAAACGTAGTATGAAAATAGGTTTAGCAAAATCGAGGTCCGCTTTACTAGATAGCAGGAAGACAGAAAGGGCACTTTCATGGTCAGCAGAAAACCCTATCAAAACACCATCCAGAAATTACTTTAAGACTCTAGCATTAACTCATAACACCAGAGTGGCAATTTCCGATCACAAGAGCTTTCCAGACACAGTAACGAAACAGCAGCTGTGAACAGGAACAAAATGCAAAAACACACAAGGACAAAAGTCCAACTTAGCTGGGAGTTGTCTAGTAGCAGGAACATGCACAGAAAGGCTTCTGATTACATTGTTGACCGGCAAGAAACTGACAGAGGAGCAAGGTTATATAGCGACTCCCACATCCTGATAGGAGCAGGTGAACAAAGGGGATGATGCACACAAGTTCAATTCCACAAGTGGCCACCGGGGGAGCCCAGAATCCAATTTCACAACAGTACCCCCCCCTCAAGGAGGGGGCACCGAACCCTCACCAGAACCACCAGGGCGATCAGGATGAGCCGTATGAAAGGCACGGACAAGATCGGAGGCATGAACATCAGAGGCAGTGACCCAAGAATTATCCTCCTGACCGTATCCCTTCCACTTGACCAGATACTGGAGTTTCCGTCTGGAAACACGAGAGTCTAAGATCTTTTCCACAACGTACTCCAACTCACCCTCAACCAACACCGGAGCAGGAGGCTCAACGGAAGGCACAACCGGTACCTCATACCTGCGCAACAATGACCGATGAAAAACATTATGAATCGAAAAGGATGCAGGGAGGTCCAAACGGAAGGACATAGGGTTAAGAATCTCCAATATCTTGTACGGGCCGATGAACCGAGGCTTAAACTTAGGAGAAGAAACCCTCATAGGGACAAAACGAGAAGACAACCACACCAAGTCCCCAACACAAAGCCGAGGACCAACACGACGACGGCGGTTGGCAAAAAGCTGAGTCTTCTCCTGGGACAACTTCAAATTGTCCACCACCTGCCCCCAAATCTGATGCAACCTCTCCACCACAGCATCCACTCCAGGACAATCCGAAGATTCCACCTGACCGGAGGAAAATCGAGGATGAAACCCCGAATTACAGAAAAACGGGGACACCAAGGTGGCAGAGCTGGCCCGATTATTGAGGGCGAACTCCGCCAAAGGCAAAAAAGCAACCCAATCATCCTGATCCGCAGACACAAAACACCTCAAATATGTCTCCAAGGTCTGATTAGTCCGCTCGGTCTGGCCATTAGTCTGAGGATGGAAAGCAGACGAAAAAGACAAATCTATGCCCATCCTAGCACAGAATGCCCGCCAAAATCTAGACACGAATTGGGTCCCTCTGTCAGAAACGATATTCTCCGGAATACCATGCAAACGAACAACATTTTGAAAAAACAGAGGAACCAACTCGGAAGAAGAAGGCAACTTAGGCAAGGGAACCAGATGGACCATCTTAGAGAAACGGTCACACACCACCCAGATGACAGACATCTTCTGAGAAACAGGCAGATCCGAAATAAAATCCATCGAGATGTGCGTCCAAGGCCTCTTCGGGATAGGCAAGGGTAACAACAATCCACTAGCCCGAGAACAACAAGGCTTGGCCCGAGCACAAACGTCACAAGACTGCACAAAGCCTCGCACATCTCGTGACAGGGAAGGCCACCAGAAGGACCTTGCCACCAAATCCCTGGTACCAAAGATTCCAGGATGACCTGCCAACGCAGAAGAATGAACCTCAGAGATGACTTTACTGGTCCAATCATCAGGAACAAACAGTCTACCAGGTGGGCAACGATCAGGTCTATCCGCCTGAAACTCCTGCAAGGCCCGCCGCAGGTCTGGAGAAACGGCAGACAATATCACTCCATCTTTAAGGATACCTGTGGGCTCAGAATTACCAGGGGAGTCAGGCTCAAAACTCCTAGAAAGGGCATCCGCCTTAACATTCTTAGAACCCGGTAGGTACGACACCACAAAATTAAACCGAGAGAAAAACAACGACCAGCGCGCCTGTCTAGGATTCATGCGCCTGGCAGACTCAAGGTAAATTAAATTTTTGTGGTCAGTCAATACCACCACCTGATGTCTGGCCCCCTCAAGCCAGTGACGCCACTCCTCAAAAGCCCACTTCATGGCCAAAAGCTCCCGATTCCCAATATCATAATTCCGCTCGGCGGGCGAAAATTTACGGGAAAAAAAAGGCACAAGGTCTCATCACGGAGCAGTCGGAACTTCTCTGCGACAACACCGCCCCAGCTCCGATTTCAGAAGCGTCGACCTCAACCTGAAAAGGAAGAGCAACATCAGGCTGACGCAACACTGGGGCGGAAGAAAAGCGGCGCTTGAGCTCCCGAAAGGCCTCCACAGCATCAGGGGACGAATCAGCAACATCAGCACCCTTCTTAGTCAAATCAGTCAATGGTTTTACAACATCAGAAAAACCAGCAATAAATCGACGATAAAAGTTAGCAAAGCCCAAAAATTTCTGAAGACTCTTAAGAGAAGAGGGTTGCGACCAATCACCAATAGCCTGAACCTTGACAGGATCCATCTCGATGGAAGAGGGGGAAAAAATGTATCCCAAGAAGGAAATCTTTTGAACCCCAAAAACACACTTAGAACCCTTCACACACAAGGAATTAGACCGCAAAACCTGAAAAACCCTCCTGACCTGCTGGACATGAGAGTCCCAGTCATCCGAAAAAATCAGAATATCATCCAGATACACAATCATAAATTTATCCAAATAATCGCGGAAAATGTCATGCATAAAGGACTGGAAGACTGAAGGGGCATTTGAAAGACCAAAAGGCATCACCAAATACTCAAAATGGCCCTCGGGCGTATTAAATGCGGTTTTCCACTCATCCCCCTGCTTGATTCGCACCAAATTATACGCCCCACGGAGTTCAATCTTAGAGAACCACTTGGCCCCCTTTATACGAGCAAACAAGTCAGTAAGCAGTGGTAACGGATATTGATATTTAACCGTGATTTTATTCAAAAGTCGATAATCAATACACGGCCTCAAAGAGCCGTCTTTCTTAGACACGAAGAAAAAACCGGCTCCTAAGGGAGATGACGAAGGACGAATATGTCCCTTTTCCAAGGACTCCTTTATATATTCTCGCATAGCAGCGTGTTCAGGTACAGACAGATTAAATAAAAGCCCCTTAGGGTATTTACTACCCGGGATCAAGTCTATGGCACAATCGCACTCCCGGTGCGGAGGTAGTGAACCAACCTTGGGTTCTTCAAAAACGTCACGAAAGTCAGACAAGAATTCAGGAATCTCAGAGGGAATAGATGATGAAATGGAAACCAAAGGTACGTCCCCATGAGTTCCTTTACATCCCCAGCTTAACACAGACATAGCTCTCCAGTCGAGGACTGTGTTATGAGATTGCAGCCATGGCAATCCCAGCACCAAAACATCATGTAGATTATACAGCACCAGAAAGCGAATAACCTCCTGGTGATCCGGATTAACACGCATAGTCACTTGTGTCCAGTATTGTGGTTTATTACTAGCCAATGGGGTGGAGTCAATCCCTTTCAGAGGTATCGGAGCCTCCAATGGCTCCAAATCATACCCACAGCGTTTGGCAAAGGACCAATCCATAAGACTCAAAGCAGCGCCAGAGTCGACATAGGCGTCCGCGGTAATAGATGACAAAGAACAAATCAGGGTCACAGATAGAATAAACTTAGACTGTAAAGTGCTAATTGAAACAGACTTGTCAGGCTTCTTAGTACGCTTAAAGCATGCTGATATAACATGAGTTGAATCACCACAATAGAAGCACAACCCATTTTTTCGTCTAAAATTCTGCCGCTCGCTTCTGGACAGAATTCTATCACATTGCATATTTTCTGGCGTTTTCTCAGTAGACACCGCCAAATGGTGCACAGGTTTGCGCTCCCGCAGACGCCTATCGATCTGAATAGCCATCGTCATGGACTCATTCAGACTCGCAGGCACAGGGAACCCCACCATAACATCCTTAATGGCATCAGAGAGACCTTCTCTGAAAATCGCCGCCAGGGCGCACTCATTCCACTGAGTAAGCACAGACCATTTGCGGAATTTTTGGCAGTATATTTCAGCTTCATCTTGCCCCTGAGACAAGGACATCAAGGCCTTTTCCGCCTGAAGCTCTAAATGAGGTTCCTCATAAAGCAACCCCAAGGCCAGAAAAAACGCATCCACATTGAGCAACGCAGGATCCCCTGGTGCCAATGCAAAAGCCCAGTCTTGAGGGTCGCCCCGGAGCAAGGAAATTACAATCCTGACCTGCTGTGCAGGGTCTCCGGCAGAGCGAGACTTCAGGGACAAAAACAATTTGCAATTATTTTTAAAATTTTGAAAGTGAGATCTATTCCCCGAGAAGAATTCAGGCAAAGGAATTCTAGGCTCAGACATAGGTGCATGAACAACAAAATCTTGCAAATTTTGTACCTTTGTGGCGAGATTATTCAAACCTGTAGCTACACTCTGAAGATCCATTTGAAACAGGTGAACACAGAGCCATTCAAGGATTAGAAGGAGAGAAAGAGAGGAAGGCTGCAGTATAGGCAGACTAGCAAGTGATTCAATTAAGAGCACACTCAGAACTAGAGGGGAAAAAAAAAAAAAAAAAAAAAAAATTGTAGCAGACTTCTTTTTTCTCTCCTTTCTCAGCCAGTAATTTAACCCTTTTTTTTGGGCCGGTCAAACTGTCATGATTCTCAATGGCGAGAGAACATAGCCCAGCATATATGAGAACTAGCTCTTGGAAGATGGAAACTATACTGACCATGAACTAAACCTGCCGCACAACTAGAAGTGGCCGGGTAGCATGCCTACGTTTTTTATCCCTAGATGCCCAGCGCCAGCCGGAGAACTACCTAATCCTAGCAGAGGAAAAGACAGTCCTGACTCACCTCTAGAGAAATTTTCCCAAAAGGCAGACAGAGGCCCCCACATATATTGGCGGTGATTTTAGATGAAATGACAAACGTAGTATGAAAATAGGTTTAGCAAAATCGAGGTCCGCTTTACTAGATAGCAGGAAGACAGAAAGGGCACTTTCATGGTCAGCAGAAAACCCTATCAAAACACCATCCAGAAATTACTTTAAGACTCTAGCATTAACTCATAACACCAGAGTGGCAATTTCCGATCACAAGAGCTTTCCAGACACAGTAACGAAACAGCAGCTGTGAACAGGAACAAAATGCAAAAACACACAAGGACAAAAGTCCAACTTAGCTGGGAGTTGTCTAGTAGCAGGAACATGCACAGAAAGGCTTCTGATTACATTGTTGACCGGCAAGAAACTGACAGAGGAGCAAGGTTATATAGCGACTCCCACATCCTGATAGGAGCAGGTGAACAGAGGGGATGATGCACACAAGTTCAATTCCACAAGTGGCCACCGGGGGAGCCCAGAATCCAATTTCACAACAAGACCCTGAACTTAACACCACAACTAGAAGTAGCCGTGGAATGTACCTATCACTCCCTAGACATCTCGACACAGCCGGAGGACTAATTACCCCTAGAGATAGAAAAGGGAAAACTATCTTGCCTCAGAGAAAATTCCCAAAGGATAGACAGCCCCCCACAAATATTGACTGTGAGAGGAGAGGGAAAAAACATACACAGACTGAAATCAGAATTTAGCAAAGGAGGCCACTTCTAGCTAAATAGAAAGGATAGGACAGAGTACTATGCGGTCAGTATTAAAACACTAGAAAATATCCACCGCAGAAAATACAAAATCTCCACAGCTAACTAAAGATATGGAGGGTATATCTGCATCTCCAGAGATACCAGCTTGGCTAAACAAATCCTTATACAGACCAAGCTGGACAAGACAAAAACATGGAAAAGAACTGAACAATAAGGCCACAGCATGTGGACAGCAAAAATCAAGGCCAGAACTTATCTTTGTTGAAATGAACAGCAAAGCAGGAGAGAGCAGGCAGGGATGTGAATCCTCCAGGAACAATGGACAACTGGCACTGACTAAAGGGTCAAGCAAGGCTAAATAGCCAAGTCAGGATTGCAAAAACTTGACACACCTGATGAATGCTGCGATCCAGAGACAGCAGCACTACCACTTATAACCACCGGAGGGAGCCCAAGAGCAGAATTCACAACAGTACCCCCCCCCTTGAGGAGGGGTCACCAAACCCTCACCAGAGCCCCCAGGCCGATCCGGATGAGCCAAATGAAAGGCACGAACCAAATCCTCAGCATGAACATCGGAGGCAACAACCCAAGAATTATCCTCCTGGCCATAACCCTTCCATTTGACAAGATACTGAAGCTTCCGCCTCGAAAAACGAGAATCCAAAATCTTCTCAACCACATACTCCAACTCCCCATCAATCAACACCGGGGCAGGAGGATCAACAGAGGGAACAACGGGCACCACATATTTCCGCAACAAAGATCTATGAAAAACATTATGGATGGAAAAAGAGGCTGGAAGGGCCAAACGAAAAGACACTGGATTGATAATGTCAGAAATCCTATAAGGGCCAATAAACCGAGGCTTAAACTTAGGGGAAGAAACCTTCATAGGAACATGACGGGAAGACAACCAGACCAAATCCCCAACCCGAAGCCGGGAACCAACACACCGACGACGGTCAGCAAAACGCTGAGCCCCCTCCTGAGACAACACCAAATTGTCAACAACATGAGCCCAAATTTGCTGCAACCTGTCAACCACAGAGTCCACCCCAGGACAATCAGAAGGCTCAACCTGCCCTGAAGAAAAACGAGGATGAAAACCAGAGTTACAAAAGAAGGGTGAAACCAAGGTAGCAGAACTAGCCCGATTATTAAGGGCAAACTCGGCCAATGGCAAGAAAGCCACCCAATCATCCTGATCAGCAGACACAAAGCATCTCAAATAAGTTTCCAAAGTCTGATTAGTTCGCTCGGTTTGGCCATTTGTCTGAGGATGAAACGCGGAAGAAAAAGACAAATCAATGCCCAGCCTAACACAAAAGGCCCGCTAAAACCTAGAAACAAACTGGGAACCTCTATCGGACACAATATTCTCCGGAATGCCATGCAAACGAACCACATGCTGAAAAAACAACAGAACCAAATCAGAAGAGGAAGGCAACTTAGGCAAAGGTACCAAATGAACCATCTTAGAAAACCGGTCACAAACCACCCAGATAACCGACATCCTCTGGGAAACCGGAAGATCCGAAATAAAATCCATAGAAATATGCGTCCAAGGCCTCTCAGGGACCGGCAAAGGCAAAAGCAACCCACTAGCGCGGGAACAGCAAGGCTTGGCCCGCGCACAAGTCCCACAGGACTGCACAAAAGAACGCACATCCCGTGACAAAGAAGGCCACCAAAAGGACCTACCAACCAAATCTCTGGTACCAAAAATCTCAGGATGACCAGCCAACACAGAACAATGAACCTCCAAAATCACTTTACTAGTCCATCTGTCAGGAACAAACAGTTTCCCCACTGGACAGCGGTCAGGTTTATCAGCCTGAAATTCCTGAAGAACCCGTCGTAAATCAGGGGAGATGGCAGAAAGAATCACCCCTTCCTTCAGAATGCCGACTGGCTCAAGGACCCCAGGAGAATCAGGCAAAAAGCTCCTAGAGAGTGCATCAGCCTTAACATTCTTAGAACCCGGAAGATACGAGACCACAAAATCAAAACGGGAGAAAAACAGGGACCATCGGGCCTGTCTAGGATTCAGCCGTTTGGCAGACTCGAGGTAAATCAGATTCTTATGATCGGTCAAGACCACAATACGGTGCTTGGCCCCCTCAAGCCAATGTCGCCACTCCTCAAATGCCCACTTCATAGCCAACACCTCACGATTGCCGACATCATAATTGCGTTCCGCAGGCGAAAACTTTCGAGAAAAGAAGGCACACGGTTTCATCAAGGAACCATCAGAATTCCTCTGAGACAAAACGGACCCTGCCCCAATCTCAGAAGCGTCAACCTCAACCTGAAAAGGAAGAGAAACATCCGGCTGACGCAACACAGGGGCAGAAGTAAATCGGCGTTTAAGCTCCTGAAAGGCAGAAACAGCTGCAGAGGGCCAATTCGTCACATCAGCGCCTTTCTTCGTCAAATCGGTCAGGGGTTTAACCACACTGGAGAAGTTGGCAATGAAAAGGCGATAAAAATTAGCAAAGCCCAAAAATTTCTGAAGGCTCTTCACGGATGTGGGCTGGATCCAATCATGAATGGCCTGAACCTTAACCGGATCCATTTCTATAGATGAGGGAGAAAAAATGAAGCCCAAAAAAGAAATTTTCTGTACTCCAAAGAGGCACTTAGACCCCTTCACAAACAAGGCATTATCACGAAGGATCTGAAATACCATCCTGACTTGTTTCACATGAGACTCCCAATCATCTGAAAAAATCAAAATATCATCCAAATATACTATCATGAATTAATAAAGATAATTCCGAAATATATCATACATGAAGGACTGAAACACAGATGGAGCATTGGAGAGTCCGAATGGCATCACAAGGTATTCATAATGACCTTCGGGCGTATTAAACGCAGTTTTCCATTCGTCACCCTGCTTAATACGAACAAGATTATATGCCCCTCGAAGGTCAATCTTAGTAAACCAACTAGCCCCCTTAATCCTAGCAAACAGATCAGAAAGCAAAGGCAAAGGGTATTGGAATTTGACCGTGATCTTATTCAAGAGGCGATAATCAATACAGGGTCTCAAGGAGCCATCTTTTTTGGCAACAAAAAAAACCCTGCTCCCAATGGTGAAGAAGATGGCCGAATATGCCCCTTCTCCAAGGACTCCTTAACATAGCTCCGCATGGCGGTATGTTCTGGCACAGACAGGTTGAAAAGTCGGCCCTTAGGGAACTTACAGCCTGGAATCAAGTCAATAGCACAATCACAGTCCCTATGCGGTGGAAGGGAACTGGACTTGGGCTCATTGAATACATCCTGGAAAAAAACTCAGGAATTTCAGAAGAGGGGAGGAGGCAATTGACATCAAAGGAACGTCACCATGAACCCCCTGACAACCCCAACTAGTCACAGACATAGATTTCCAATCTAATACCGGATTATGCACCTGTAACCATGGGAAACCCAGCACAATAGCATCATGCAAATTATGCAACACCAGAAAACGACAATCTTCCTGATGGGCTGGCGCCATGCACATGGTCAGCTGTGTCCAAAACTGAGGTTTATTTTTAGCCAACGGTGTAGCATCAATGCCCCTCAAAGGAATAGGACTCTGCAAAGGCTGCAAGGGGAAACCACAACGTCTGGCAAATTCTAAGTCCATTAAGTTTAGAGCGGCGCCTGAATCCACAAATGCCATGACAGAAAATGACGATAATGAGCAGATCAGGGTCACAGATAACAGAAATTTAGGTTGTACAGTACTGATGGTAACAGAACTAGCAATTCTCTTGGTACGCTTAGGGCAATCAGAAATAACATGAGCAGAATCGCCGCAGTAAAAACACAACCTATTCTGACGTCTGAATCCTTGTCGTTCAGCTCTAGACACAATCCTATCACACTGCAAAGGCTCAGGACTCCGCTCGGAAGACAATGCCATAGTGTGCACAACTCTGCGCTCACGCAAGCGCCAATCAATCTGAATGGCCAGAGACATAGAATCACTCAGACCAGCAGGCGTGGGGAACCCCACCATAACATCTTTAACGGATTCAGAAAGACCCTTTCTGAAAATTGCCGCCAAGGCATCCTCATTCCATTTAGTCAGTACAGACCATTTTCTAAATTTCTGGCAATATGATTCTGCCGCTTCTTGACCCTGACACAGGGCCAACAAGGTCTTCTCAGCATGATCCACTGAATTAGGTTCATCATACAATAACCCAAGCGCCTGAAAAAAGGTGTCTACATTAAGCAATGCCGGATTCCCAGGTTCCAGGGCAAATGCCCAATCCTGGGGGTCACCACGCAGCAGAGATATAACAATTTTAACCTGCTGGATGGGATCACCAGAGGAACGGGGTTTCAGAGCAAAAAACAGTTTACAGTTATTTTTAAAGCTCAAAAATTTGGACCTGTCCCCAAGAAACAAATCAGGAGTTGGAATTCTAGGCTCTAAAACCGGAGTCTGAACGATATAATCGGAAATACCCTGTACTCTAGCAGCAAGTTGATCCACACGAGAAGCCAATCCCTGAACATCCATACCAGCGCCGAACTCCTGAGCCACCCAGAGGTAAAGAGGGAAAAAAAAACACAACAGACTACAGAAAAAAAAATGGCTCAGCACTTTCCTTCCCTTCTTCTGAGATGCGGTTAAATCATTGTTGTCCAGTTGTACTGTTATGATCTGGTGGCCTAAGAGCAGCATGAGACGTACTCTGGAGAAGGTGGTACCTGTACTGACCGCAGACCCTGAACTTAACACCGCAACTAGAAGTAGCCGTGGAATGTACCTATCACTCCCTAGACATCTCGACACAGCCGGAGGACTAATTACCCCTAGAGATAGAAAAGGGAAAACTATCTTGCCTCAGAGAAAATTCCCAAAGGATTGACAGCCCCCCACAAATATTGACTGTGAGAGGAGAGGGAAAAAACATACACAGACTGAAATCAGAATTTAGCAAAGGAGGCCACTTCTAGCTAAATAGAAAGGATAGGACAGAGTACTATGCGGTCAGTATTAAAACACTAGAAAATATCCACCGCAGAAAATACAAAATCTCCACAGCTAACTAAAGATATGGAGGGTATATCTGCATCTCCAGAGATACCAGCTTGGCTAAACAAATCCTTATACAGACCAAGCTGGACAAGACAAAAACATGGAAAAGAACTGAACAATAAGGCCACAGCATGTGGACAGCAAAAATCAAGGCCAGAACTTATCTTTGTTGAAATGAACTGCAAAGCAGGAGAGAGCAGGCAGGGATGTGAATCCTCCAGGAACAATGGACAACTGTCACTGACTAAAGGGTCAAGCAAGGCTAAATAGCCCAGTCAGGATTGCAAAAACTTGACACACCTGATGAATGCTGCGATCCAGAGACAGCAGCACTACCACTTATAACCACCGGAGGGAGCCCAAGAGCAGAATTCACAACAGGAATACACTACTAATGTGCAGGGCAAAATAAATACAAATATAGGAAGGAGTAAATAAGACTAAGGAAAAGACACCACCAGCAACGAATCTTTAACAACCAGCTCACCACTCCAGACCGAGATAACAACTCACAAGACAGAAGTTATAATCGGCGACGCCCAATGATCAGGAGAGCTATTTAAAGGCAATGGGCATGGCCCAGCTTCCAATCCGAGGATCAGGTAAATTAACCGCGGAACAGCTAGATAAAATCTAGCCGACGCCAATGAGCAAATAGTGGTCAAAAGCGGAATTACCGCTGTCTGTCGAAAGACCTGGTCTGAACAGCGTCCGACATGACAGTACCCCGCCTTCTACGAGGGACCCCAGGGCCCTCACAGCTTATAGGACCCGGCTTGTCTGGATGGCGACGATGAAAAAACCTGACCAGCCGATCCGCATGAATGTCCGAGGCTGGTACCCAGGACCTCTCCTCAGGCCCATAACCACGCCAGTGTACCAAGTACTGTAAAGTTCGGAGCACTACACGAGAGTCAACCACCTTACCAAATTACCATCCACCAAGACTGGAGGTGGCATAGGCGTCTGTCATGGTTCCCAATGGCAAGGGAACGTCAGAGAACATAAATAACAGAACAGCTCTTGGGTGATGGAATCTCGAGCTGACCGTGAGCTAAACCTACCACACAACTAACAGTGGCCGGGTGGCGTATCTACGTTTTATCCCTAGACGCCTAGCGCCAGCCGGAGGACTAACTAACCCTAATAGAGGAAAAGACAGACCTGGCTTACCTCTAGGGAAATTCCCCCAAAAAGGAGACAGAAGCCCCCCACATATATTGACGGTGAGTTCAGAGGAAAAGACATACGCAGTATGAAGGTAGGTTCAGCAAAGCGAGGTCCGCTTACTAGATAGCAAGAAGATACAATAGGGAACTTCACGGTCAGCTGAAAACCCTATTAAAATACCATCCCGAAATTACTTTAAGACTCATGTGTCAACTCATGACACCAGAGTGGCAATTTCGGCCCACAAGAGCTTCCAGCTACAGAAAAATAACATAACTGTGAACTGGAACAAAAATGCAAAACAAACTTAGGACAAAGAGTCCAACTTAGCTGATTGTAGTCTAGAAGCAGGAACATGCAACAGAAAGGCTCTGGTTACATTGATGGCCGGCACTAGAATAACTGAGCAGCAAGGCTAAATAGGATACTCCCATATCCTGATGGAAACAGGTGAACAGAGAAAGTGAAGCACACAAGTCCAGTACCACCAGTGACCACCGGGGGAGCCCAAAAACCAAATTCACAACAGGCGTCGCGTCCACAGAACCCACCATCTTCTTTAGAAGAGACCTGTGGAACACGTTGTGTATCTTATACACCGAAGGGAGCTCCAATCGGTACGCTACTGGGTTAATGACGGCGGTGACCCTAAATGGACCAATAAACCGTGGACCCAATTTAAGGGACGGTATTTTGAGTCTTATGTTTTTTGTGGATAACCACACCCAGTCATCCACACTCAGGTCCGGACCTGGCACACGCCTACTGTCAGCCACACGTTTGTACCTAGCACCCACACTCAACAGGCGCTGTTTAACTCTCCTCCAGACTGATGACAATTGTGCTCCTAACTGGTCCTCCTCCGGAACGCCGGAAGAGCCCCTCTGACTCAAAGTACAAAATTGAGGATGTAGCCCGTAAACACAAAAAAACGGAGACTCCCCAGACGACTCCTGGCAGTGATTATTGATGGCAAACTCAGCCAAAGGAAGAAACGTAGACCACTTCTCCTGGTTATCAGAGACAAAGCAGCGTAGGTACTGATCCATATTTTGGTTCATACGCTCAGTCTGACCATTTGACTGAGGATGAAACGCCGAAGAATGAGACAACTTGATCCCCAGCCGTGAGCAAAATTTTGCCACAAACTGAGACCCCCTATCAGACACGATGTCAGACGGAACCCCATGAAGTCTGACCACCTCCTGCACAAATACCTGAGCCAGAGTCTTAGGGTACCGTCACACATTGAAATTTCCATCGCTACGACGTTACGATTCGTGACGTTCTAGCGATATCGTTACGATATCGCTGTGTCTGACACGCTACTGCGATCAGACACCCTGCTGAGAATCATACGTCGTAGCAGATCGTTTGGAACTTTCTTTCGTCGCTTGATCTCCCGCTGTCATCGCTGGATCGTTGTGTGTGACAGCGATCCAGCGATGTCTTCGCTTGTAACCAGGGTAAACATCGGGTAACTAAGCGCAGGGCCGCGCTTAGTAACCCGATGTTTACCCTGGTTACAAGCGTAAACGTAAAAAAACAAACCGTACATACTCACCCGTCGGTGTCCTTCAGGTCCCTTGCCGTCTGCTTCCTGCTCTGAGTGCCGGCCGGAAAGTGAGAGCAGATCACAGCGGTGCTGCGCTCTGCTCTCACTGTACGGCTGCACTCAGAGCAGGAAGCAGACGGCAAGGGACCTGAAGGACACCGACGGGTGAGTATGTACTGTTTGTTTTTTTACGTTTACGCTGGTAACCAGGGTAAACATCGGGTTACTAAGCGCGGCCCTGCGCTTAGTTACCCGATGTTTACCCTGGTTACCCGGGGACTTCGGCATCGCTCCAGCGCCGTGATTGCAACGTGTAACCGCAGTCTACGACGCTGGAGCGATGATTATACGACGCTGCGACGTCACGAATCGTGCCGTCGCAGCGATGAAAATTTCAATGTGTGACGGTACCCTTAGCGTTAGGCAACGAAGGCAAAGACACAAAGTGCGACATTTTAGAAAACCGATCAACAATCACCAAGATGACTGTGTTCCCAGCTGATGAGGGCAAATCAGTGATGAAATCCATGGAGATTTCCGTCCATGGCTTACTAGGTACCACAAGAGGAAGTAGTATGCCAACAGGACGGGAGCGGGGCGTCTTAGCTCTAGCACACGTGGTACAAGCTGACACGTATGAGACCACGTCCTGTCGGATCTTGGGCCACCAAAACTGACGTGACACCAACTCCAAGGTACCTCTAACCCCTGGGTGGCCAGCCAGGACAGCATCATGATGCTCCGCCAAAACCTTTAAGCGGAGATGAAGCGGTACAAAAGATTTGTTGATGGGAAGCTCAGATGGTACCTCCTCCTGAGCCTCGGCAATCTCAGCCTCAACCTCGGTAGTGAGAGCCGAAACCACAACACCCTTTTGGAGGATGGGTACTGGATCCTCCCGAGGTTCTCCCCCCGGAAAACACCTGGACAGAGCATCCGCCTTAGTGTTTTTAGACCCCGGTCTGTAAGTGACCACAAAATTGAACCGCGTGAAAAACAATGCCCAGCGAGCCTGCCTGGGGGACAGACGCTTGGCTGACTCCAAATACAGCAAATTCTTATGATCGGTAATAACAATTACCTGATGTACCGACCCCTCCAAGAAGTGTCGCCATTCCTCAAAGGCCAACTTAATAGCCAACAACTCCCTGTTGCCGATATCGTAGTTACGTTCGGCGGACGACAGTTTATTGGAGAAATAGGCGCACGGACGCAAACCACTCAAAGATGAGCCTTGAGATAGTACCGCCCCCACACCAACCTCAGACGCATCGACTTCCACAACAAAGGTTTTGACACGTGTGGCTGCACAAGAATGGGGGCTGAAACAAAACTGTTCTTAAGAAATTCAAATGCGCGCACAGCAGCCTCAGGCCAAACGGAGAAATTGGTACCCTTTTTAGTCATGTCAGTTAGCGGTTTAGCAATGATGGAAAAATCCTTGATAAATTTCCTATAGTAGTTAGAAAACCCAAGGAACCGCTGAAGTGCTTTCAGGTTATCAGGACGTTCCCAATGCAGCACCGCTTGCACCTTAGCGGCGTCCATTTTAAAACCAGAAGCAGACACAATATAACCCAAGAAAGGCAACTCTTGAACAGAAAATACACATTTCTCAAGTTTAGCATACAGCTTATTCTCTCTGAGAAGCTGTAACACCTGCCTGACATGATCTAAATGAGCATCACGGTCGCAAGAATATATGAGAATGTCATCTAGGTACACGATAACGAATTTCCCCAAAACATGCGAGAACACATCATTGATGAAATGTTGGAACACTGCTGGTGCGTTAGTCAACCCAAATGGCATCACCAAATTTTCAAAATGACCCTCAGGGGTATTAAAAGCCGTCTTCCACTCATCACCTTGACGGACTCTTATGAGGTTGTACGCCCCCCTGAGGTCAAGCTTGGTAAACCACTTAGCACCTGCCACCTGGTTGAACAAATCTGGTATCAGTGGCATAGGGTATGGATCACGAACCGTAATCTGGTTCAACTCCCTGAAATCCAAACACGGGCGTAATCCGCCATCTTTCTTCTTCACGAAGAAGAACCCTGCTGCCACCGGCGAGGATGACGGCCTGATGTGCCCTTTGCTCAAGCTTTCAGCAATGTAATCTTTTAACACTTGTCTCTCCGGACCGGAGATGTTAAACATCCTTGCTTTAGGCAATTTGGCCCCTGGTTTAAACCTGATAGAACAGTCATAGGGGCGATGTGGCGGCAACTCTGAACAACCCTTCTCAGAGAACACATCCACAAAATCCAGAAGTGACTCCGGAACGCTTGAAGTCACCGCAGCCACACATGTGGCCAGGCAATTCTCCTGGCAGAACTTGCTCCACTGAATTATGTCCTGAGTTTTTTCCAGTCAATTACCGGGTTGTGCATAGACAACCAAGGAAAACCCAAAACCACCTGAGCAGGAAGATTCCTGAGCACCTTACATGTAACCCGCTCGGAATGTAGAACTCCAATGTGGAGTTTCACCTCAGCCACAAATTCAGTAATCTCCCCCTGAGAGAGAGGAGCAGCATTGATGGTGACCACGCGGATAGGATGAGACAGTTTTTCAATCCTAAAACCTGCTGTGCGCGCAAACTCCTCATCAATGAGATTTGTGGCTGAACCACTATCCACAAAAACAGTAATTGGTAGCTCACTGCCAGCAATAAAAACCTTAGCAGGGAGCATGCATTGAGAAACCACCATGGAGGATATACATAAGCTCAGATTGGTCTCCTCCACACCCTCTGAGCTTAGAAGTTTTCCGCCGTTGCGTTTTTCTTAGACAGCAGAGGACAGATGTTAATAAAATGACCAGTTTTACCACAGTAAAAACAGGCTCCCTGCTTCCTGAGCTCAGGGGCTCAACGCTTCACATGTGACACCCCTGCGATTTGCATAGGCTCCGTGGGCTCACCTGCAGCAACTTCACGTGAACCTAAACCCTCTCCCATAGGCGGTGTCTCATGCTCCCCCTGACGCAAACGGCGATCAATGCGGACAACCAGACTCATAGCGGAATCTAGAGAAGTAGGAGTCTCGTACATCAGAAGGGCTTTTTTAACCCTTCCAGAAATCCCATGTATAAACTGACTCCGCAATGCTGGATCATTCCATTGTGTATCGATCGCCCAGCGACGAAATTCAGAACAGTAATCCTCTGCAACTCGCTCCCCCTGGCGAATAGTGCGTATCTTAGATTCTGCTAGAGCCATTCTGTCAGGTTCATCGTAGATTTTTCCAAGAGAGGAAAAAAAAACTCTCCACAGAGTCAAATGCAGCAAAATCAGATGGCAAAGAAAACGCCCATGTTTGGGGATCCCCGCTTAACAAAGACAACACCAGGCCCACACGCTGAGCCTCATTACCCGAGGAGATCGGGCGCATACGGAAATATAGTTTGCAAGCTTCACGAAAAGAAACAAATTTACTGCGCTCCCCAGCAAATTTTTCAGGCAAAGGAAATTTAGGCTCAGCAACTCTTCCTGTCGCTCCAGCTTGCACATTAGATACTGCTAGTCCCTGTTGCTGTACTGCCCCCCTCAACTCAGTGACCTGTAGGGACAACGCCTCCAACTGGTGGGTTATGGAAGTCATGGAATCCATGACAAACACAAAAAAAAAGAAACCCCTTTTTTTTTTTGTTGTTGTTGTTGGGCCGATTATAATGTCACGGGGAGACTAGGTGGGCGAGAGCTAATAACCCGGGCCCCTGCAATTTCCCTCAGACTAGGGAAATCCTGACTGACCGTCTACATGAAGTTTACACTGATGGTGTGCATGTCCAGGCCTCGAACCTCACCCTGTCTCCTGTTTCAACCCCAGGCTGAAACCTCCGCCCACCACCCAGTGAAGAGGTAATACACCAATACCCACAGTTAGCACAGACAAGGATAAAGGAAAATATACACCACGCCGCAGTCACTCAGGAATACACTATAAATGTGCAGGGCAAAATAAATACAAATATAGGAAGGAGTAAATAAGACAAAGGAAAATACACCACCAGCAACGAATCTTTAACAACCAGCTCACCACTCCAGACCAAGATAACAACTCACAAGACAGAAGCTATAATCGGCGACGCCCAATGATCAGGAGAGCTATTTAAAGGCAATGGGCATGGCCCAGCTTCCAATCCGAGGATCAGGTAAGTTAACCCCGGAACAGCTAGATAAAATCTAGCCGACACCAATGAGCAAATAGTGGTCAAAAGCGGAATTACCGCTGTCTGTCGAACGACCTGGTCTGAACAGCGTCCGACATGACAATCACATTTGAAGTCACTTTGAGGGGCCTATATGATAGAAAATAACCAAGTGTGACACCATTCTGAAAACTGCACCCCTCAACGTGCTCAAAACCACATTCAAGAAGACTATTAACACTTCAGATGTTTCACAGGAATTTTTGGAATGTTTAAAAAAACATGAACATTTAACTTTTTTTTTCACAAAAAATTTACTTCAGCTCCAATTTGTTTTATTTTACCAAGGGTAACAGGAGAAAATGGACCCCAAAAGTTGTTGTACAATTTGTCCTGAGTACGCAGATGTCCCATATGTGGGGGTAAACCACTGTTTGGTCGCATGGCAGAGCTCAGAAGGGAAGGAGTGCCATTTGACTTTTCAATGCAAAATTGGCTGGAATTGAGATCGGACGCCATGTCGTGTTTGCAGAGCCACTGATGTGCCTAAACAGTGTAAAACCCCCACAAGTGACACCATTTTGGAAAGTAGACCCCCCAAGGAATTTATGTAGAAGTGTGGTGAGAACTTTTAACCCCAAGTGTTTCACTACAGTTTATAACGCAGAGCCGTGAAAATAAAAAAATATTTTTTTTCCACAAAAATAATTTTTTAGCCCCCAGTTTTGTATTTTTCCAAGGGTAACAGGGGAAATTGGACCCCAAAAGTTGTTGTCCAATTTGTCCTGAGTACGCTGATACCCCATATGTGGGGGGAACCACTGTTTGGGCGCACGGGAGTGCTCGGAAGGGAAGGAGCACCATTTTACTTTTTCAACGCAGAATTGGCTGGAATTGAGATCGGACGCCATGTCGCATTTGGAGAGCCCCTGATGTGCCTATTTAGTGGAAACCCCCAATTCTAACTCCAACCCTAATCCCAACCCTGACCACTCCGCTAACCCCAACACATTCCTAACCCTAATCCCTACCCTAACCACACCCCTAACTCAAAACACACCCCTAACTCTAACCCCAACCATAGCCCTAACTAAACCCACAACCCTGACACACCCCTAACTCTAATCCCAACCCTAATCCCAACCGTAAATCCAAACCCTAATCCTAACTTTAGCCCCAGCCCTAACCCTAACTTTAGCCCCAACCCTAATGGGAAAATAGAAATAAATACATTTTTTTTCATTTTATTATTTTTCCCTAACTAAGGGGGTGATGAAGGGGGGTTTGATTTACTTTTATAGCGTTTTTTTTAGCGGAATTTTATGATTGGCAGCAGTCATAGACTAAAAGACGCTTTTTATTGCAAAAAATAGTTTTTGCATCTCCACATTTTGAGAGCTATAATTTTTCCATATTTTGGTCCACAGAGTTATGTGAGGTCTTGTTTTTTGCGGGACGAGTTTAAGTTTTTATTGGTAACATTTTTGGGCACGTGACATTTTTTGATCGCTTTCCATTCTCATTTTTGTTAGGCAGAATGAACAAAAACCAGCAATTCAATAATTTCTTTTAGGGGGAAGGGGGGGTTATACCATTCAGCATTTTGTAAAATTGATAAAGCAGCTTTATTCTGCGGGTCAGTATGATTACAGCGATACCTCATTTATATAATTTTTTTATGTTTTGGCGCTTTTATACAATAAAAACTATTTTATAGAAAAAATAATTATTTTTGCATTGCTTTATACTGAGGACTATAACTTTTTAATTTTTTCGCTGATGATGCTGTATGGCAGCTCGATTTTTGCGGGACAAGATGACATTTTTAGCGGTACCATGCTTATTTATATCCGTCTTTTTGATGGCGTGTTATTCCACTTTTTGTTCGGCGATATGATGACAAAGCGTTGTTTCTTGCCTCGTTTTTTTTTTTTTTTTTTTACGGTGTTCACTGAAGGGGTTAACTAGTGGGACAGTTTTATAGGTCGGGTCGTTACGGACGTGACGATACTAAATATGTGTACGTTTATTGTTTGTTTTTTTTGCTTACAGTACATAAAGAAATGTATTTATTGGAACAATATATTTTTTTTTTCTTCATTTAGGATTTTTTTTTTTTTTTTTTTTACACATGTTAATATTTTTTTTTTACTTTATAACATTGCCCCAGGGGGGGGACATCACTGTATAGTGACAGATCGCTGATCTGACACTTTGCAAAGCTCTGTGTCAAATCAGCGACAGGCAGTGCTCCAGGCTTGCTGACGCCTGCTGAGAGCCACCTTCCTGCAGGACCCGGAAGGCCCCCCGCTGCCATCTTGGAACCGGGGCCTGCAGGGAGGAAGACGGAGGAGACACTCGGAACAACTCGATCACATGTTCCGAGGGTCTCAGGGAACCACGCAGGGAGCCCCCTCCCTGCGCGATGCTTCCCTATGCTACAAGAACGCTGCGATCATGTTTGATTCCAGTGTTCTGGGGGTTAATGTGCCAGGAGCGGTCCGTGACTGCTCCTGGCACATAGTGCCGGATGTCAGCTGTAATAATCAGCTGACACCCAGCCGCGCTCCCCCCGTGAGCGCGGCTGATCTCCTATAACGTACTATCCCATCCCTGGGAATTAAGTCCCAGGCCACCTCGACGGGATAGTACGTCAGATGGCAGAAAGGAGTTAAAAAGTAAGTGAAACTTGTAAAATAAATGTAAATGCTGGAAGAAGAGACCGGACAGGAGGTATCTCAGCAAGAGGTGAAAATCAATGCATAAAAAAATCTCCCTGATCTTTTAAATATTTTACTACTATAATACTGCCCCTATGTACAAGAATATAACTACTATAATACTGCCCCTATGTACAAGAATATAACTACTATAATACTGCCCCTATGTACAAGAATATAGCTACTATAATACTGCCCCTATGTACAAGAATATAACTAATATAATACTGCTCCTATGTACAAGAATATAACTACTATAATACTGCCCCTATGTACAAGAATATAACTACTATAATACTGCCCCTGTGTACAAGAATATAACTACTATAATACTGCCCCTATGTACAAGAATAAAACTACTATAATACTGCCCCTATGTACAAGAATATAACTACTATAAAACTGCTCCTATGTACAATAATATAACTACTATAATACTTCCCCTATGTACAAGAATATAACTACTATAATACTGCCCCTATGTACAAGAATATAACTACTATAATACAGCTCCTATGTACAAGAATATAACTACTATAATACTGCCTCCTATGTACAAGAATATAACTACTATAATACTGCTCCTATGTACAAGAATATAACTACTATAATACTTCTCCTATGTACAAGAATATAACTACTATAATACTGCCTCCTATGTACAAGAATATAACTAATATAGTACTGCCGCCTATGTACAAGAATATAACTACTATAATACTGCTCCTATGTACAAGAATATAACTACTATAATACTGCTCCTATGTACAAGAATATAATTACTATAATACTGCTCCTATGTACAAGAATATAACTACTATAATACTGCTCCTATGTACAAGGATATAACTACTATAATACTGCCCCCTATGTACAAGAATATAACTACTATAATACTGCCCCTATGTACAAGGATATAACTACTATAATACTGCCCCTATGTACAAGAATATAACTACTATAATACTGCTCCTATGTACAAGAATATAACTACTATAATACTGCTCCTATGTACAAGAATATAACTACTATAGTCCGCAGTCACATTTCTATCCGGCTCCCTGAAATCTGCGGACTTGTTTCCACTCCCAGAGTAAGTTGGAACCAATGATGAGACCTGGGTGGAATATTAACTGAGCTGCTGAAAACAAATAGACACTCGGCATCTGAGTATATATGGGAGAAGCGCTCGGTGTCCTGGACAATTCCTCCAGCCTCTGATGACCCGGCTACTGTAGGTCGCAGTGATGAGGGCGAGATCCATCCTTACTCTCTGCATACAAATGGCAAAATGCGTCTCACGTCCACAGAACAGGAAACAATTCAGACACTGCAGTTTGGCTGCATGTTCTCTCCAGCACAAGGATGCAAACTGTGAGTAACTGAGTACACCCATATCTGACCAGGGCCCCTGACTGCACCGTAGGGGCCACAAATACAGAACATGCACCCACAGGGCTGTACGCTGACCATAAACGTAGCACTAGTCAATCTCTGATTGACCCTTTAAGAATAAAGGTCCCGGGGACAGCAGGAAGGTCCCCATAAGACTAAAGTCCCCATAAGACAAAGGTTCCTATAAGACAAAGGTCCCCATAAGACAAAGGTCCCCATAAGACAAAGGTCCTTATAAGTCAAATCGCCCTCGGTGCAGGTGCCTTTTTGGCAGAATAACAGTGATATTTTATGTTATTTTGCAGCATAATTTCAGCATCCAGAAGAATCTCGCCGGTTTGTGTTCGTACATTTTTTTTCATTTGCATTTAAAGCGATTGTTAACTTCCAAGAATGACAAATCCTTTTCGGGGGTCTTTCAGCTGTTATCCCAGGCCAGCGCCATAGAAATCAATAAGTAGCTTTCTTCACAACATGCTGTATCATAGAGGAATTATTTCTGGTGGCACAATGTGGCGGCACACTGTGAGTCTATGGCTCCCAATGCAAAATCACCAGTATCTAGGGCAGCGATTGCAGGAAAGTTACTTGTACCGCGACATTTCACGGAGGTGAGGAATGAAGCGTGATTGGGGTACAGACGGTGTAGTCACAGAGGGGCATGGATATACCTTTAAATAACCTGACCGCATCGCAGGACTAACTCCCCATTTACCTATCCTCCAATATACCCCTCCTATATGAGCCACGGTTTGCACTACAGAAAGTATCTGACGGACGTTGAATTGCGTCACTTATCAAGCTGTGTTAGGCTAGTTTCACACTAGCGTCGGGAACAACCCGTCGCTGTGCGTCGGGCCGACGGTCCCGACGCTAGGGTGGTCTCCGCCGCACAACGGGGGCAGCGGATGCATTTTTCCCACGCATCCGCTGCCACATTGTGAGGTGCGGGGAAGTTCGGGGAGGTGGGGGCGGAGTGGACCGTTTTTTTCTCCCGACGGTCCGCTACCACACGCCCAAGCGTCGCAAAACGGACGCTACGTTTGGCAATGCGTCGCAAATGCGTCGCTAATGTCAGTCTATGACGAAAAAACGTATCCAGCAAGAACTTTTGCTGGATGCGTATTTTCGGCAAAACGACGCATTTGCGACGTATTGCAGTTAACGCTAGTGTGAAACTAGCCTTACTGTTTACTTACAATGAAGGTTTTATCACCTGGTGATTATCATTGCTGTGCCTATCAGGTCTGACTCCACCCCCTCCTGTGATAAGCAGCTCACTGTCTATGGACAATGTGCATAGAGAGGTGGTGGGAGCAACATTCTGAGCTGTTTCATGATAAATCTAAAAACTCTGATTATGTCAGAACGGAGGCACCCAGTAAACTAAGTAATACATTGTTACATTCAGCTTCTCTTTGCTGCTCTCAGAATAGGTAGCAAAAACCTGCTGACAGATTCCCCTTAATAGAAATATCACCGCAAGTTTTTCCTTCACTTAGATTCTGGGGTGTCTCACAACTCAATGAATATTGAAATAAGGAGGCTCCAAGTTCTCCACCAGCCGAGAAAGTGTTCAGTGTCTCCCTGTGACTCATTTTGTGGATTTTGTGACTCATCTGTTTTTTGGAATAATTTTCTTTCTAAATGATCATTTTCATAACACAAGTAATAAAAGAAAGAAGGAAATAAAGAACATGGAAGTCAGTAATATCAAAAGAGAACTCAAATATAAAGGTTCCAGAAGCAATCAAGGCCGTAATATAGGATGTATATCGCCCATAACAAGCAGTATTATAGTATGTTCCTGTACATAGGAGCAGTATTATAGTAGTTATATTCTTGTACATATGAGCAGTATTATAGTAGTTATATTCTTGTACATAGGAGCAGTATTATAGTAGTTATATTCTTGTACATATGAGCAGTATTATAGTGTTATATTCTTGTACATAGGAGCAGTATTATAGCAGTTATTTTCTTGTACATAGGAGCAGTATTATAGTAGTTATATTCTTGTACATAGGGAGCAGTATTATAGTAGTTATATTCTTGTACATAGAGGCAGTATTATAGTAGTTATATTCTTGTACATAGGGGGCTGTATTATAGTAGTTCTATTCTTGTACCTAGGAGCAGTATTATAGTAGTTATATTCTTGTACATAGGGGACAGTATTATAGTAGTTATATTCTTGTACATAGGGGGCTGTATTATAGTAGTTCTATTCTTGTACACAGGAGCAGTATTATAGTAGTTCTATTCTTGTACATAGGGGCAGTATTATAGTAGTTATATTCTTGTACATAGGCGCAGTATTATAGTAGTTATATTCTTGTATATAGGAGCATTATTATAGTAGTTATATTCTTGTACATAGGAGCAGTATTATAGTAGTTATATTCTTGCACATAGGAGCAGTATTATCGTAGTTATATTCTTGTACATAGGGGCAGTATTATAGTAGTTATATTCTTGTACATAGGAGCAGTATTATAGTAGTTATATTCTTGTACATAGGAGCAGTATTATAGTAGTTATATTCTTGTACATAGGGGGCAGTATTATAGTAGTTATATTCTTGTACATAGGAGCAGTATTATAGTAGTTATATTCTTGTACATAGGGGCAGTATTATAGTAGTTATATTCTTGTACATAGGAGCAGTATTATAGTAGTTATATTCTTGTACATAGGAGCAGTATTATAGTAGTTATATTCTTGTACATAGGAGCAGTATTATCTTCTATATATATAATTGTCTAAGGGTTTTTCTGTCTGTCTGTCTGTCTGTCCTGGAAATCCCGCGTCTCTGATTGGTCGAGGCCGCCAGGCCTCGACCAATCAGCAACGGGCACAGCATGGCGACGATGATGTCATAAAGGTTGCCTCGACCAATCAGCGACGGGCACAGTCTGCCACGAATTCGCCTCGACCAATCAGCAACGGGCACAGTATCGACGTAGATGTCATAATGAGTGCCATGGCGACGATGATGTTGGAGCGCCCCCACACCGCCGCAGGGCCGAGGGGTACCCGGAGCCGGGTCTCTAGGTCTCAGTCCTGGGGTTGTCACGGTGGCTAGACCCGGTCCGTGGCCCTGTCTGTCAGTGGGGGACGTCCGGTGCAATAAGTGGTGTATTAACGGTGTAGCGGTGCAGTTGTGGGGTGCAGGTCGCGGTAAATAACGAGGACACCAGGTTGCAGTCTCTTTACCTCTTTACTGAAGCTCTCTGGGTCCTCAGTCCAGAATACGGCTCACCAGGCTGCGCAAGTCCGGCCGGTCCAATGGCACTTCCAGAGCTCTCCTTGCAGGTGGAAATCGGTGCCTTCCTTCTAGCGCTATGTGTTGCAGTCCTTCCCTGCTGTGCTTACGGAAAGTACCCCACAACTGTTGTGTCTGTTTCTCGTGTTCCCTCACAACAACTTAATTCGCAATGATCTTCCTCGTCCCTCCAGATACTATGGTAGGAACGCACCCGTATGACGTGGAGGCTCGGAGATCTTCCGGGACTCTATCTGCGCCCCTCTCCTGTTGGTACCCCCCTTTGCCTTCCTGGGTGATGCGTGAGACAGTCCGCCTAAAGCTAACTGCCCTGCCGTAGGTCTGAGGTATGGCTTGAAACTCTTTACCTCCTCGGCGTTCCGGCCACCGGTAGTGCGCCTCAGTAAGGTGCTGCCTCTTTCAGCACAACCCTCACTGGTATCTCCTTTCGCTTGATTTCGTTTCTCACTCAGCACAATCTATCTCGCTTCTTAGTCCTTTCTTGAGTCCCGCCGCTTCCAGGAGCCTGCGCGGACCCGTTACGTTCTTTCAATGCCAAGCCTCTGCCAGGATCCCACCCCTGGCAGAGACCCTACAGTCTCTCCCTTCACAACACCCCCTGCCACAGGGTGTTGCTCCGTTCAATCCCGTCAGCGTTCTCTCTAACTTCCTGCCTGACCCCCAGTTTACCCACTATGGTGGGGAGTGGCCTAATGAATAGCACCCTTAGCTCCCCCCGGAGGCCCAGCTGTGAAATGTATTGGTGACTGTGATACCTGCTCAGAGAACTCCTTCAGTGCCATCGAACGCACCATGGCCCCCCTTAGTGGCTGAGCCATGATACTGCAACGACCAGGACTCTGGGGCGCTGCACTCCCCCCTGGTTAAACACAGTACTCCGGGACTGGGAAGAAAAACAACAATACAGGTTAGCAAAAAGACATACAATTTTGTTGAGTGCAAATAACAATAAGTATACTTAAGTAGGCTTCCCTTTATGGGAGGTGAGGACACTTTTAACGTTACAAACATAATCAACATTATAAATTACAGAGCATAAATAACTTCTGTTACCCAACCGGGTATTCTACTTAGTGCAATTTTTGGAACAATAACTTAACATTGCCTTTAAGAAACTCACACTCTTAGTCTATCAAAGGCCTTCCTATAATCACATTATAAGGCATTTCAACTTTACATTCTCCTTCTTGTGGACCTGCAGGACCGCCTGTCCCTACGGCACCAGACCTACTGCCTCTCCTTTCTTTTACAGGACCGCCCTGTTCAGCCAGGGCCTACTGCCTTTCGCTACTATACACAGTATAGACATAACATTCCTTTCATTTAAAGAACTCTGAGCCCGCTCTACTCGGCTCCTTTAAGGACTCACTCTCTAACCCCTACGGGTTCACTCTCTGTCCTTAGTAACAAAGTAACTTTTCAATGGGGACGCGGGGTTTACCTTCTATCCTCACCTTCATTATTACTTCTTTTACTTTCAACTATGCAGGCTTCTACATCTACCCTTACGGGCTCTCTGCATCTTTCCTTTCTACAAAACATTATTCAGATTTCACATTTCAACAACTTCAACACATATAACTCGGCATGTAAAACAGTTACATTTTCTTTTTCAAGGCATCATTATCACATTACTGTTCGGTAACAGTATCTCTTTCAAATTTACTTCGTCACATCCCCTTTAAGAGGGGACCAAGTCTTTCTGAGGTAGCTCGTCTTCTCAGCCTACCAGTCTTATGCAAAGTTCCAGCCCGGGATCTTCACAAAGTGTCTTTAACTAGGACTAGTAGGAAAGGTTTCTTCGCAAAGTGTCTTTAACTAAAACCAGTAGAGAAGGAATCTTCGCAAAGTGTCTTTTGGCTCAAACCAGTAGGGAGCACCCTTAAGAAGGTGCAAACTATTTACAAGGGAAGTTCGAATCATGCACAGTCCATGATTTCTGCAGTTCTTTAAACTTTTGTGCAAAAACTTCAGAAAAGGAAAACAAACAAAGAGGATCCCGGGTTAACAGAGGGATCCATTAACCCTAGACGGGTTTAGCAGCAAACAGGAACAGTTAAAGGAATGAACAGTTAACTATTTACATTTTCATGGTATCGAGGTTTATTCTTCTTCTGGTGGCTTGGGTTCCTGGAACCCAACCGCCGTGGTGCCAGTGTCCGCGGTCCGGACATGCAGATGGACTCGACTGGCCAACTCTGGGGCTGCTACTAGGCGTACTGTTGCAATGGTGACAAGATCGGGTACTCCCGGGACCAGGTCTGGGGTAGCAAGTGCTGCGGCTCCAGACATACACCGCCGAACATTCCGTGCATACCACCCAAGGGGGTTCAAGTGGCGGCTGTAGGTCACTGGATCCCCCTTTTGTAACGGTTCTCCGCTTCGGCCACAACAGGGAGCCCTCACATTACAATGTGCAACAAAAACATCAGTATCCAGTCCCGGCTCGTGTATGAGGCCCCACCCCCTTTTTACATGGTAGGCCAACACAGTGCCCCGCCTTACCGCGTCTCTGTCATCCCATGCCGGGGGGGGTTGTTGTACTTTCGATGGGCCCATCGACTCAGCTCCTTTCCGTCCTTTCCACTGTAGAATCAAGCACTGTCTATATTGTTCCCATGTAAGCACCGCAAGAGTGGACCCGTTCTCCCGGGATCCATCCGCTCTAAACCAGGGGGTGTCCCAGCGAAGAACTACTCCATCTAAGCTCACATCCACGGGTTCCCCCACTCCTGTCGACAGCGGTGGCACCATCCTCCCTAGGTCATCGGGGGATAGCACCATTAGCCCTGCCGAAATAAGTCGCTCCCTACTGCGATGGAGGTGGGCCATGGAAGCGGGCTCGTGAAGGGGAGCAGGGGCGTCGGCCATACCTGCGCCTAATGTGGTTCCATCGGTGTCGCTCCGGTCCGTTAACAAGGACGCTGGAATCGGCTGCAGCCCGGACCGGGGCCCCGCCAATGGGATGCTCGGATTCTGCTCCGCTTGCAGTGGTTCCTCCTCCTCTAACTCCAAGGTCGGGATTGGTGGACATAGCTCCGCTGTCGGATCCGCAGGCTTCCGGTCCGTCTCCGGTGAAGAAGGGCAGGCCGGAACCACTTCTTCCTCGCTCAGGCACTCGCCGTTCATCATCGCTGCCTGATAGTCGCTGGCAGTGCATGCACCTAACTCCGCCATTTCTCTGAGGTCGGGCTTCTCCGTCGCCAGCTTCCCGCCGTTGCATCTCAAGGGGTGTTTCTCTTCTGTTTTGGGGCAGGTCATCTCTTTGCAGCCAGAAGTGCAGGGGGCGGTAGCCATTTCTCGCGCCACACTGGGAGTCTCCGCCCATAACACACCCTCCTTCTCCTGGGGTGTAGCAATGGCGGCGCCTTTTGGCGGGAACTTCTGGCGGCCAATGGCGCAGCACAATCTTGCAATAAAGTACAGTAAATCACAGTCTCTAGGCACACATGACCTGATTCTTCAGGCTTAAGTAGATCCTGTTCGTGACGCCAAGTTTGGAGCGCCCCCACACCGCCGCAGGGCCGAGGGGTACCCGGAGCCGGGTCTCTAGGTCTCAGTCCTGGGGTTGTCACGGTGGCTAGACCCGGTCCGTGGCCCTGTCTGTCAGTGGGGGACGTCCGGTGCAATAAGTGGTGTATTAACGGTGTAGCGGTGCAGTTGTGGGGTGCAGGTCGCGGTAAATAACGAGGACACCAGGTTGCAGTCTCTTTACCTCTTTACTGAAGCTCTCTGGGTCCTCAGTCCAGAATACGGCTCACCAGGCTGCGCAAGTCCGGCCGGTCCAATGGCACTTCCAGAGCTCTCCTTGCAGGTGGAAATCGGTGCCTTCCTTCTAGCGCTATGTGTTGCAGTCCTTCCCTGCTGTGCTTACGGAAAGTACCCCACAACTGTTGTGTCTGTTTCTCGTGTTCCCTCACAACAACTTAATTCGCAATGATCTTCCTCGTCCCTCCAGATACTATGGTAGGAACGCACCCGTATGACGGGGAGGCTCGGAGATCTTCCGGGACTCTATCTGCGCCCCTCTCCTGTTGGTACCCCCCTTTGCCTTCCTGGGTGATGCGTGAGACAGTCCGCCTAAAGCTAACTGCCCTGCCGTAGGTCTGAGGTATGGCTTGAAACTCTTTACCTCCTCGGCGTTCCGGCCACCGGTAGTGCGCCTCAGTAAGGTGCTGCCTCTTTCAGCACAACCCTCACTGGTATCTCCTTTCGCTTGATTTCGTTTCTCACTCAGCACAATCTATCTCGCTTCTTAGTCCTTTCTTGAGTCCCGCCGCTTCCAGGAGCCTGCGCGGACCCGTTACGTTCTTTCAATGCCAAGCCTCTGCCAGGATCCCACCCCTGGCAGAGACCCTACAGTCTCTCCCTTCACAACACCCCCTGCCACAGGGTGTTGCTCCGTTCAATCCCGTCAGCGTTCTCTCTAACTTCCTGCCTGACCCCCAGTTTACCCACTATGGTGGGGAGTGGCCTAATGAATAGCACCCTTAGCTCCCCCCGGAGGCCCAGCTGTGAAATGTATTGGTGACTGTGATACCTGCTCAGAGAACTCCTTCAGTGCCATCGAACGCACCATGGCCCCCCTTAGTGGCTGAGCCATGATACTGCAACGACCAGGACTCTGGGGCGCTGCACTGTCATAAAGGTTGCCTCGACCAATCAGCGACGGGCACAGTCTGCCGTGAATTCTGGAATCATCATTGTCCATATACTACGGGGACATACATATTCTAGAATACCCGATGCATTAGAATCGGGCCACAGTCTAGTAGTGGTTATATTCTTGTACATAGGAGCAGTATTATAGTAATTATATTCTTGTACATAGGACAAGTATTATAGTAGTTATATTCTTGTATATAGAGGCAGTATTATAGTAGTTATATTCTTGTATATAGAGGCAGTATTATAGTAGTTATATTCTTGTACATAGGGAGCCGTATTATAGTAGTTATATTCTTGTACATAGGGAGCAGTATTATAGTAGTTATATTCTTGTACATAGGGGCAGTATTATAGTAGTTATATTCTTGTACATAGGAGCAGTATTAAAGTAGTTATATTCTTGTATATAGGAGCAGTGTTATAGTAGTTATATTATTGTACATAGGAGCAGTATTATAGTAGCTATATTCTTGTACATAGGAGGCAGTATTATAGTAGTTATATTCTTGTACATAGGGGCAGTATTATAGTAGTTATATTCTTGTACATAGGAGTAGTATTATAGTAGTTGTATTCTTGTACATAGGGAGCAGTATTATAGTAGTTATATTCTTGTACATAGGAGCAGTATTATAGTATATTCTTGTACATAGGAGCAGTATTATAGTAGTTATATTCTTGTACATAGGAGTAGTATTATAGTAGTTATATTCCTGTACATAGGGGACAGTATTATAGTAGCTATATTCTTGTACATAGGGGTAGTATTATAGTAGTTATATTCTTGTATATAGGGGGCAGTATTATAGTAGCTATATTCTTGTACATAGGGGCAGTATTATAGTAGCTATATTCTTGTACATAGGGGTAGTATTATAGTAGTTATATTCTTGTACATAGGAGCAGTATTATAGTAGTTATATTCTTGTATATAGGAGCAATATAAATAGTAGTTATATTCTTCAAAATAGGGGCAGTATTATAGTAGTTATATTCTTTTAGATCGGGGGTAGTAGAAAAGATGTCAGACAGTAGTATGAATGAATAAAGTTTTTGTAGTTGAACAGTGATTTGTTGCAATTATGATGTGGATCTGTCTCCTTTATGACTGTGTATATGGTTATATACGTTGATTGTTACGGGTAAACATTGTGTCTTCTCTGTGTCAGGTCAGAGATTTTACTAGTAATTAGGAGAAAGTTCATGTACAGCGGCCTCAGCCTTGAGGCTGTGTGCACACGTTGCTGATTTTTCGCAGTTTTTTCGCGATAAAAACGCTATAAAACCACAAAAAAAAGCATACAATATGCATCCCATCATTTAGAATGAATTCCGCATGTTTTGTGAACATAAACGCATCGTGGTAAAAAACGCAGCATGTTCATTAATTTTGCGGGTTTTTTGCGGATTTCCCACTATAAAATGGATTGGGAAATGTCCGGAAAAAAACGCATCAAAAACGCGGCGTTTTTTTCTCAGGAATTTTCTGCAAGAAATCCTGAACGTGTGCACATAGCCTGAATGTTCACCAGTTCTCTCCGTCCTGAGCTTCCTTTTCCATGTTTTGTGACAGAGGAGTTGTTACACGGCACAGACAGAACTCCAGCAGGCAGGCTATGTGCACACGTTGCAGATTTGGGTGCAGAATTTTCTGCACAAAATCTGCATCTCCTGGCAGAATCCACAGCTGCGTTTTTTGCGCGTTTTTGATGCGTTTTCTGCAGTTTTTAGATTTCTGTTAATGGAGGGGTGCAGAAATGCTGCAGAAACGCACAAAAGAAGTGACATGCACTTCTTTGAAATCTGCAGCGTTTCTGCGCGGATTTTTCTGCACCATGTGCACAGCTTTTTTCACATTGATTTACATTGTACTGTACATCACAGGGCAGATCTGCAGCAGAAAAAAAAAGCTGCAGTTCTGTACTAAATCTACACTAAATCTGCATCGTGTGCACATAGCCTTCTAAGTGTAATAGAACAGAAGAGGCTCCTGCGCCATCTATCTGCTTCTCCGGACTGAATACAGACTACCTACCACCAGCAGTCGCCTCAGGAAAAGGAGTATTGATCAGATCTGGGACACTGTGTCTCTAGGTGTTCGGTAGGGACTGATTTTTTTTCTCAGGTGTTCTCCTAGTCATATCCCAGTTGTTTCAGCTTTTTTTTTTTCATCTTTTTTTTCACTAAAGCAAATATAAACTGCTCGAACCTTTTAATCCATTTACTCTTAACAGTGTTTCTATCCATTGATTTGATGGAAAACGAGTATAGCATCAGGTGTCTTACTTTCATTTATGTGTCATATATATAAAAAATAATAACATAAATATAGAAAATAAATAAATTATAATAATAATGTCTCACGGATCACTGTAGACTTTAATGTCAGAGTATGATCCGCAAAAAGTATGCGAATAGGACAAACTCCGGACCGGACTAGAGACACAGACCCGTTTTTAAAACTGATGTGTGTAAGGCCGGGGTCACACAATTCACGCGAGTCTCTCACATCAATACCCGGCTCTGCCGCCGGCACTCGGACCGGAGCATGTGATGCATGTATTTCTATGCAGCTGAACGCTCCGGTCCCGAGTGAAAAAACTGACCAAGCACGGACAGTACTAGGACCAATGTTATTTAAAGGGGTTGTTCACTACTGTGACAACTTTTCTCAATCCATGTTTCCTTTCCCCTTTCCGGTGTCGGCTCCGTTCCAGCGGTTTCAGCACTTTCTGGTTTCTGTTTTTTTTTCTCAGACCAAATATTCGAGTGTAAACATTCACACTCTGCGCTATTCTATTCCATGTATCAAATAAGAGTCTTTGACTGTGAAAAAAAAAAGGATCTCATGAATGAATCATCCAGTATCCGATATTCACAGCTACATTGCAATTCTTTATCATAAGAACCTGGGTTGTACATTTTAATACCTGCAGATGTATAAAATTGAAATGAAAATCATGGTTTTTTTTTTCTCTGTGAAATTTGGAAGATTATTTTTCCACACTTGTGTGCACTCTGCCTGACAGAAAGTATCACCCGTCCGTTTCTGTGCGACATCTCTGTTACGATTCTGAGCTTAGAGGGGGCAGCAATGGTCTGTACTGGAAGGAATATTTGGGGCACAACGTGGCTCCTCGTCCCTTCATAGAGGGTAAACCAGATCATCCTGGAAATATGAGGCTGTGGTCCGGACTATAAAAAGCTTAACTCCATAACTCCATGACTTACTCTCCTTCCCTCAGGAAAACAAACGATAACTGGAAACGTAAACATTTAGGTATTTCTGTTATTTCTCCCTTTTTATTTTAGAACTGTTTTGCCTATTTGTTGTATTTTTACCTTTTATTTATATTACATATTTATATTTGTATATCGAAGCCTAAAATCTTTAATAAGTTGATCCTTGTTTGCTCTAAAGACCCTATAGCCTTTATGAGGGGGTGTGATCTTTTTGATGGTCTGACATTAACCTAGATTTCGGGGACTCATCACCCCGTGGGTTTGATGAGTGATGGCACCGTAAGAAGCCGGGGTGTGCTGCGTGTGTAGGGGTGGGCCGCGTGTGTCGGGGTGTGCCGCGTGTGTCAGGGTGTGCCGCGTGTGTAGGGGTGGGCCGCTTGTGTCGGGGTGTGCCGCGTGTGTCGGGGTGTGCCGTGTGTGTCAGGGTGTGCTGCGTGTGTAGGGGTGGGCCGTGTGTGTAGGGATGGGCCGCGTGTGTCAGGGTGTGCCGCATGTCAGGGTGTGCCGCGTGTGTAGGGGTGTGTCGGGGTGTGTCGCGTGTGTCAGAGTGTGCGGCGTGTCGGGATATGCCGCGAGTGTCGGAGTGTGCCGCGTGTGTCGGGGTGTGCCGCGTGTGTCAGGGTGTGCTGCGTCTGTCGGGGTGTGCCGCGTGTGTCGGGGTGTGCCGCGTCTGTCGGGGTGTGCCGCGTGTGCCGGGGTGGGCCGCGTGTGTCAGGGTGTGCCGCGTGTGTAAGGGGTGTGCTGCGTGTGTCGGGATGTGTCGTGTGTGTCGGGGTGTGCCGCATGTGTCGGGGTGGGCCGCGTGTCGGGTGTGCCGCGTGTGTCGGGGTGTGCCGCGTGTGTCGGGGTGCGCCGCATGTGTCGGGGTGTGCCGCGTCTGTCGGGGTGTTCCACGTGTGTTGGGGTGTGCCACGTGTGTCGGGTGTGCCGCGTGTGTTGGTGTGTGCTGCGTTGTCGGGGTGTGCTGCGTGTCGGGGTGTGCCGCGTGTGTCGGGGTGTGCCGCGTGTGTCGGGGTGTGCCACGTGTGTCGCATGTATGATTGATGCTCAGTCTACAGCGTGGAACGGAGGCTGCACGTGACAACTATAATAAAAATAATAATAATAATAATAGTAATAATGGAAAAGGCGAATTATTCCTCCTGTCATGTATTTTATGTGTCTAACCAATAAATACAAAAATATTTAAAAATTGGAAATGTATTTCGTCACTTTGAATAAATGGATTAAAGGGATGTTTCAAGAACCAAAAGTGATCTCTTATCCACAAGTGTTCACACTGCGCATTAGGTAGAAAATGTCAATAAAAGTGCTGAGGAAATGTTCAGAAGAATAAGCATTTTTTTATGCAAAAATACATCGCCGTTCACATGTTCAGGCTTCCTCCTCCAAATCGAGGTAATGCTACGTTCACATTAGCGGCGGGCGCCGCATGCGTCATGCGCCCCTATATTTAACATGGGGGCGCATGGACATGCGGTGCACTTGCGTTTTGCGCCGCATGCGTCACTGCGGCGCCCGCGTCCGGGCGCAGAGGACGCAGCAAGTTGCATTTTTGCTGCGTCCAAAATCAATGAAAAAAAGGACGCATGCGGCGCAAAATGCAGTGTTGTGCATGCGTTTTGCTGCGTTTTTGTTTGCGTTGTGCGTTGCGGCGCCGACGCTGCAGCGCACAACGCAAATGTGAACGTAGCCTAAAACGTGTTGCCTTCTGCATAAAATGCCACATAACCTACATTTCTATCGCAAAAGTAGCAGCGTTCGTGTCAGCAATCTTATTTATGAGGGTTAACAGCTTCTAGACGCTAATAAGAATGTTTCAAGTCACTAGCAGCAAGCTCTGACTGCCAGCAGCCTGAATTTCTTGTGACTACTCCCAGAAATGCACTGCGGCACGACCACACACGTGACTTCCGCGGCACGTGACGGGAAAGAAGTTGAACGCCTGCGCTGATTGGCTAGTTGGCTCTTTTGCGTTCCATCTGGCCCATGGCTGTGATTGGCTGAGATCAGAGGACCTGCGCTGTGATGCTGAACGTGACGTACGCGCTGGTGGGCGGGGTCTCAGGTGTTGTTGTTTTTTGTGGTTGCTGGCAGCGCTGCGGCTCCAGTGTCCCGCGGGAGGCTGACATGGCGACTCGGGGCTGCAGGAGGCTCCTTGCACAGCTGCTGGCCCCTGGCTGGACGGGAAGGGCCCCCAGACCGAGCAGCCCGTACCCGGTGCCCTCCAGGGCGTGCAATATCTCCGCCTGCTCCTACAAGCTGAGAAATGTGGACTGTGAGTGACAGCTGCACTGTGTCCTGGGCTGCAGGGTGGGGGCAATGCGTTTATTCAAGGGGTTGTTTGCCAGTTTCTTTGCATAACTGTATGTATTTTTGGCTGCAAATACTTTTTGCAATTGGATGTAATGAATAATGTCGCCCCGTTTGGCTGCTCTGGCCGCTGTGAGCTAACTGGGGAGCCATCAGTGAGCTCCGATGGGAGAGGTAGGCTCATTTCTGTCTTTTTCTGTGCTCAGACTGCATGAAAGCCGAGTGTGCGGGAAGCAGGGAGCCTGGAAGAGAAAACCATGAACAATAGTCATGGATCCAATAGCCCCAAATCCCTGGCTCTATGGTGGTCCGCAGAGGTGGGCGACTCTGGGAACGTGACAGCGGGATCTGTGGGCGACCTGCAGCTCACGGACGGGGCGCAGTTTCTACCGGGGTCATTTAGTCCCCTGTGCCGATCGGTCTGAGCACGGCTCGAAAAGCGACGCCGTCCATGGCACCGCTGGTCCCCTGTATTTCCCTGCAGTCCCCAGATGTGAGGGGTCTGCAGGGTGCTGTATCTCCGCCAGGGTGGGGTCCTATGGGAGCGTATGCCTCCAGCATATACTGTAGCCCCGGATCAGTGATACATTGTATCTGTCACTAGTGGGGTATAGCCCCTCTGCAGTCGGCTCTGAGGGTCCGGGAGGAATCTCGTCACCACCCCAAGAACAAACCCACAAAGTGAGAACCCCATAAATGTGATTGTGCTGAAGGATAACTGTCACCACATTCCTGCCTCACCCGGTGCAGTAAAAAGGGCGCAGCTCCGACCTGTCACCTCCATAGTGCAGCCAGTGGTGTGTCTGTGTGATGATACCTAGGGGGGGGGGTCGCCCTGTGTGATGATACCTGGGAGGGGTCACCCTGTGTGATGATACCTAGGGGGGGGTCGCCCTGTGTGATGATACCTGGGAGGGGTCACCCTGTGTGATGATACCTAGGGGGGGTCGCCCTGTGTTATGATACCTAGGGGGGGGGGTCGCCCTGTGTGATGATACCTGGGAGGGGTCACCCTGTGTGATGATACCTAGGGGGGGGGGTCGCCCTGTGTGATGATACCTGGGGGGGGGTCGCCCTGTGTGATGATACCTGGGGGGGTCGCCCTGTGTGATGATACCTGGGGGGGGGTCGCCCTGTGTGATGATACCTGGGGGGGGGTCGCCCTGTGTGATGATACCTGGGGGGGTCGCCCTGTGTGATGATACCTGGGGGGGGGGTCGCCCTGTGTGATGATACCTGGGGGGGGTCGCCCTGTGTGATGATACCTGGGGGGGGGGTCGCACTGTGTGATGATACCTGGGGGGGTCGCCCTGTGTGATGATACGTAGAGGGGGGGGGTCGCCCTGTATGATGATACGTAGAGGGGGGGTCGCCCTGTATGATTATACGTAGAGGGGGGTCGCCCTGTATGATGATACGTAGAGGGGGGGGTCGCCCTGTATGATGATACGTAGAGGGGGGGGGTCGCCCTGTATGATGATACATAGAGGGGGGGTCGCCCTGTATGATGATACATAGAGGGGGGGTCGCCCTGTATGATGATACGTAGAGGGGGGTCGCCCTGTATGATGATACGTGAGGGGTCGTCTTGTGTGATGATACATGGGGGGTCGTCCTGTGTGATGATACGTATGGGGGTCGCCCTGTGTGATGGTAGGAGGGCCGGTATCTGTACCTAGTAGTGAAAGATAATTTGAACCACTGCGCTACCCACGAAAAGAGCAAAAAAACTTGACTGACTTGGTAAGGAATCAGTTATTGAATATAAGAGCCACTTGTTCCGTTAGAAGAGGGATAAAACCTGATTGTTGTATATTACTGAAAGGGATATCATAAAGTCAATGAGATAATGTAAATAAGATAGTACAAATAGATAATAGAGGATGTTGTATATACACACTTACTTGTTGTGTAAAGCTGTTATGTGCTACACTGTGAGGTGTTCCTGTGTGGATACTAATATTAATCCTTCCATAGGCTTAGGAAATATTTCTGAGAAGAGATAGTATATGGCGTATTATAGAACATAAATATACAACCTCAACCTAATATTAGTATAAATATCGATTTAGACTACTCACTGCTTATGTAGGGCTCTGGCGGCTGCACCTGTAGTGCTTGCTTGCCGCAGTGTGGTGAACCGGTGCTAATAGGGAGAGGGATAGAATGGTGATGTAAACGATCTATCGTGATGTGAACAATATGTCCTAGAGCTTTGAGAGAACTGGCGATATCAAAGGATTTAAATTGTCTGTTCACTCACCATATACTTGCTGGAGTCAGCGCTTGTATGTGTAGTTGGTAGCGCTGATAGCGTCCGGCAATTGGTGGTACAGGGTGATACCAAGGGTTTCCTGCAGAGGCGCGTCCCAGCGAGAGCGCAGGAGCGCGGGAAAGCACCAGCGCCTCGCGTGCCCCGGCCGGAAGCAACGCTGAGGACGCGGTGGTGAATTGGGGGCGGAGCTGATGTGACGTCACACAGAGTAAGGACGGGAGCGTGGTGGAGACAAGCTGCCTACGCGTTTCGAGGGTTAACTTCCCTCTTCGTCAGGGCTATGTCTCCACTATAGGGATCCGTCCTTAAATAGTCGCCTAATTGCTAGATAAGCGCCCTTTGGAACCCCTGATTGATGATTGGCACCATGATTAAAGCTAATTGCTCGCATTTAGTGAACCCTGATTACCAATTAACCTGATGGTTTGAGCTAAAACTGCCGGATAGTGGGTGAATGCTGTTAATCCGTAGTTAATCCGTAGTTATGGTATAAAATAGTAGAAGGAACCCAGGGCTCCATATAATCATAAACGATAAATACTTCTACATATACCATTAGGTATTTACATAAATACTAAAAAGACTTTTATTGATTTATAGATTAAAAGCTGCTATACTTGGAATAGATATGAATTATATAAAAGTTAAAATTAATTTTTAATCTTTTAAAATGATAAACAGACCCAAAATATATAAAATATAAAAATAGTATATAATAGAAAATAGAGATAACCGAATATCACATCTAGCCATCCCCTATATTTATTAGAGCCTAAGGGGATTAGCAAGATTTGAATATGGATAAAAAATATTTTTTGTAGTCCTGACGATAATCATGTAGATGACTCATGAAGAAGTAGTATAAAAAATATACCCATGATGTATAACTAAAAATGTATAATAGTAATAACCTCCAATCACACAACCCGCTTGCATATCTCCGCTAATATGTATAATGAGGTTAAAGGGGAGGGGGGGGGGGGGGGGCAATTTAAAAGGCATATAGTTCTATTTCTTGGTTTAAGCCAGTCGGAGCCAGACTATCTAAGGTGAATATCCATCTGCACTCCACACGAGACATGGCTTTAATATAGTCACCCCCTCGGGAATTGCGTGGGACCACTTGAATGCCCCAAAAGGATGTTCCATAGATGGAGTGATTATGTTGTTCCAAAAAATGTCGAGATAATGGATGTCCTATGAACCCCTTACTGATGTTATTAAAATGTTCATTAATCCTATCCATTAGTCTTCTTTTTGTACGGCCTACATAGATCTTTCCACACGGGCATTTTAATATATAAATAACCCCTGTGGTCTGGCAAAGTAATATACCGTATTTTCCGGCGTATAAGACGACTGGGCGTATAAGACGACCCCCCAACTTTACCAGTTGAAATATAAAATCTTCTTAAAAGTCGGGGGTCTTCTTATACACCCTATGTCGTCTTATAGGGCCGGTGAATATGTGCCTTTTGGGGGGGGGGGGGAGTGATCCTGATGACGACGAGGGGGCGTCTCACAGGAAAGTGAGTATCCCCCATTACCTTATCGTAGCGGTGCAGCGTGGGGGTCTCAGTGCTGGGAGTGGCGGCGGCGGCTGCTGTGCTCTGGTGCGGCGGCTGCTGTGCTCTGGTGCGGCGGCTGCTGTGCTCTGGTGCGGCGGCTCCTCTTCTGTGTGGGGCCTCTGTGCTGTGCGGTGGCGGTGGCGGTGGCGGCGGCATATCTTTATCCAGTTGGGGCTCCTCCGGCATCTCCTTAGCCCTGGAGGCCCCGCCGCAACTCCATGAGTGCAATGCAGCGGCCATTTTCCCGGAGGCAGCTCAATAGGTGCGATGCGGTGGCCTCCGGGAAAATGGCCGCTGCTCAGATTCAGATCTCGTCCCGAAATCTCGGGACACGAGATCTGAATCTGAGCAGCGGCCATTTTCCCGGAGGCCACCACATTGCACCGATGGAGTTGCGGCGGGGCCTCCAGGGCTAAGGAGATGCCGGAGGAGCCCCAACTGGATAAAGATACGCCGCTGCCGCCGCCACCTCACAGCACAGAGGCCCCACACAGAAGAGGAGCCGCCGCACCAGAACACAGCAGCCGCCGCCGCTCCCAGCACTGACACCCCCACGCTGCACCGCTAGGATAAGGTAATGGGGATTACTCACTTTCCTGTGAGACGCCCCCTCGTCATCAGGATCACTCCCCCTCCCCACCCACCATATACACCGGCGTACAAGTCGATTCCCGGCGTATAAGACGACCCCCGACTTTTAAGAAGATTTTCGGGGGTTAAAAAGTCGTCTTATACGCCGGAAAATACGGTAGTCATGGATGGGATATTCATTCATTTCGTTAGCATCCTTAAAATTGGTGCGGATCTCTTTCTTATTAGAGACTCGTCTACAGCATGTGCATTTTCCACATGGCATGAAACCTTGTAGTTTTACTTTGGGATCAGTTAGACATGTCTGCCTTTTGTTATTAAGATTTTTGATGGGAAGTACAGATTTCGTGGTTGATGCAAGTAAGAGTCCCAAGTTTTGTGCTTTGGTATAAACAAACTTGGGTTTTGTAGGTAACAGATCACCAATACACTTGTCCCCTTTCAAAATGGGCCAGTGCTTGTGGATAATGTTTATGAAACGTCTATGGCCTGAATGAAATTGCGTTATTATTGGGACTTGCCCTATTTGTTCTTGTATAGTAGGGGGATAGCAGGTGGTTGTGGTTTTGTGAATTAAGGAGTCCCTTGGCATGGTTTCTACTTCTGTTTTTGTTTTATTAAGAGTGGATCTATCATAACCTTTTTCCTCAAATTGTGCTACCAAGTAGTCACTTTCCCTACGATAATCCTCAACTTCTGTACAATTTCTTCTGATTCTCAGGAATTGGCTTTTTGGGATATTAGAAAGCCATACTGGCAAGTGGCAACTGCTAACATGAATGTAGCTGTTTGAATCCACTTGTTTGTGGAAGCCCTTAGTAATTAATTTGTTCTGTTCTACACAAATAGTTAGATCCAAAAAATTAACGCTAGTATGACTAATGGTGGGCGTGATCTCCAGACCATAGTTATTGGAGTTGAGGCTGGAAATAAAAATTTGTAAGTCTATTAGTGAACCATTCCAGATAAAGAGGATGTCATCTATGAAGCGGTGCCAAATTTGAAGGCCTTTTCGGAGATGACCGTTCTTATAGATAAACTCGAGCTCCCACTTTCCTACATATAGGTTTGCGAAACTAGGCGCGAACCGCGTACCCATAGCGGTCCCGTGAGTTTGCAGATAATACTGTTTTTCATATAGAAAATAGTTATGTTTTAGAATGAACTCAATGCCCTCAATTATGAACTGGATTTGTGTATTCTTATAGGTACCTAGATTGTTCAGAAAAAATTCTGCCGATTGACAACCCTTTAATGGATCAATTACAGTATAAAGGGACTTGATGTCCAGAGTTCCCAGGATAAGGCCGCTTCTCCATTCTATTGTTTCCAAAATCTGTAGAGTGTGTGTGGTGTCCTTTAAGTACGCAGGCAGTAGTGACATACACTTTTGTAAATGGGTGTCCACGTACCTGGATAGGTTGGCTGTTAAACAGTTTATACCCGATATGATGGGTCTTCCTGGTGAATTATCTATACTCTTGTGTATTTTAGGAATATGATAAAATATGGCTGTAGAGGGGGTTCTGTTGTTTATAAATTGGTATTCTTTTTTATTTAAGACACCTAAAGTTTTCCCTTTTACAGCCAATGTGTTAAGTTCTTTCATAAATTTTGATGTGGGATCAAAAGTCATTTTTTTATATGTTACTGTGTCGCCCAACAGGTTTAGGGATTCATTGTGGTACTTCATATAATCCAATACGACAATACCACCCCCCTTGTCCGCCGGGCGGATTATGATATTGTTGTTCTCCTGTAATTGGATAATAGCATTTCTTTCGCTAGCGTTTAAGTTATGTGGAGCATATTTGGATTTCTTTTTGTACGTTTTTTTGATATCTGTAGTTACCATGGTTTCGAAGGCCCGAAATGAGTTAGAGTACTCATTAAGGGGATTGAACATGGATGGACAAGCTAAATTGGTATGGACATACTCCGTGGGTAGCTGATTTAGAGTAGAAGTGGCGGTCCCTGGGTTATTATTGCTCTTTTTAAGAAAGTATTTTTTTAAGAGCTAGATTTCGTAGGAATTTTTTTATGCTTATATATAAGTTGAAGGGTTTGGCTTTAGCCGTCGGTGCGAACTTTAGACCTTTTTGTAAGAGTGTTTGTTCATTTTGTGTCAATATATATGAACTGAGGTTGAAGATCTTTTGGGTACTAGTGGTTGTAGGTTTACTTATTTTCTTTTGTGAGAGTGACCCTCCTCTCTTACCTCTTTTGGTCTTGCGCCTAGTGCCCGAAAAAAATCCTTATTTGTACTTGTATTTGGTTTGGGTCTTAGCGTTTTTTTATTAGTATTATTCCTATTGTTGGTGGTATTACTGTGGATGCCATTCATGGATTTGGCGGTTGGATTCCCATAATTGTTACCTTGTACTTTTTTGTTGTTGTTTGGATTCAATTGTTTGGTAAAAAATGTCCGCACTTGTTTTTGCCTGATGGGTTCTACCCTGTGTGGAGGTTGGCTGGTACTCGTAGGGGTAGAGACCTCCCAACTTTCATTAGTGGCTGGTTCCCCATCATGCACGGATAGCTGAGCTCTCGCTAGGACGCGCCTCTGCAGGAAACCCTTGGTATCACCCTGTACCACCAATTGCCGGACGCTATCAGCGCTACCAACTACACATACAAGCGCTGACTCCAGCAAGTATATGGTGAGTGAACAGACAATTTAAATCCTTTGATATCGCCAGTTCTCTCAAAGCTCTAGGACATATTGTTCACATCACGATAGATCGTTTACATCACCATTCTATCCCTCTCCCTATTAGCACCGGTTCACCACACTGCGGCAAGCAAGCACTACAGGTGCAGCCGCCAGAGCCCTACATAAGCAGTGAGTAGTCTGAATCGATATTTATACTAATATTAGGTTGAGGTTGTATATTTATGTTCTATAATACGCCATATACTATCTCTTCTCAGAAATATTTCCTAAGCCTATGGAAGGATTAATATTAGTATCCACACAGGAACACCTCACAGTGTAGCACATAACAGCTTTACACAACAAGTAAGTGTGTATATACAACATCCTCTATTATCTATTTGTACTATCTTATTTACATCTATCTCATTGACTTTATGATATCCCTTTCAGTAGTATACAACAATCAGGTTTTATCCCTCTTCTAACGGAACAAGTGGTTCTTATATTCAATAACTGATTCCTTACCAAGTAAGTCAAGTTTTTTGCTCTTTTCGTGGGTAGCGCAGTGGTTCAAATTATCTTTCACTACTTGGTTGTTCTTTTTAACAGGGTTGGCACAGAACCTGTTGCAACCACTTACAGCTCCCGAAAAAGCACTCCACTCTGCCCTCTCAGGTGAATAGGCGCCAGTGTACTTATTCTATATTAACCCTTTTTTTCGGTATCTGTACCTGTCGGGGCTTATTCTCTGCAGTGACCTTTGAACCCACTATACCTTCTACCCCATCCCCACCCTGCGTCTCCTGTAATCCTGACACCACAGAGCATCCTGTACTTCCTGGATCTCGGGGTCCAATCCTGTGGTTGCTGAGAGGGTCTATCCTATTGTGTAACCAGTGGTACCTGGTGGGATTAACCCCGTCAGGAAACACAGCCGATCTCTATGTAACCATTTAGGGTATGTGCACACGTTGCGGATTTTGCTGCGGATCCGCAGCGGATTTGATGCTGCGGATCCGCAGCAGTTTTCCATGCGGTGTACAGTACAATGTTAACCTATGGAAAACAAAATCCGCAGTGCACATGGAAAAGCTGCGAAAAAAAAGAAGTAGCATGTCACTTCTTTCTGCGGATTCCACAGCGGTTTTCAACCTGCACCAATAGGAAAGTGCAGTTGAAAATCTGCAGAGGAATCCGCAGAAGAAACCGCGTGAAAATCCGCAGTGAAAACCGCAGTGGTTTTGCACTGCGGATTTTCAAAATCCGCTGCGGAAAAATCCGCACCGTGTGCACATAGCCTAAGTGTTGTAGATGAATGGAGCCGGCAGCTGAGACATTCCACATGCCCTTCTATAGTAGCGCAGCCGTCCTGTCACTGGGTCTGTAGCAGAGCGGCCCTCGGTCTTGTAAGCAGAGTTTTCCCCCTGAGCCCTTCGCGGTGCCCCTGAGCCCTCTCTTTATCCCTTTGCTGTGGATGATTGCCGGCGTCCCTGCGCTATAAAGCTTTGTGCGAGTTTTCCCCCTGAGCCCGTCGCGGTGCCCCTGAGCCCGTCGCGGTGCCCCTGAGCCCTGTCTTTATCCCTTTGCTGTGGATAATTGCCGGCGTCCCTGCGCTATAAAGCTTTGTGCAGAGCGGCCCCGGGGACGGTGAGATAATCTGCAGAGATTTGCGGCTTCTGATGTAAACCTTTTGTTCCCCGGGTTCTGTGTGGTGATGATTCCGCGGCCTCAGGGCTGCACCAGCAGATCTTCCATAGAACGTCCGGTTTTACGTGCCGGGTGACCCCCCCCCCGGGGGCGGCAGGTGACGTGGGGGATCCCGTCTAACTCGTCTGCATTGTATCTCTGATCTGTTCTCTGCGTGTCTCCAAGTAGTTACAATAACCTGATGACACTTCTCACAGCTGAGGGTCTGTTACAATGTGTCCAGATTCTGTGTCTTAGTACGTCTTGTATTCGCTACATCCCGAAATTAATTTCAGCTTTCCTCTTTTTTGCAGTGCACCCTCTGTGGAAAGGACCCTTAGACATCCCCGGGGGATCCCGCCAGTCCCCTATCGACATTCGTGTGCGGGACAGCGTTTTTCACCCTGATCTCGCTCCTATCTCTACGCAGTATGATCCCAACACGTGTCTTCATATTTGGAACAATGGATACGCCTTCCTGGTGGAGTACGATGACTCCACCAACAAATCTGGTGAGGGGCGACTCCTATGGAAGTGAATGTGATCTGAGCAGCAGTACTCAAGAATGGCCACTATGGTGTGTGGCGCTGTGCTAGTGTGACTTCTGCAGGGGACATGTTGTAATCCAGATTAATCACATCCATGTAATACATGACGAGGGTATAATGAGGTGCTGCGCTGCTGGGGCCCCCACTGTGGATGGAGAAAAGATGGCTCTGGGATAGGACACTTGTGGAGCCACCAAATGTCCCCACATTTCACTCCTGTGTCCTCCACAAAATGCCCTTCAGAAACACTGGTTCATATCCAGCAGCTAAGTAAAGATTTACACAAATCAGCGTTATTAAAGGGACAGTAACGTAAGTCGCTTATATCCGTGCAGAAGCGTTACAGGTGGAGAGGTCACTGAGTGTATACTGGTATACCGCAACAGTCTCTTAAATGGCTGATAACAGGGAGTAATAGCTTGTTGTCTCCCACCCCCAGTAATGGCTGATAACAGGGAGTAATAGCGTGTAGTCCCCTCCCCCAGGAATGGCTGATAACAGGGAGTAATAGCTTGTAGTGTCCTCCCCCAGTAATGGCTGATAACAGGGAGTAAGGGTACCGTCACACAGTACCATTTACATCGCTACGACGGCACGATTCGTGACGTCGCAGCGATCGAATGATTATCGCTCCAGCGTCGTAGACTGCGGTCACACTTTGCAATCACGGCGCTGGAGCGATGCCGAAGTCCCCGGGTAACCAGGGTAAACATCGGGTTACTAAGCGCAGGGCCGCGCTTAGTAACCCGATGTTTACCCTGGTTACCAGCGTAAACGTAAAAAAAACAAACCGTACATACTTACATTCCGGTGTCTGTCCCCGGCGTTCTGCTTCTCTCCACTGTGTAAGCGCCATAGCCGGAAAGCAGAGCGGTGACGTCAGACGTCACCGCTGTGCTCGCTTTCCGGCTTGCCGGCGCTCACAGTGCAGAGAAGCTGAGATGCCGGAGGACAGACACCGTAATGTGAGTATGTACTGTTTTTTTTTTTACGTTTACGCTGGTAACCAGGGTAAACATCGGGTTACTAAGCGCGGCCCTGCGCTTAGTTACCCGATGTTTACCCTGGTTACAAGCGAACACATCGCTGGATCGCTGTCACACACAACGATCCAGCGATGTCAGCGGGTGATCAAGCGACGAAAGAAAGTTCCATACGATCTGCTACGACGTACGATTCTCAGCAGGATCCCTGATCGCTGCTGCGTGTCAGACACTGCGATATCGTATGGATATCGCTAGAACGTCACGAATCGTACCGTCGTAGCGATCAAAATGGCACTGTGTGACGGTACCCTAATAGCTTGTAGTCCCCTCCCCCAGTAATGGCTGATAACAGGGAGTAATAGCTTGTAGTCTCCTGCCCCAGTAATGGCTGATAACAGGGAGTAATAGCTTGTAGGTCTTTTATTAAATAAAATACTTTCACATGACACTAACTATGATACATTACAAATAAAACACAACAGAACAAAACATAAGAACAAAGCTCCAATCAGACGGCAACAAACGACAAAAAAAGAAACCTACTAATCAGGGACAAGGAAGAAAAAAAATCCAATAAAATAAGAAAACAAAAACAAAAGACAACAAACCAAATACTCATAACTACATTAATACCGCTGTAAAAATTATAAATAATAAATAGTATAAAATCATACAAGACCCCCGGCCCAGCTTCATTCATACTACTATATACAACCCCAACTACATTCACACCGTCCTATATACAGTATTATAAACAATATACACTATAAACACATTATATACAGATTTATACAACGCCGCAAACACAACAAAACCCTACTGGTCCCATCGCCTTACCTTACAGCCACCCGCTTGCACCGCCACATACACCCTACAACAAACCTAAATACAATACACTGTACAAAATTATTATTATTATTTTTTTTTTATTTTATTTTTTTTTTATTATTATTTATTTATTTATTTATTTTTTTAATTTATTTTTTTAATATACTTATAAACACACACCTACACTAACTATCCCGCCACCCCTGATCCAGCTCTGGCCACAAAGTTCAGGAATTATCCGAGCTAGGATCAGGCCCCAAAGTTTTTCCCCAGGCGGGGCCTGGGCCAGGCCAGATCAGTCTCTTATCACCGCCGTTGAAACCCCCCAATCCCCCCACCCAACCTAACTAAGACCCTCTATTATACACACTATATACAATATATACATAAACCAACTTCACAGAACACAACCTACATACTCACCACCCAAGGCTCAAGTTCGATGCCTGCAAACCTTCTATTCAGGGAACAAAAATACAAAACAAAAATCTAGGGTGTAAAGATATCAGCCCACCACCAGGATATAGGAGCGCTAACGGACTAAGGCACCCCGAAGGAGAAACCCCTCCAGAGATGGGCCGCCCTCCGGGCACCCAGTCTTTCGCACTCCAGAGAACGCACCTTCACCAGGGCACCTAGGATGCTGCTACAAACTTCATCTACACGGAGGATTTTACTCTGCGTCGTAACTAAAACTCGTGCGTTCCACGTGAAGTACCTGACCACTGCGCTGACTAAGAATAAAGTGGCTCGGTCCCTTCTCCCGAGGTCTCTGAACGCTCCATAGGCCCACTCGGCATAGGACAGAGTGGCCAGCCGCGGCCAACCAATGGAAGCGCCCACCCTGCTGTACACCTCTGTATTAAAAGGACAATGAAGCAGGAAGTGCTCCATGCTTTCCAGCATGGTAGCACAAGCCTCACGGGGACAATTCCTGTCCTCGGAGCTCCTGTACTTCAAATTGTCCTTCACATACAACTTACCTTGGAAGCAGCGCCAAGTCAAGTCCCAATACTTCTTGGGGATCCTGCTAGAATTTAACAAACTTAACCCAACCTCTAGATCCCGACTTGGGCAGTCCTTGAGGACCAATGGTTTCTGAAAATGCGAAAGCAAGACCCGCACGTCGAGGAGTTTCCTCGGGAGGGACCTCACTTCCCACATTCCCAGACCCCACCGGCGCATCATTTTCAGAACCGGGGTAACATAAGCCGGGAGATGCCCGTGCGGTGTGCGGAGATCCTTCAATCTTCCCCCTGTCTCCCATTCCTGGAAGAAAGGCTGAAACCATCCCTTGCAGGAGAATACCCACGGAGGAGCCCTCTCTTTCCAGAGGTTTGCCACGTTAACTTTCAAAAAAGTGTTCACTAGGAACACCACGGGGTTCACCATATTCAACCCCCCTAGTCTCCTCGTGCGGTAAGTGACCTCCCGTTTGACTAGGTTCAGTCTATTCCCCCATAACATCTGGAAGAACAGACTGTAGACCCGTGTCCAGAGAGGCTCTGGTAAGACACAGACGCTGCCCAGGTAGATTAACAAGGGGAGCAGGAAAGCTTTGCACAGGTCAACCCTTTCCCTCAGGGTCAAAGACCAACCCTTCCATTGGTCCACTCTTTGGGCGACACCTTTGATTCTGCCTTCCCAGTTTTTCGTGGGGTAATCACCCTGGCCAAATTCGATGCCTAGGACTTTGGCATGTTCTTGGGGTTCGGGGAGGGTGTCCGGAAGATCAAACGCGGGATCCCCGCCTCCCAGCCAGAGACTCTCACACTTGTCCTGGTTGACCTTGGACCCGGATGCCTCCGAGTAGCTCTCCACTTCTGACATCACCACCATCGCCTCCTCTTGCGAAGAAACAAAGACGGTGACATCATCCGCGTAGGCCACTACCCTCAGGATAGCCTCCGGCGCCACCCCGCCCATCCTCACCCCCGCCAACGGTCCACAATCAACCCTTCTGAGGAAGGGATCGATCGCAAACGCGTAAAGCAAAGGGCTAAGAGGGCAGCCCTGGCGGACACCGGATCCTACCCCGAAAGGTTGTCCAATCCACCCGTTTACCAGAGGGAAAGTCTCAGCCCCTGCGTACAAGGTCTTAAGCCAGTCCACAAACCCTCCAGGCAGACCATACCTCAAAAGAGTGGACCAGAGGTACTCGTGGTCAACCCGATCAAAGGCTTTTGCCTGATCCAGGGACAGCAAGAACCCCTTCCAAAGGCCCGCCCTGCCTTGCTCCACGGCCTCTCGGACACCCAGAACAGCACTGAAAGTGCTACGGCCAGGAACGCAACAGTGCTGGGCCTCCGAAAGGAGCCGCGGTGCAAACTTCACCAGCCTGTTGAAGAGTATCTTAGCCAAAACCTTCCTGTCCACATTGAGAAGTGATATGGGACGCCAATTCTCAATGCGTGACGGATCCTTACCCTTTGACAAAATGATCAGAGCCGACCTCCTTAATGATCTCGGCAGAGTGCCCGAGGAGAGACACTCATTAAACACCTGAGTCAAGAGGGGGACCAAGGAGTCCCTAAAGGTCTTAAAGAACTCGGATGTTAAGCCATCCGGACCTGGCGATTTTTTTTGGGCCGGAGCCCATCGATCGCCAGTCTCACTTCCTCTTCTTTGATCGCTTCTGCCAAACCGCCCAGCGAGAGGTCAGCCCCTGGCTCAGGAACAGCTTCAGCCAGGAAAGCCGACATCCTGTCACGATCCAGTTCCTTCCTTCCCAAGAGGTGCGAGTAGTATGAACTGACGACCTCCAAGATCCCTGATCTGGACCTTCTCAGGGATCCCGTACTGTCCATCAGCCCCGTCACTATCTTACTACTCACTGACATCTTGCAGCTTCTGTAGGGGTCGGGCGAGTAGTACTTCCCGTAGTCCCTCTCAAAAACCAAAGATGCGTGCCTATCGTACTGACACCTCATTAGCAAGGATTTCACACTGGAGATCGCCTCGCGGCTACCCCCAGTCGAGACAAGATGCTCGAGTCTCCTCCTCAGGCTCTGATACAGGCGATCCCTGTTCAGGCTTCTGAGGTTCGAGAGTTGCCGGAAGAATCTCGCCACCCGATGTTTGAACATCTCCCACCACTCAGACTTAGTGTTACTTAGGCCCAGCAGCGGTACCTGGCTCTGAAGAAATTCCTCAAAGGACCGTCTTACAGCTTCTTCCTCAAGGAGTGACGAATTCAGCTTCCAATAACCTCTTCCCATCCGAGGAGTCTCTGTAACGCTCAGAGAAAACATAATCAAACAGTGATCGGAGAATTCCACCGCCACAACCGACAACGGAGAGGAGACGGCCTCCTCCTTCAAATAAAACCTGTCTAACCTAGACCTGCACTGACTACCTCTAAAAAAGGTGAACCCCGCGTGGCCTGTGTTGTGCCGGATGTGGACATCCACCAGGCGTGCCTCACTTACTATTCTATTTAGCGCGACGCAATCGTAAGCCAGCCGGTCTCCGGAACCTCCTCTATCACAGGGTCTCGTGACATTGTTGAAATCCCCTCCAAAGACCACCTGCCGACTCGAAAATAAGAAAGGTTTGATCTTCATGAAGAGACACTTGCGGTCCCACTTGGACTGGGGACCGTAGATGTTAATGAGCCGAAGCTCCTGTCCCCCCATGGAGACATCTAGGATCAAGCATCTCCCCATTTCTAACTCGATCAATCGTCTGCATTCAACCGCTGCGGTCTTAAAAAGGACCGCCACCCCGCTATACGGCTCGGCCGCAAGAGACCAGTAGGAGGGCCCGTGCCTCCACTCCCGCCTTGCTTTATGCATGGTTGATAGGTCGGTCAACCTGGTCTCCTGCAAAAACAAAATGTCGGCGTCAAGTTGGCCGAGAAAATGAAAGGCCGTGTACCTTGCCGCTTCTGACTTTATGCTGGCAACATTAATGGTTGCCAGCGTCAACGGGGTGGGTGCCGCCATCATGATTGATTGAATTAGATAGCCTTTTTCTTCCCACCCCCAACAGTTTCACCCTCTTCCTCTGACAATGATGAGTTTTTAGTGCGCTTAAGACAAACTGACTCATCCATTCTCTCCTTACATACACTCTGGCCCTTGTCTGGTGGTCCTGAGGTAGTCCCCCCCCCCCCCCCCCCCCCCCCCCGGAAGGCTTTGTATTTGCCCCCTGAGAAGAAGACCCAGCGACCTCCTGAGCCCCAACAACCTTGTCCGCAACCTCCGGCCCCGGGTCCCCATCGCCCCCCTCTGGAGGGGAGTCCTGGAGGGCCCGGAACCGGTTAGAGAGATCCACCAGAGGGGGGGCGGCTGGACCTTCCAATGGCACCCGGATCAGGGCTACGGAGTCAGAGGGGTCGCACTCCAAGGAGGAGGCTCGAGGCCCGGACCCCCTCTTATCCTTAGTTGTTTTCCTGTTACCCTTTTTCTTTTGCTGTGACCACTCCCCCTCTCCCTCATCCAGACTGTCACCGGATGAAGGTTCCTGGGCAGACATGGCGTCCTTTTGCTCCTCCCTTTCAAGTCTCTTGACTTCCTCGCTCAATTCGCTGTCTTTAGGATCCTCAGCTGCAAGTGAAGCACCCGGGTCAGAGTTTAGGGTCATTACTCCCTGCCCCCTTTTCCCATGGCGCTGCTCCTGCCGCCTGATATTGGATGGCGGCAGCCTGCTCCTCACCGGTTCCCTGCCTCCTCCGCCTCTGCTGGTCCCTTCACCGGCGAGATTAGTCCCGGCTTTCGCCTGTCCCACACTCGCCGCTTTCAAGACCGCATTGGCAAAGGAACGCGGACAGCGACTGAACGGGTGACCGAGGTCACCACACAGGTTACACCTAATCCTGCCACAGGTAGCAGCGAGATGACCAAGGTCCCCACACAGTGCGCATTTCTGGGTGGTACACTGCGCACTGAAGTGTGTGGGGCTGCCGCACCTGTGACAGACCTTAGGCTGCCCCCGGTAGAAAATCAAGATCCTGTCCCTCCCCAAAAATGTTGAGGAAGGGATATGGGTAACGGTGTTTCCTGAAACCTTCAATTTCACCATGAAGGTCCAGGCTCCTGACCAGATACCATGCTCGTCGAGGGTCTTTTCAGGAATACCGACGATGTCACCGTATCGTCCCACCCATGTGGAGATGTCGACACAGGAAAGTGACTCGTTACTGGTCAAAACGGTCACCCTCCTGACCGAATTCTGGCGGGATATTGCCACAGTGTGGAAACCCCGCCATTCGGGGCGACCCCGAGCCAGCTCATGGCGAGACCAGAAAAGCTCAAGGCCCTCAGGTCTCACGAAGCTGACATCGAAGTAGGAGGTCCCATAGGGATGGATCAAGGCAAAGATGTCATATGCCACGAAGCCCATCCCCAGCAGGAGCTCAGCAACCTTTGACCGATCAGGACAGGCATCCTTGCTTACCCACTGGAGACGGGCCACGTTCCTACGGTTACTCCTCTGCCCCGGTGTCGGCAGAGACCAGACAGTCTCTGCCCCTCTATCTCGGAAGGCGGAAAGACCGTGTCTCTCTATCCAGAAAGACAGATCAACCTCCCTCCCCTCTACATTGATGGAACTCTCCCCTCTCCTCAGGGCGTCCAGGAAGCGCTGTTGCAAGTCACCATCCTCAGGGTCACCAGACAAGGGCGCACTACTACCCCCAGCAGTGACAACCGCCGAATAGCTTGGGGCTGAAGCCCCCGCCACCGCTGGGGGGGCAGCGGGACCACTACCTGCTTCCCCTCCACCAACACCAGTAATGCTCTCCTCATTCGCTCCACAACTACTCCCATCATTTGCAACATCACTACTCCCACCATTCACTCCACTACTACTCCCATCATTTCCTGCACAGCTCCTTTCATTCCCCTTACCACTGCCACCACTTCCCGTCACTTTATTACCAGTATTCTCACCACCATTTGTCCCAGTGTTCTCTGCACCTGCCACAGTCACATCCATTCCTTCCTCACTTGTGTCTGCTGGCTTCTCTGCACTCACACCTGCTGGACCGGGGGAGGGGTGCAGCACCACACCCGTTTTCCCTTGATTGGTGCTGACTCTTTGTTGTGTCTTTGGAGCGCCTTGCCCCCCCACTGCAGCAGTTTGTACTTTATTATTTTGGGCCCGCTGCTTGTTGGGGGGCGCCGCCTGCCCCGCACCCACAGACTTCAGGGTCCCGGTGTCATGCTGGGGTGCTGGAGCACTCTGTCCCCCTGTCGCAGCAGGGCGCCTCGTGTTCCCTGCAGATGATTTATCCTTTTTCTGTCCTTTTTGGACACGCTGCTCCCCTGTCGCAGCTGCGTGCCTCTTCTCTGTTGAGGCGCACTGCGCCCCTGTCACAACAGTGTGCCCCCCTTTCGCCGCACCATGCTCCTCGGACCTGCCCCCCACAGCCCCGGCGTCGGCCGGCTCAGCCGTAGTGAGCAGGGATGGAGTCTGCCCACACCGTCCCCCTTTCGCAACGGCGTGGACACCCACCTCACCCTCCCCGGCCCCGGTGATAACCGGCTTAGCCGCAGAGGGCAGAGAGGGAAACTCCTCGGGGTCCCCTATGTCCGGCGCCGTGAGTACCTCCACAGCCTCGCCCCCTGCACTGTTCCCTGCACAGACGGCAGCACCGCCGGACGTCCTCCTCCTCTCCCCACCTTGCCTGTGCCCCGGACCCACTGCAGAGCCAGTGCGTTTAGGTTTGGTGGGGTTTACACAGGAGGTGGTAGGTGTAGCATCAGCCATAGGTACATATTTGTAACTCACCACCTCCCGTGCGGTCTCCTTCGTCTTCTTCTTCCTTTTCTGGGTTTCCTCTGCTGGCTCGTCCTCACTGAAGGAGAAGCGGTCCAGGTTCACTGGAGACTCCAGCTGTCGGATCTCCTGTAGCAGACCGCCCTCCTCCTCTTCCTCCGCTGACACTCCAGCCTGTGCTGTCGGAGTCCTCTGCCGTGCCGGGAGGCCGCTTCCCTGTTGTCGGCTCTGCGACTCACTCTCCCGGCTTGTTCCAGCTTGTAGGACTCCAGTCACAGCCACGTCTTCATCCTCCTCCTCCTCGTCGCTTAGGACGCCGGCTGGCGGCTCTCCTGAGGTATTTAACCCCTTCATTTCTGAGAACCGCCGCTGGTTCTTAAACCTCTCCAGGAAGGGACCTGCGCTTTTCTCAATCCCCTCCCGGAGGAGCACTAACCGGACCACCTCATCTCTGAGGGCTCTGAACCTCTGGGAGGTCGCAGGTCTCTCCTTGCTAGAGGCTCGGGTATTCAGGATCTGAGCGACCCGCATCTCCTCCTTCAGCCCGGTCAGTGCTTTGCCGGCGTCCTCGTACTCGCGTAGCATGGCGACCACTCGGGAGGAGAAGGTACTCGTGGACACGCTGGAGCTCTTCTCCCCCCAGGATGTTCCTGGGCTCTCCTTCCTGGGGCCTGGGGTGCCCCTGTCTCCCTCTCTGGGCGGACGATGAGCCGTCTCAGGGTTTGAGTTGGTGGGTAAGGTTTTTCTCACCCGTCCCGACCTCCTCAGTCCTTCTTGGGCCGGTTGCTGCTGCTGCTCTCTGTCCCCCGCCGGCACAGACCGGGGAACAGAAGCCTGGGAAGCCATGCCGGCCTCCCAGGAAGCCTGCCTCTCCCTGGGGAGAAGAGAGGCAGACTCTGGGCCTCCTGCTGGAAGTGCTGGAGCTCTCAAGACAGGTGCTGCTCCTAGCAGGGAGTAATAGCTTGTAGCCTCCTCCCCCAGTAATGGCTGATAACAGGGAGTAATAGCTTGTAGTCCCCTCCCCCAGTAATGGCTGATAACAGGGAGTAATAGCTTGTAGTCCCCTCCCCAGTAATGGCTGATAACAGGGAGTAATAGCTTGTAGTCCCCTCCCCCAGTAATGGCTGATAACAGGGAGTAATAGCTTGTAGTCCCCTCCCCCAGTAATGGCTGATAACAGGGAGTAATAGCTTGTAGTCCCCTTCCCCAGTAATGGCTGATAACAGGGAGTAATAGCTTGTCACCTCTCTCCAGCCCTTTGTCACTGATTACTGTGGGGACGATTCCTCTTGTGACGACGTTGGTGACCTTCGCCGTGTCTCCAGTCCATCATCTGCAGTGTTTCCCAGTCGCTCTAGCCTCCTTGCTGACGCTCTCCGTCCGGCATTTACATCCGCATTAGTCGGTTGCTTTCATTGTGTCATTTTTGGGTCTAATAAGCAGCTTTTCCTTTTGGCTTTCGGCCACTACATTCCACTCCATCTGCGCAGAGCAGGATCTCTAATGAGGGCACCTTGTATAATTTTGAATTTCATGGGAGCTGACAGGTTGTGAATGACGGCGGCCGAGGCTGGCGGAGACGTTAGATGCTGTGCACTGTGGCCGGAGAACATCTGATCTCTCCGGATGTCTGTACGCGGCAGATGTGGCCACGCCGCCTCTCTACCTGCTGTAAGGGACTCTCCTGCGGAGCTGCAATCTTGTGTCCACTGCTGGTGACCACTGCAAACAGCTCCTCATATCTCAGCTTCCTATATGTGACGTAGTTGTGCAAAAACCAGTGCAGGTCATGATCAGGAGCCAGATGTCCTCTGCGGGGAGCGGGCTCTGTCACAGTACCTGTCTAGTGCTGGGACTCAGCGCTGTTTGTGTGCATGCACATTTATGGCACCGTGATGTGCAGCCACTCAGTGATCGGCTTGTGTGCACATTTATGGCACCGTGATGAGCAGCCACTCAGTGATCGGCCTGTGTGCACATTTATGGCAGCGTGATGAGCAGCCACTCAGCGATCGGCCTGTGTGCACATTTATGGCAGCGTGATGAGCAGCCACTCAGTGATCGGCCTGTGTGCACATTTATGGCACCGTGATGTGCATCCGCTCAGTGGTCGGCCTGTGTGCACATTTATGGCAGCGTGATGAGCAGCCGCTCAGTGGTCGGCCTGTGTGCACATTTATGGCAGCGTGATGAGCAGCCGCTCAGTGATCGGCCTGTGTGCACATTTATGGCACCGTGATGAGCAGCCACTCAGTGATCGGCCTGTGTGCACATTTATGGCACCGTGATGTGCATCCGCTCAGTGGTCGGCCTGTGTGCACATTTATGGCACCGTGATGTGCATCCGCTCAGTGGTCGGCCTGTGTGCACATTTATGGCACCGTGATGAGCAGCCGCTCAGTGATCGGCTTGTGTGCACATTTTTGGCACCATGATGTGCAGCTGCTCAGTGATCGGCCTGTGTGCATATTTATGGCACCGTGATGTGCAGCCGCTCAGTGATCGGCCTACGTGCAGTCAGCATGGACTCTGTTCACACTGTGCATTGATAAGGCACATCGGCCCCTTTTTTCCTTGTGATCGGCCTGTGTGCACATTTATGCACCGTGATGAGCAGCCGCTCAGTGATCGGCTTGTGTGCACATTTATGGCACCGTGATGTACAGCCGCTCAGTGATCGGCCTCTGTGCACATTTTTGGCACCGTGATGTGCAGCCGCTCAGTGATCGGCTTGTGTGCACATTTATGGCACCGTGATGTGCAGCCGCTCAGTGGTCGGCCTGTGTGCACATTTATGGCACCATGATGTGCATCCGCTCAGTGATCGGCCTGTGTGCACATTCATGGCACCGTGATGTGCAGCCGCTCAGTGATCGGCCTGTGTGCACATTTATGGCACCGTGATGTGCAGCCGCTCAGCGATCGGCCTGTGTGCACATTTATGGCACCGTGATGTGCAGCCGCTCAGCGATCGGCCTGTGTGCACATTTATGGCACCGTGATGTGCAGCTGCTCAGTGATCGGCCTGCGTGCAGTCAGCATGGACTCTGTTCACACTGTGCATCGATATGGCACATCGGCCCCTTTTTTCATTGTGATCGGTGGAGGTCCAGGACCCTGCACAGTCTCCTTCAGCTGTGCAGAGAATTTCCACCATCTCCGACAATCTGCAGATTTCTGACCTGTCTCTCTTTGGTCACAGTGGTGAGCGGCGGACCCCTGGAGAATCCATTCAGACTCAAGCAGTTCCATTTCCACTGGGGGGCTGATAATAACTGGGGCTCGGAGCACACGGTGGACAGCAAGGTGTTTCCTGCAGAGGTGAGACGCTGAGCCTCCCAGTGCCATCACCCACTGGACTCTGTGCCGACGTTGGTGGTTACTATCATATCGGGGGCTCATTCATATATGATAAAACATCACCCATCCTAATAATTGGTTTCTGCAGAAGGGTAAAATGCACTTAAAGGGGTTTTCCATCTCCAGGGTCCGTAGTCCCTGTGTAACGACTCTGGGTCCCTCTCTGATTTCAGCTCCACCTGGTGCACTGGAACTGCACCCGGTACCGGACGTTCGAGGAGGCCATCATGGAGGACAACGGCTTGGCAGTTATCGGCATATTCCTAAAGGTAATAATCCCTCGTCCGTGCTGGAAAAGTCTCCTCTTTACCTCCTCCCCATGGTGATGCCGATGTTCTCTCTCTCCACAGCTCGGGAGGCACAATGAGAAGCTGCAGAAGCTGGTGGACATCTTGCCTTCCGTCAGATATAAGGTACGGAGCCTACTGCACTGGCCGCCATCTTGGTCCCCCTGTGGATCTGCTCCATGGCACGATTGTAGTATTAATTATATAGAATCACGTCCGCTAATGGCTATTACAAAATATGTGAAAATTTATATTTTAAAGATTTTTTATTTTTTTTTTTTAAGTTTAGTTTTTTTTTCTAATGTAAAGAATTAAAAAAAAAAAACATCTAGTTGGAATTGTCATGTCCATACAAGAAACATTTTTAAAATAATTAATTGCATAAAGAATAAAACTCTAAGGCTATGTGCACACTTTGCGTGTGACCTCTGCGGGTTCTCCCGCAGCGGATTTCATAAATCTGCAGGGCAAACCCGCTGCGGTTATCCCTGCAGATTTATCGCGGTTTGTTCCGCGGTTTCCGCTGCGGGTTTACTCCTATACTATTGATGCTGCATATGCAGCAATATGCAGCATCAATAGTAATGTTAAAAATAAAAAAAATTGGCTATACTCACCCTCCGATGTCCGGATCTCCTCGGCGCTGCACCCGGCTGTCTGGTTCCAAAGATGCTGTGCGAGAAGGACCCTTCGTGACGTCACCGCAGGTCCTGCTCGCACAGCAACTAAGACCGGCCGGCCGCGTGCAGCGCTGAGAGGTGAGTATAGCATCATTTTTTATTTTATTTCTTTTTTTTTTTACACTATTTATGCTTCCCAGGGCCTGGAAGAGAGTCTCCTCTCCTCCACCCTGGGTAGCAACCGCACATTATCCGCTTACTTCCCACAACGTGGGCACAGCCCCATGCGGGAAGTAAGCGGTTCAATGCATTTCTATGGGTGCAGAATCGCTGCGATTCTGCACAAAGAAGTGACATGCTGCGGGTTGTAAACCGCTGCGTTTCTGCGCGGTTTTTCCCGCAGCATGTGCACAGCGGTTTGCGGTTTCCATAGGGTTTACATGTAAATGGAAATGCTATGAAAACTGCTGCGGACCCGCAGCATCAAAATCGCCACGGATCCGCAGTAAAAACCGCGAAGTGTGAACATGGCCTAAAGGTATGTGTCCACGTTCAGGATTGCTTCAGGCTTTGGTCAGGATTTTATGCAAGTAAAATCCTGATCAAATCTGCACCTGAGGTCACTGGCAGGTCACCTGCGCTGTCCTGGCGTTTTTTCTGCTATGTAAGGACATGCTGTGTTCTGAAAAAACGCACCACATGTGCGTTTTTGCGGGAATAACGCATGCGTTTTTTAATGCACAGTGGAGACGGGATTTCATAAAATCCCCTCCACTATGCTGTAACATCTGGACGCTGCGTTTTTGATGCTGCGGCTCAACGCTGCGTCAAAAACGCAGCGTTTCCTGAACGTGGACACATACCCTTAATGACAGAATTGCCAATATAGTTTCAATACAAAATACAGCTCGGGACACACAGCGCTAGATACAGAGAAATAAAAAAATATATTAAGGGCGTTAGAAAATTGTCTCAACTAATTTTAGGAGAAAAACAAAACATTTTGCGTCACAAAGGGGTTAATTGATATTCCATACGTTTTACCTGAGTGTCATCTGTTGATTGGCCACAAGACGGCGACGTAACACTATATAATGTGTGTGTGTACTGTATGTGTAAAGTATAATGTGCAGAATAAATATGAAATACAAATTGCAGCCTAATATTTAAAGGGCCACTGTCACCCCCTCCAGCCGTTATAAACTAAAAGAGCCACTTGTGCAGCAGTAAAGCTGCATTCTACCAAGGTGGCTCTTTTAGTTTTTGTTGCTGTTATTCCCCAAATAAAGGTATTTATAATTCTGCCCAAATACCTTTCTTTAGACCTGGAGGCAGGTCTGAACCCCCCTCTTTGAAGCGCCCAACTGCCGTCAGTCATATCTTCTGGAGCGCTTGTCGCCGCCCTCTCAGCGCTGTTTTCCTTGGAAATCCGGCGCCTGCGCTGTGCTGTTCTGCCTTGGGCAGGCGCATTGAGCATTGGCCGTCTGACCTCACCTGCTGGGTTGCAGACTGCGCCTGTGCGGGCAGTGCGGCCACCCAGCTACTGAATCCCCGCCCCGCAGTGTGTTATACATTATGCACAGTGCGGGGCTGGAAGGCGGGGGACCTGGGGGAGCATCTGACAAGCGCAGTACGCATGCCCAGGAATCCCCGGCTTGGAGGGGGGTTACAGTGGCCCTTTAATAATGTTGAACACTGATATTTTTTTTTTCCAGTAATTTTGTTTTTCAAAGTCAAGAATAGTTTTTGCAGGTTGTAGTTCCTCACTGCCACCACCAGGTGGATCTCCGTTTCCGTAATCTTGCAGATTTGTAGGATTTTTCTCGTTATAATGTATATACTTTCTTTTCAGGACGCTCTGACAGAGTTTAATTATTTTGACCCCTCCTGCCTTCTGCCGACCTGCAGTGATTACTGGACGTACTCCGGCTCGCTGACCACCCCGCCGCTGACCGAGTCCGTGACTTGGATTATAATGAAGAAGCCGATTGAAGTCGACCACAGTCAGGTGACCGCTCGCTATTGTTATTAAATTCCATAGTGCGACCCGATGACCTGACCTCTGACCCCCAGAAATGTGACCTCAGTGGTTTCGTGTTTGTCTGAGAACGGCACCTTGTGTTCTCACAGTCACCATCCTCTGTGCAGTCACATCGTCCGCAGCATCCCTGGGAACGTACATCATCTTGTAAGAAAACCAGCCGCCCCGCATTGTAGGAGCGCAGCTGTGAGGACAGTGCATCCTGACAGCTGAGGGGCACCGAGAATATTCTGAAACTGCAGCATAGTGAGCACAGCTCTGGAGTATAATACAGGATGTAACTCAGGATCAGTAATGTAATGTATGTACACAGTGACTGCACCAGCAGAATAGTGAGTGCAGCTCTGGGGTATAATACAGGATGTAACTCAGGATCAGTAATGTAATGTATGTACACAGTGACTGCACCAGCAGAATAGTGAGTGCAGCTCTGGAGTATAATACAGGATGTAACTCAGGATCAGTAATGTAATGTATGTACACAGTGACTGCACCAGCAGAATAGTGAGTGCAGCTCTGGAGTATAATACAGGATGTAACTCAGGATCAGTAATGTAATGTATGTACACAGTGACTGCACCAGCAGAATAGTGAGTGCAGCTCTGGAGTATAATACAGGATGTAACTCCGGATCAGTAATGTAATGTATGTACACAGTGACTGCACCAGCAGAATAGTGAGTGCAGCTCTGGAGTATAATACAGGATGTAACTCAGGATCAGTAATGTAATGTATGTACACAGTGACTGCACCAGCAGAATAGTGAGTGCAGCTCTGGGGTATAATACAGGGTGTAACTCAGGATCAGTAATGTGATGTATGTACACAGTGACTGCACCAGCAGAATAGTGAGTGCAGCTCTGGAGTATAATGCAGGATGTAACTCAGGATCAGTAATGTAAGGCCGCCAGGCCTCGACCAATCAGCGACGGGCACAGCATGGCGACGATGATGTCATAAAGGTTGCCTCGACCAATCAGCGACGGGCACAGTATCGACGTAGATGTCATAATGGTTGCCATGGCGACGATGATGTCATAAAGGTTGCCTCGACCAATCAGCGACGGGCACAGTCTGCCGTGAATTCTGGAATAATCATTGTCCATATACTACGGGGACATGCATATTCTAGAATACCCGATGCATTAGAATCGGGCCACAGTCTAGTCTATCTATATAATATCAAAAAAGAAGGCAGCACTCTATTATATCAAAAAGATGTAGGATTTATTTAGACCCACATATCAGTGCGACGTTTCAGCTCTACTGAGCTTTTCTCAAGCAGTGGATACAGCGTTGTCTGTGCATATATACATGGTATTAATCATCCTTAATGGGTGCCATTTGTGTTAAGTTACATACTTATATTGCAATATACCTAATAAAGTGCATCTGTGCATATTGTGCTTAATATGTGTAAAGACCGCATTGTTCTTACCGCTGATGGAGCCTGTTACTAATGGAGGACGCCATTCTGCCTGTCGGCATTCTTAGACATCTAGTGCGCATGTCTATTACCTCATATCCCCTATGTTGAATTGCAGGCCATTGGTTGAAGTCGGCGCGTGCGCAGTAGCGCCGAAATCCGCCATTTTTTTGGTGGCATAATTCTTTTACAACTATGCAAGTATATGAGCAAGCGCAGAAGCGCTTAAACGCTCCATTTTGCTCCATGATAGTATATGTGCAGGCGCTGCTACGCCAAATAGCCCCTTCTATCCAGGCTATATACAGCCTATGACACCACCACTAAATATAGATTATTAAATTACAAGTGCTAGCTGCACTATTAATACATTACAGATCACATCGCTGTATATATAATTCGCCAAAGGGAACACACTGTTACTGCCCTGATACTGCGATTACAGCCTTAACGGGCCATATCCCACAGTTCACACAGCGTCCAACTGTGTGCAAGTCAACCCATACGGCTAAACCGCCCACAGTCCGAACTGCTGTATAGCAGTGAAAAGAGTCCCGGCGTATAGCTCATGTTATTTTTACAATAATATAACGAGTACTGTGGCATTCTGTTATCCTGCTTTATTAAATTGGCCTCAGTTCAGCATAGTACAGAATTAAAGAATATTGCATAATCTTGCTAGATTTTTCAAAAATATTTTATTTATTTTCATATATGTGTCCTCCATGTTCACAGGGTCCTTCCAGACAGTATTCCAATTCGGTCTAATTCTTATCTAAACAAGAAATAAAATTAGGAAAATGCATTAATGATAATTCCTAAAATAAAAACAATATAGAAATGGCAAGGGACTATATAACCACACAAAAATAATGTATTTTTTCTCAGATAACAGTATGCATTTTAAAATCAGCGTTAAGTCCCCCGGGCCTTAGGGTACTGAGTTCATAGATCCACATCAGTTCTCTTTTTTTGAGGATTAATTCTCTATCTCCCCCTCTCCTCTGGACCGGGACAGTATCAATAATTTTAAACCTTAGGTCCTTTTCAGTATGCTTACAATCAATAAAGTGCTTGGGAACCGGAAGATCAATTCTATTTTTTCTTATCGTATATCTATGTTGGTTCATTCTTGTTTTGAATTCACAAGTTGCTTCCCCAACATACCAAAGATTGCAGGGACATATCAGGACATAAATAACATAATCTGAGCTACAAGTCAGAAAATGTTTAATTTTATATACTTTATCGGTCAATGGATGTTTGAACGTAGATCCTTTGCTCATATATGTGCAGTTTACGCAGTTCAGGCAGGGGAAGCACCCATTCCTTTTAGATCCTGTCAAGGACATCTGGGTGCTTCGCCTCATAGGGCCAATGTCTGACCTAACAAGCATATGTTTAATATTCCTACTTCTCTTATACGAATAAAGTGGAGGCATTTTGAACTCTTGGATGTTGGGGAGACACCTCCCCAGCATTGTCCAATGTTTTTTAATGATATTGGCTATTTTATCGCTTTCTTCAGTGTACATGGAAACAAAAGGGACCCTTTTAGACATTTTTCTAGATTTAGCGTTTGAGCCCTTGTTAATTAGTTGTAATCTGTCTTCTTTCATTATCACATTTTTTGTCTGTACAAGTAATCCTTTGGGGTATCCCCTATCTAGGAATTTCTTAATCAATAGATCTACTGTTGAGTCAGCTTTATCTTCCTCTTTCACTATTCGTCTAACTCTGAGTAGTTGGCTCGGTGGGATTGATCTTTTAATAGATCTTGGATCAAGGGGGGGGGGCGGTCGTCGTCATGGACATGTATACCTATATAAGGGAAGTAATGAGACAACTAAATGATGAAAATGTCTATGGGTGATTAGAGAGAGATCCAAAGTTCAGTATCCAGGAAGAAATTAAAAAATGCCTTAATGAAGCAATGCAGGCGTCTGTAATAGACCAAGAACTATACAATTATCTATTGGAAGAAAATCCACGCACCCCGGTGCTATATATAACACCAAAGATACATAAAAGTCTGGTCGACCCTCCAGGGCGACCTATAGTCTCAGGAGTTGGGTCTATCTTTAACAAAATAGGGATCTTCCTTGATAGAATACTGAACCCCATTACAAAAAAATGTAGATCATATATAAAGGACACCACAGATTTTTTAGGGAAGTTGGAGACACTACAATTGGAGGGGGAGGTGTTGTTAGCCTCCTTCGATGTAGTGTCACTCTATACTTCCATTGATCACACGAGAGGCCTAGAAGCCATCAGTAAAATGTTGGACTCAAAAAAATATACAATTGAGGGAAAAGCTTTCCTCCTGAGATTGTTGGAGATCATATTAAGATACAATTATTTTCTCTTTGGTGACGCGTTTTACGCACAAAAACAGGGTACAGCTATGGGGGCCAATATGGCCCCTTCATATGCTAACCTGGTTATGGAGGTCCTGGAGGAGGACCTTGTCTATGTGTCCACCACTTCCAGCATGTGCTGGTGTGGTGGCGATACATAGATGACGTCTTCCTCCTTTGGACAGGTACAGTAGAGGAATTAAATGAGTTTCACGCGTTCCTTAACACGATAGACCAAACGATTAAATTCACATTGGTAAAATCTAAAACAGAGATCCAATTTTTGGATGTCTTAGTTGAACTAAATAATGGCCAAATTAATACCACCCTATTTGTAAAGAATACGGACAAGAACAATTTGCTCCTTTATGATAGCCAACATCCAAGATCTATTAAAAGATCAATCCCACTGAGCCAACTACTCAGAGTAAAGGCCCCGTCTCACATAGCGAGATCGCTGCTGAGTCACAAGTTTTGTGACGCAACAGCGACCTCAGTAGCGATCTCGCTGTTTGACCCGTACCAGCGACCCGGCCCCTGCTGTGAGATCGCTGGTCGTGTCGGAATGGCCTGGACCTTTTTTTGGTCGTTGAGGTCCCGCTGACATCGCTGAATCGGTGTGTGTGACACGGATTCACCGATGTCTTCACTGGTAACCAGGGTAAACATCGGGTTACTAAGCGCAGGGCCGCGCTTAGTAACCCGATGTTTACCCTGGTTACCATCGTAAATGTAAAAAAAAAAAAAAAAACCAGTACATACTCACATTCCGGTGTCCGTCAGGTCCCTTGCCGTCCGCTTCCCGCACTGACTGACTGCCGGCCGTAAAGTAAAAGTACAGCACTTTAGGGCCGGCGCTCAGTCAGTGCAGGAAGCGGACGCCGGGGGACGCGAAGATGAGTATGTACTGTTTGTTATTTTACATTTTACACTGGTAACCAGGGTAAACATCGGGTTACTAAGCGCGGGGCCGCGCTTAGTAACCCGATGTTTACCGTGGTTACCAGCGTAAAAGTAAAAAAAAACAAAAAACGTACATACTCACATTCCGGTGTCCTTCAGGTCCCTTGCCGTCTGCTTACCGCTCTGACTGACTCCCGGCCGTAAGGCAGTACAGAGCACAGCGGTGACGTCACCGCTGTGATCTGCTTTCACTTTACGGCCGGCAGTCAGAGCGGGAAGCAGACGGCAAGGGACCTGACGGACACCGGAATGTGAGTATGTACTTTTTTTTTTTTTACTTTTACGCTGGTAACCACGGTAAACATCGGGTTACTAAGCGCGGCCCTGCGCTTAGTAACCCGATGTTTACCCTGGTTACCCGGGACCTCGGCATCGTTGGTCGCTGGAGAGCGGTCTGTGTGACAGCTCTCCAGCGACCACACAACGACTTTCCAACGATCACGGCCAGGTCGTATCGCTGGTCGTGATCGTTGGAAAGTTGCAGAGTGTGACAGTACCCTTAGACGAATAGTGAAAGAGGAAGATAAAGCTGACTCAACAGTAGATCTATTGATTAATGGCCCCGTCTCACATAGCGATTTACCAACGATCACGACCAGCGATACGACCTGGCCATGATCGTTGGTAAGTCGCTGTGTGGTCGCTGGGGAGCTGTCACACAGACAGCTCTCTCCAGCGACCAACGATCAGGGGAACGACTTCGGCATCGTTGAAACTGTCTTCAACGATGCCGAAGTCCCCCTGCAGCACCCGGGTAACCAGGGTAAACATCGGGTTACTAAGCGCAGGGCCGCGCTTAGTAACCCGATGTTTACCCTGGTTACCAAAAAAAACAAACAGTACATACTCGCCTTTCGGTGTCCGTCAGGTCCCTTGCCGTCTGCTTCCTGCTCTGACTGAGCCGCCGTACAGTGAGAGCAGATCACAGCGGTGACGTCACTGCTGTGCTGCGCTCTCACTGTACGGCAGCACTCAGAGCAGGAAGCAGACGGCAAGGGACCTGACGGACATCAGATGGTGAGTATGTACTGTTTTTTTTTTTTTTTTACATTTACGCTGGTAACCAGGGTAAACATCGGGTTACTAAGCGCGGCCCTGCGCTTAGTAACCCGATGTTTACCCTGGTTACCAGTGAAGACATCGCTGGATCGGTGTCACACACACCGATTCAGCGATGTCAGCGGGACCTCAACGACCAAAAAAAGGTCCAGGCCATTCCGACACGACCAGCGATCTCACAGCAGGGGCCTGATCGCTGGTACGTGTCACACATAGCGAGATCGCTACTGAGGTCGCTGTTGCGTCACAAAACTAGTGACTCAGCAGCGATCTCGCTAGCGATCTCGCTATGTGAGACGGGGCCTTAAGAAATTCCTAGATAGGGGATACCCCAAGGGATTACTTGTGCAGACAAAAAATGTGATAATGAAAGAAGACAGATTACAACTAATTAACAAGGGCTCAAACGCTTAGGGTACCGTCACACAGTGCCATTTTCATCGCTACGACGGCACGATCCGTGACGTCGCAGCGTCGTATGATTATCGCTCCAGCGTCGTAGACTGCGGTCACACTTTGCAATCACGGCGCTGGAGCGATGCCGAAGTCCCCGGGTAACCAGGGTAAACATCGGGTTACTAAGCGCAGGGCCGCGCTTAGTAACCCGATGTTTACTTTGGTTACCAGCGTAAACGTAAAAAAACCAAACAGTACATACTTACATTCCGGTGTCTGTCCCCCGGCGTTCTGCTTCTCTGCACTGTGTAAGCACCATAGCCGGAAAGCAGAGCGGTGACGTCACCGCTGTGCTAGCTTTCCGGCCGGCAGGCGCTCACAGTGCAGAGAAGCTGAGACGCCGGAGGACAGACACCGGAATGTGATTATGTACTGTTTGTTTTTTTTACGTTTACGCTGGTAACCAGGGTAAACATCGGGTTACTAAGCGCGGCCCTGCGCTTAGTTACCCGATGTTTACCCTGGTTACAAGCAAACACATCGCTGGATCGGTGTCACACACAACGATCCAGCGTTGTCAGCGGGTGATCAAGCGACGAAAGAAAGTTCCAAACGATCTGCTACGACGTACGATTCTCAGCAGGATCCCTGATCGCTGCTGCGTGTCAGACACTGCGATATCGTAACGATATCGCTAGAACGTCACGAATCGTACCGTCGTAGCGATGAAAATGGCACTGTGTGACGGTACCCTAAATCTAGAAAAATGTCTAAAAGGGTCCCTTTTGTTTCCATGTACACTGAAGAAAGCGATAAAATAGCCAATATCATTAAAAAACATTGGACAATGCTGGGGAGGTGTCTCCCCAACATCCAAGAGTTCAAAATGCCTCCACTTTATTCGTATAAGAGAAGTAGGAATATTAAACATATGCTTGTTAGGTCAGACATTGGCCCTATGAGGCGAACTTCCAACTTGTGAATTCAAAACAAGAATGAACCAACATAGATATACGATAAGAAAAAATAGAATTGATCTTCCGGTTCCCAAGCACTTTATTGATTGTAAGCATACTGAAAAGGACCTAAGGTTTAAAATTATTGATACTGTCCCGGTCCAGAGGAGAGGGGGAGATAGAGAATTAATCCTCAAAAAAAGAGAACTGATGTGGATCTATGAACTCAGTACCCTAAGGCCCTGGGGACTTAACGCTGATTTTAAAATGCATACTGTTATCTGAGAAAAAATACATTATTTTTGTGTGGTTATATAGTCCCTTGCCATTTCTATATTGTTTTTTTTTTAGGAATTATCATTAATGCATTTTCCTAATTTTATTTCTTGTTTAGATAAGAATTAGACCGAATTGGAATACTGTCTGGAAGGACCCTGTGAACATGGAGGACACATATATGAAAATAAATAAAATATTTTTGAAAAATCTAGCAAGATTATGCAATATTCTTTAATTCTGTACTATGCTGAACTGAGGCCAATTTAATAAAGCAGGATAACAGAATGCCACAGTACTCGTTATATTATTGTAAAAATAACATGAGCTATACGCCGGGACTCTTTTCACTGCTATACAGCAGTTCGGACTGTGGGCGGTTTAGCCGTATGGGTTGACTTGCACACAGTTGGACGCTGTGTGAACTGTGGGATATGGCCCGTTAAGGCTGTAATCGCAGTATCAGGGCAGTAACAGTGTGTTCCCTTTGGCGAATTATATATACAGCGATGTGATCTGTAATGTATTAATAGTGCAGCTAGCACTTGTAATTTAATAATCTATATTTAGTGGTGGTGTCATAGGCTGTATATAGCCTGGATAGAAGGGGCTATTTGGCGTAGCAGCGCCTGCACATATACTATCATGGAGCAAAATGGAGCGTTTAAGCGCTTCTGCGCTTGCTCATATACTTGCATAGTTGTAAAAGAATTATGCCACCAAAAAAATGGCGGATTTCGGCGCTACTGCGCACGCGCCGACTTCAACCAATGGCCTGCAATTCAACATAGGGGATATGAGGTAATAGACATGCGCACTAGATGTCTAAGAATGCCGACAGGCAGAATGGCGTCCTCCATTAGTAACAGGCTCCATCAGCGGTAAGAACAATGCGGTCTTTACACATATTAAGCACAATATGCACAGATGCACTTTATTAGGTATATTGCAATATAAGTATGTAACTTAACACAAATGGCACCCATTAAGGATGATTAATACCATGTATATATGCACAGACAACGCTGTATCCACTGCTTGAGAAAAGCTCAGTAGAGCTGAAACGTCGCACTGATATGTGGGTCTAAATAAATCCTACATCTTTTTGATATAATGGAGTGCTGCCTTCTTTTTTGATATTATGAAAAGTGGACGACCAGTGGACAGGTTGCCTGGAGGCTTTGCACCCGGAGATAAGTAATATTGTTGTGCTGTTCCTTTTTTATTAATATCTATCTAATATATAATTGCCTAGAATACTATTTCCTGCAATTTGTGCCAACTTCCGTGGCTTTGTCCGGAGCTAATGTCCGGAGATAAGTGACGTCACCAGTGTCCTACACCCAGGCAGAGCACAGGGGCCCCAGGCAGAGCACAGTGGCCCCAGGCAGAGCACAGTGGCCCCAGGCAGAGCACAGTGGCCCCAGGCAGAGCACAGTGGCCCCAGGCAGAGCACAGTGGCCCCAGGCAGAGCACAGTGGCCCCAGGCAGAGCACAGTGGCCCTAGGCAGAGCACAGTGGCCCCAGGCAGAGCACAGGGGCCCCAGGCAGCATATGGGGTCCCAGGCAGAGCACAGTGGTCCCAGGCAGAGCACAGTGGTCCCAGGCAGAGCACAGTGGCCCCAGGCAGAGCACAGGGGCCCCAGGCAGCATATGGGGCCCCAGGCAGAGCACAGGGGCCCCAGGCAGCATATGGGGCCCCAGGCAGAGCACAGTGGCCCCAGGCAGAGCACAGGGGCCCCAGGCAGAACATAGGGGCCCCAGGCAGAGCACGGGGGCCCCAGGCAGAGCACGGGGGCCCCAGGCAGAGCACGGGGGCCCCAGGCAGAGCACGGGGGCCCCAGGCAGAGCACGGGGGCCCCAGGCAGCATATGGGGCCCCAGGCAGAGCACAGGGGCCCCAGGCAGAACATGGCAGGGGCACAGGGGCCCCAGGCAGCATATGGGGCCCCAGGCAGAGCACAGGGGCCCCAGGCAGCATATGGGGCCCCAGGCAGCATATGGGGTCCCAGGCAGAGCACAGTGGCCCCAGGCAGAGCACAGGGGCCAGAGGCAGCATATGGGGCCCCAGGCAGAGCACAGTGGCCCCAGGCAGAACATGGGGCCCCAGGCAGAGCACAGGGGCCCCAGGCAGAGCACAGGGGCCCCAGGCAGAACATGGGGCCCCAGGCAGAGCACAGGGGCCCCAGGCAGCATATGGGGCCCCAGGCAGAGCACAGGGGCCCCAGGCAGCATATGGGGCCCCAGGCAGAGCACAGTGGCCCCAGGCAGAGCACAGGGGCCCCAGGCAGCATATGGGGCCCCAGGCAGAGCACAGGGGCCCCAGGCAGCCTATGGGGCCCCAGGCAGAGCACAGTGGCCCCAGGCAGAACATGGGGGCCCAGGCAGAGCACAGGGGCCCCAGGCAGAGCACAGGGGCCCCAGGCAGCATATGGGGCCCCAGGCAGAGCACAGTGGTCCCAGGTAGAGCACAGGGGCCCCAGGCAGCCTATGGGGCCCCAGGCAGAGCACAGGGGCCCCAGGCAGCATATGGGGCCCCAGGCAGAGCACAGGGGCCCCAGGCAGAGCACAGGGGCCCCAGGCAGAACATGGGGCCCCAGGCAGAGCACAGGGGCCCCAGGCAGCATATGGGGCCCCAGGCAGAGCACAGCGATATTTTGGACCACTGTGCGGTGTTTCAGACCCCCTGTGTGATGTCTGGGGCCCTGTTCTTAAGTATATTAAAGATTAAAGTAACGTATATTAAAGTATATTATAGATCAAATTTGACACGTTTATGAGCACCATTGAGTGATATACTCAAGAATGACATAATTTTTCAACATTTTATGGTTTCAAACTGTAAACACTCAAGAGTTTTTTTTTACTTCAACCAGAAAACCTTAACGGTTCATAAAAAACTTGACTGTTCAGGATATGATAAAAGTCATAGTATTCTGAATCTTTAACTTATAAAGATACCTTTACATGGGGTGATTATTGGTTCCAGAGAGGCTTTCGGCCGATAATCGTACACATGGCTGGTGACAGGACAATACAATATAAACGTTCAAAGGTAAACACTGATAACATTAAAATCTAATATATAATTGCCTAGAATACTACTTCCGGCAATTTGTGCCAACTTCCGTGGCTTTGTCCGGAGATAATGTCCCGAGATAAGTGACGTCACCAGCGTCCTACACCCGCTCAGTGTGGACAAAGATATATGCCTTCGTGGTGCGCGGCAGTTTTCTGATTGGTTGCCGCCTGCCGCGAGCGACCAATCAGAAATGTGCCGTACTGTCAAGAATTGTCAAGAGCTGGTGAGTGCAGCCATTTTTTGTTCTTTCGTACTATTATTTATTAATTGTATTATTCTTACATTTGAATAAATAAAGTATATATGGATTCTAGACTCCCGAATCGGGCTGCCATCTAGTGTGTGTATATATATATATATATATATATATATATATATATATATATATATATATATATATATATATATATATATATATGTATATATACATATATATATATATATATATATATATATATATATATATATATATATATATATATATATATATATATATATATATATATATATATATATATATATATATATATATATATACTAGAAAAAATGGAACAGCACACTCCACTACTTATCTTCGGGTGCAGAGCCCAGACAACCCGTCCTCGGTTGTTTCCAATTCATATATTTCGCAAAAACAGGCAGCACTCCATGGTCTTTAGGCAAATATGCAGGTGTTTATTGTGCCCACATCTTCATGCAACGTTTCAGCTCTAGCTTGAGAAAGGCTCAAATAAATAAGGGTTGGTTTGTCTGTCTGTCTGTCTGTCCTGGAAATCCCGCGTCTGATTGGTCGAGGCCGCCAGGCCTCGACCAATCAGCGACGGGCACAGCATGGCGACGATGATGTCATAAAGGTTGCCTCGACCAATCAGCGAAGGGCACAGTATCGACGTAGATGTCATAATGGTTGCCATGGCGACGATGATGTCATAAAGGTTGCCTCGACCAATCAGCGACGGGCACAGTCTGCCGCGAATTCTGGAATCATCATTGTCCATATACTACGGGGACATGCATATTCTAGAATACCCGATGCATTAGAATCGGGCCACAATCTAGTATTTATAGATCTATCTATCTATCTATCTATCTATCTATCTATCTATCTATCTATCTATCTATCTATCTAATTTAATTTCAAAAAAAGAGGCAGCACTCCAAAAAGTTCCCAGGCTCGAGGTCATATGAGGACATCCAGCAGAGGGCGCATCACCGCGACTGAAGGTAACTACAGGTCATTGACCTACATTACCTTCATTCCCCGGGGTTTACAGGCAGGAGCACAGCTGCATTATAGCAGAGCTCCTTCCTGTAAAATATTTTAACCCCTTCAGATGGATTTACATCGTGGGACGTTACAGATCTACGGAAGGTATGTATATTGTTGGTTTATTTTTAATTTGTTACAGAACGAGGGTATTCAGGTGGATTGAGAGAGCAAAAAAATATTACAACAACCTGTGTGTTTATTTCATTAAAATACTTTGCAATATTGTGTGTTTTTTTTTTTTTTTTAACCATTTCATACAATTGGATTAATAATGGATAGGTGTCATAATTGACGCCTCTCCATTATTAATCTGGCTTAATGTCACCTTACAATAGCAAGGTGACATTAACCCTTCATTACCCCATATCCCACCGCTACACGGGAATGGGAAGAGAGTGGCCAAGTGCCAGAATAGGCGCATCTTCCAGATGTGCCTTTTCTGGGGTGGCTGGGGGCAGATGTTTTTAGCTAGGGGGGGGCCAATAACCGTGGACCCTCTCCAGGCTATTAATATCTGCCCTCAGTCACTGGCTTTACCACTCTGGCAGAGAAAATTGCGCGGGAGCCCACGCCAATTTTTTCCGCGATTTAACCCTTAAATTTAATAGCTACAGAGCCGAAATTTTGCACATACACACTACTAACATTAGTAGTGTGGAATATGCAAAAAAAGGGGGATATGACATGGTTTACTGTATGTAAACCATGTCTCATATCATGTCGGGTTCAGGCAGGAGAAATGAAAAGCCGGCAATTGAATTACCGGCTGTAGGGTTAGGGGTAGGGTTAGGGTTTGGATCCCTTTATCACCTTGATGGTGGGGGGTGGCTTATCAGTGTGTATTCTTGTTTTTTTCTATTGAAACGCATGCGTTTAAAACGCAACCAAACGCATGTGCTTAAAAACGCATGCGTTTACATAGACAGCAATACGTTTTTTTGCGGTAAAAAAACGCCTCTAGAAATTACTACATGTTGCATTTCTGCAACAAAACGCAAGCATAGAAAAGACGCATGCGTCGTCAAACGCGGCAAAGCGCATACAAAAAAAAGCATGCGTTTTTAATGTTAAATATAGGGAAAAAACGCATGCGTTTTTTTGCGCTAAAACGCAGCGGCAAAACGCAAATCTGAAACCAGCCTTACTCAGGATCAGTAATGTATGTACACAGTGACTGTACCAGCAGAATAGTGAGTGCAGCTCTGGAGTATAATACAGGATGTAATTCAGGATCAGTAATGTAATGTATGTACACAGTGACTGCACCAGCAGAATAGTGAGTGCAGCTCTGGAGTATAATACAGGATGTAACTCAGGATCAGTAATGTAATGTGTGTACACAGTGACTGCACCAGCAGAATAGTGAGCGCAGCTCTGGCGTATAATACAGGATGTAACTCAGGATCAGTAATGTATGTACACAGTGACTGCACCAGCAGAATAGTGAGTGCAGCTCTGGGGTATAATACAGGATGTAACTCAGGATCAGTAATGTAATGTGTGTACACAGTGAATACACCAGCAGAATAGTGAGCGCAGCTCTGGAGTATAATACAGGATATAACTCAGGATCAGTAATGTAATGTATGTACACAGTAACTGCACCAGCAGAATAGTGAGTGCAGCTCTGGGGTATAATATGGACAGGTAATGTTTGTACAGAGGTGATATAGATGTGTGTATACTTATATATTATCGGGTAAGTAGGTGCAGGACATTTTGCCGCCAGTAATTCTCTCGTCCCCCTTCCAGCTGGCGGTATTTCGCAGTCTGCTGTACTCTGCGGTGGGTGAAGAAGAGAAGAACATGGTGGACAACTTCCGTCCTCTTCAGCCTCTCATGAATCGCACCGTCCATTCCACCTTCCAACCAGCGCTGAAAATGTCCGACTTGAAAAAGGCCGATGTTCAGGCGGGGTAAAGTGCGGACCCCCTTGTGAAGCGGACGACGCGGCTCCCACCGGCTGCGCTCGATGTAGTGATGATTTCTGCCATAGACCAGATTCTGCCTCTGATCCGCACACTCGGATCCTGGTTTTATACTTTTTTTCCACCTTTTTCTCGGTCTCTTGCAGGCACTTCACAGCTGAGCATCGCTGCCTTATTTTATAGTCTTTGGTTTTTTAGTTTTTAAAGTGAAAATGGGATTGGTTTTAAGTGACCTTAGAGTAACACTGGGTGGCGGCAGCCTGCGGGGGGCGCCGCCGTGTCCGGTCATGTGACCTTAGAATAACATTAGGCGGCTGCAGCCTGCAGAGGGCGCTGCCGTGTTCGGTCATGTGACCTTAGAATAACATTGGGCGGCTGCAGCCTGCGGGGGGCGCCGTGTCCGGTCATGTGACCTTAGAATGACATTGGGCGGCTGCAGCCTGCAGGGGGCGCCGCCGTGTCCGGTCATGTGACCTTAGAATAACATTGGGCGGCTGCAGCCTGCGGGGGGCGCCGTGTCCGGTCATGTGACCTTAGAATGACATTGGGCGGCTGCAGCCTGCAGGGGGCGCCGCCGTGTCCGGTCATGTGACCTTAGAATAACATTGGGCGGCTGCAGCCTGCGGGGGACGCTGCCGTGTGCGGTCATGTGACTTTAGTACTGATGCTATCTAGCCACCCCTGGACTGCGTCGTGCCGCCATGTTAGTTTACATATCGCACGCGGTGTGTGGGGATGTCCTATCGCGTCTTGCAGCTTTCGTTGTGTGCTGTGTCCTGTTTCGTTGGAGCAGCCATGGTGCGGTCATGCTCACAAGCATGTTGTCCGCTGGGTGTCCTAGTTGGTAAGTAGTAGTACATTTTTATTTTTTTTTCCATTTTCTGAAAGGCACTGGAAACCTTTTTTTGGACAGTAGGGCGGGGGACTGCACGCTGTTGCTCTCTGTTATCAGCCATTTCAGTTTAGGAAGAGGAGATCAGTTGGAAATGCAAGGATAAAGGATATACTGCTGGAATGCTGGAACCCAAGACAACATCGCAAGATGGATTTCATTTTTTTTCTCATTGGTCTAGACATTTGAATACATTTTTTTGGATTATTTTCATTTAATCTGATGAAGTTTCTGGTCAGTGATTTCTCCTCTCTCCGGATCTCACTGGAGGGATACAAACCTTAGGCCATGTTCTTCTTGAGATTAGCGGCTCAGACTTGTTCGGTGGGCGCTTATCCTCCATAGAACAGGTGCAGAGCGACCAAGGTGCGCCGTCCCTTTAAGTAGACCTTTCCGCTCACAATCCCAAGAGGCGCGGCCCCCGGTTCCCATACACCAGACAATCCGGCCCATTTGTTCCCTTGTAACAATTCGGCCATTCAGTGTTCTCCCGGCGAGGATTAGCCGCTTCCTCCTGCTTTTATTTCACGACGAGATAGAGGGGACCGTGGAGCCGCGGCGGCCCCTGCTGCAGGGTCTATAGGGCGATCTCGAATCCACTGCCACTTATGAGCCAATAAGCGGGGTCGTTAGTTCATGGCCTGACCAGGGAGAAAGGGGTTAATGCAGATTATAAATAAAGTTATTTCTGGTGGAATCAGGCGGCCAATGAGATTGGGGGGTGGGTTTGGTTAATGACATGGTGGGGTCCCCTTCCACATTGCCATCACCCATGGAGGTTGTCAGTACACAAGTCCCAGAGCACAACGTCTCTTGGCACAGCTGCTGCAGAGCCTCTTGCCCATTTGGAGCAAGGTATGCATTCAGCAGTCTGGGAATATTAGTGACCATGCCTGCAGGGCTCGGACACACAGGGGTATCACAGGGGGCATTGTCCGGGCCGTCCTGTTGTGCTGACGGAGCTGGAAATTCCTGCAGCTGAGTCTCGCCGAGCACAATCTGTCCTACCACCGGTTCCCATAGGACGGCCTTAAAGGGCCGCCTGTTCCTGGGGTCCGACGTAGGCGCGTCATTGTTATTCTAATTATTGCCCTGTGTGATCTGAACAGACCTGAATGTGATGGGGGAATCTGTTCCTCTCGTAATTCTGACCGTGGTTAACCCTTCGTCTGCTGGAGGCTAAAGTCGTCCGACCACTTAAAATAACCGCTACTTCACAGGCTGGATCAGGGGCTGCTAGACAAGTCTGATGCTGCTGATCTCCAGCATGACTCGTCCTCACCCATCCCTTTGGTTGGGATCTGCTGGTGAAGGGACCAATGAGCTCAGTACAGCTCTCGCCCCACTGGATACTGGGATTTCTAGAGACAGAGGATCTGACTAGCGCAGGGCTGCCGAGTTATTTTTGGTGCGATTTCCCTTTAAGAAATAGGTGCCACTTTGTAGCCTTTGTCTCTGGAACTTTGTGTCTTTTGTTCCAGGTTCTGCAGGATTCTCCTGTTTTCTGCACTTTCCCGTGTCTGCTGTTCTCTGTGTAATGATTTTTAATATCATAGTGATACAATATAAATGTGGATTCTGTCTAACATTCGGAAATAAACTTTACGTTACGAGATGGTGGTGTCCGCTGCTTCTGTCTCCGATGTCTCGCGCCCCCCACGTGTGGGTACAAGTGACTGCGATGCCCGCTACTAACCCTCATGGGGACAGTTGGATTATTTCATCATTATTTATGATGAAATCTTGTGGTTGGAACTTCCCGGGGGCCGCCGTGCACGTGGGGCTTTGAAGTAGTCGCTCACATTCCATATAACAGACAAATATTATCCCTGCACCAAAAGAAGTAACGCTCAGCGTCGTGTCTGGACCCCAAAGGAAGGAGGAAAACGTTGAAGGGTCGACCACATAATAATGGCCATAACTCCCCACCCTGTGGCTGAAGACCCCGCTGCATGCGGACGGGCTCTAAGTACTCAGTCTCGCATCCGACCAAAGATGGCGGCTGTGACACAATTTACTTTCTTGGCTGCATCCACTCCTGCGCTGGGCAGTAATGGGTCACGTTCTGTACATGCACGCAGGGCCGGTTCCAGATTTTCCTGGAGTACGGGCAAAAGAGTCTCAGTGGCCCCTTTAACATGATTCACTAATTACATTACGTAAGTGATATCTATTGTAAATTCTACAATGGCTCAGACACCGGCGAATCCACACAGCGCAGTGTGACTGTAAACTTAGCAATATAATAATAATCTTTATTTTTATATAGCGCTAACATATTCCGCAGCGCTTTACAGGTTGCACACACATTATCATCGCTGTCCCCGTTGGGGCTCACAATCTAAATTCCCTATCAGTATGTCTTTGGAATGTGGGAGGAAACCGGAGAACCCGGAGGAAACGCACAAACACAGGGAGAACATACAAACTTTTTGCAGATGTAGTCCAATATAGAGCAGACAGTATAACGGGCCCCATATAATGCTCCATACAGTATAATGGCCCTATATATTGCTCCATACAGTATAATTGGCACCATACAATGCTCCATACAAAATGACCCCATATATTGCGCTATACAGTATAATGGGCCCCATATATTGCTCCATACAGTGTGAGCCCCATATATTGCTCCATACAGTATAATGAGCCCCATATATTGTCATTACAGAATAATGGGCTCCATATAATGCTCCATACATTATAATGGGCCCCATAGAATGCTCCATACAGTGTAATAGGCCCCATAGAATGCTCCATACAGTATAATGGGCCCCATAGAATGCTCCATACAGTATAATGGGCCCCATAGAATGCTCCATACAGTATAATGGGCCCCATAGAATGCTCCATACAGTATAATGGGCCCCATAGAATGCTCCATACATAAGGGGCTCCGTATATTGCTCCATACAGAATAATGGGCTCCATGTATTGCTCCTTACAGTATGAGTCCCATATATTGCTCCATACAGTATAATGAGCCCCATATAATGCTCCATACAGTATGAGCCCCATACAATGCTCCATACAGTATAATGCGCCCCATAGAATGCTCCATACAGTATGAGCCCCATATATTGCTCTATACAGTATAATGGGCCCCATATAATGCTCTATACAGTATAATGGAAACCATATATTGCTTCAAACAGTATAATGGTGTCACGCTCGTGCCCAGACTGGTTGGCGTGGGCGTGCGGGGGTGTGGCCCCACTGGACCACAGACCAGACTTACCTGGAAGGGGCGTATCTAAGTAACTTCCATGGTATTCGCTGTAGCCTCTGATGATGAGGTCAGACTTGTGCGGCAGGAAGCTACCAGGTGCTACTCCAGGGTGGTGTCTGGCTGTGGCTGCTGATCCCACCGGAGAACGGAACATAGACAGGAAAGCGGGCACGGCTGGCACTCTGGCAGACAGGCGGGCACAACAGACACTGGCAGGCACGGCTGGCTCTCTGGCAGGACAGGCGGACAAGGCTGGTACACTGGAAGAACCGGTAGGGACCGGTCTGCAGGCAGGTATGTAAAACAGGTAAGAGCCTGTTCAGACAGGAGGACTTAAGAATAGGTAGAGAAAGACCGCAAGAGCGGATGCAGAGCGAAAGCGCAAGAGCTAGAGCCAAGAGCAGAGACACAGGAGGCGGAGCCAGGTGCAGAAACACAGGAGGCGGAGCCAAGAGCAGGAGCCACGTGCAGAAACACAGGAGGCGGAGCCAAGAGCACGAGGCGGAGCCAAGTAGAAAAAACGCAGGAGGCAGAGCCAAGAGCAGGAGGTGGAGCCACATGCAGAAAAACAGGAGGCGGACAAAGAGCAGGAGGCGGAGAAACGTGCAGAAACGCAGGAGGCGGAGCCAAGAGCAAGAGCCGTAGAACCGCAAGGAGCGGAGCCGCAGAGCAAAGCCACAGTGCAGAGCAGGTCAGAGTGCAGCGCAAAGCTACAGAGAGCAGAGCTGAGAGCTAAGCCACAGAGAGCAGAGCTGAGAGCAGAGCCATAGCGTGCAGAGCTGAGAGCAGAGCCACAGCGTGCAGAGCTGAGAGCAGAGCAAAGTCAGAGTGCAGAGCAAGACACAGTGCAGAGCCCAGAGCAAAACCACAGAGAGCAGAGCAAGGAGCAAAGCAAGGTCGCAGAGAGCGGAGCCAAAAGCAGAGTAGAGCAAGACACAGAGTACGCACAGCAGGGAAAGGAAACCAAGGCAGGGATATAAACGGACACAGGAACAGGACTAGGCTAAGACAAAGTCAGGAACAGGACAAGGCACGGAGACATGGACAAAAGCCAGGGTACGACGCCCCTCTGGGTGGCGGACATAGGCCAGGGTACGAAGCCCCACTGGATGGCAAACACAGGACACAGGCCAGGGTACAATGCCCCCCTGGGTGGCGGACATAAGAGTAACAGAGACAGGGCCTGGCACCTCAGCAGCTAAGAACTGACTGAGGGAGTAAGTTGCACAGGCCCCCACCAATGGGTGGGGATGTCTTAAATACAAGAAGCCTCATGGCAATTGGCCGGGGACACCTTAGCAAGGTAAACAGTCTCAATAAGACACAGGAGTTGCCGGCGCCGCCCCCCTATGCACACAGACAGAGCATGCACAGAGCAAACAGCAGACATGAAGCACACAGCATGGAGCTGGCAGCAGAGAGAAGTCACAAGATGGCCCAGAGAAGCGAGTTTGAATGTAATGCAGGTGGGGGATGGGAGGCCATGCAGTGATGCCAGCAGGGTTGTTACAGTACCCCACCTTTACGGCCCCTCTTCTTCAAGCTCGCCTGGATGATTTGCAGAAGAAGAATAGGTTCACACACAGTCCAGGCCAACATGACATCTTCAGGGTAGAATAAGGCAGGCGGGTCACCAGGAATCTCAGAAAACAAAGTCTCTTGGTGCTCAACAGGGTTAGCTTCCACAATGAGCTGGACCACGTCCTCCAGGTACATAGGTAACAGGGACTTGAATACTGCTGTCTTAACATCTTCACCAGCCGGACACATGGAAACTGGAAACCTTCTCATAAGGTTCAACTTTTGCCCGACAGGTAGCAGAGATGTTCTTAGGTACGGAACACAAGAAAAGTCATTGGTGATGAGTGTGGAGAACAACACCTCCACTGGGTCAGAGAAAAATAGGTGAACAAACTTCTGTTTTGAAATCTTCACCAGCCGGCCACAAGGACGCTGAAGGTATCCACATAGGAACCATCTTCTGCCCTTTATCCAGAAGAAATCGTCCTAACGCTGGGGATGTTCCTAGGAACGGATTACAGGTATAGTCGTTGGAGATGTGTGGAGAGATCGTCACCGCTTCCCCATCTTCGGTGACGTTAGCACAGCTTGACTCGACGACTGTTTACTGGTATAGTCGCTGGAGATGTGTGGAGACATCGTCACCGCTTGCCCAACTTTGGTGACATCAGCACACCTTGACTCGACGACTAGCAGACCAGCTGAAGATGACACTGCTGAGTGTCTTTGACGCATGGGAACCAGACACTTCTCTAGACTGGGTAAGTTCAAACGAAGCACTTTACCACCCGCTCTGGTCAAGAGTTCCAGTAGAGTCCTTGGCTCAGAATGACCCATGGGCATAACAGACAGCATACGGAAAACCATCTTCTTCGTGTATAAGGGTATGTGCACACGTCAGGATTTCTTGCAGAAATTTTCCTGACAAAATCCGGCCATTTCTGCCAGAAATCCGCATGCGGTTTTTTTGCGCGTTTTTGCATTTTTTTCCTGACACTCCAATTTTATTGGAAATTCGCATAAAATCCGCAAAAATAATGAACATGTTGCTTCTTTTTCCGGAATGCGTTTTTTTTGCGGAAAAAAAACCGCAACATTTGCACAAAAAATGCGGAATGCATTCTAAATGATAGGATGCATAATGTATGCGTTTTTTTATGCGGTATTATAGCGTTTTTAAAAAAACCGCAAATATTCCTGAAGCACATACCCTAAGGCTCCAACTTGGAGCTGTAGTTGTCCTTGCAGGACTAGACTGCTCTTTAGCAGGGCTCGGCCATTATCAGACAATGCCCACACCGGGTTCTGGAGCTGTAGAACGGAGACCATACACCGACTCCGTATGACAGGCGGCTTAAACACACCAAAGCTCCCAGAAGGCAGAGAAACAGTCATTAACTTTAATGGCGAGAAAGTACTCTCGCCAGGGGCAGCCTCTCCTACTGGCCCAGGGTTTTGGAGTACAGGCTTCACAGGGCAGAGACCATCTGAATGTCCTTTACAACCACAGGGATACCGTATTTCAACCTCAGCACAAGATTCAGGCTGCAGATTTGCCAGCCCCCCCTTATTAGACCTCTTGGATCTTGTTTCTGGTGGCTGCTTCGGCAGGTTGTGGAAAAGGAGAGACTGGACGGTCATGGACGGAAGCAACAGTTTACCCACAGGTTTCTTTCGTCTGGACCGTCTCTGTGAGCTTGGAGGGGCAGACTTTTCAGGAGACACAGAAGTAGGCACATCGAAGACTTTACGGAAGGCCGCCAGGAAGGCCTCCGTCCGTGATGATGGGATCCCCTGCTTCAAAAAAGGGGTTGATCCATAGGGAAGCATCTCCTGCTAGGTAGGAAATTATGTATCCAACCTTGAACAGATCAGAGGGGTATGCAGAAGCACACCATTCGAAGTTCTGCATACACTGCTCCAGGAACACACGGCACTGCTTCGGATCCCCATAGTACCTTGGCGGATCCGCAGGAGCTTGCTTTTCATAGGCCAAAAGTTTATTAACCCCTTAGTGACAGAGCCAATTTGGTACTTAATGACCAGGCCAATTTTTACAATTCTGACCACTGTCACTTTATGAGGTTATAACTCTGGAACGCTTCAACGGATCCTGCTGATTCTGAGATTGTTTTTTCGTGACATATTGTACTTCATGTTAGTGGTAACATTTCTTCGATATTACTTGCGATTATTTATGAAAAAAATGGAAATATGGCAAAAAAATTTAAAATTTAGCAATTTTCAAACTTTGGATTTTTATGCCCTTAAATCAGAGAGATATGTCACAAAAAATAGTTAATAAATAACATTTCCCACATGTCTACTTTACATCAGCACAATTTTGGAACCAAAATTTTTTTTTGTTAGGGAGTTAAGGGTTAAAAGTTGACCAGCAATTTCTCATTTTTACAACACCATTTTTTTTTTAGGGACCACATCACATTTGAAGTCATTTTGAGGGGTCAATATGATAGAAAATAACCAAGTGTGACACCATTCTAAAAACTGCACCCCTCAAGGTGCTCAAAACCACATTCAAGAAGTTTATTAACCCTTTACGTGCTTCACAGGAACTGAAACAATGTGGAAGGCAAAAATGAACATTTAACTTTTTTTTGCAAACATTTTGCTTCAGAACCATTTTTTTTTATTTTCACAAGTGTAAAAACAGAAATTTAACCATAAATGTTGTTGTGCAATTTCTCCTGAATACGCCGATACCCCATATGTGGGGGTAAACCACTGTTTGGGCGCACCGCAGAGCTTGGAAGAGGAGGAGTGCCGTTTTACTTTTTCAATGTAGAATTGGCTGGAATTGAGATCGGACACCATGTCGCGTTTGGAGAGCCCCTGATGTGCCTAAACCGTGGAATCCCCCCACAAGTGACACCATTTTGGAAACTAGACCCCTTAAGGAACTTATCTAGATGTGTGGTGAGCACTTTAAACCCCCAAGTGCTTCACGGAAGGTTATAGCGTAGAGCCGTGAAAATAAAAAGTCGCATTTTTTTTTCAAAAATTATCTTTTTGCCCCCAAATTTTTATTTTGACAAGGGTAACAGGAGAAATTAGACCACAAAAGTTGTTGTGCAATTTCTCCTGAGTATGGCGATACCCCATATGTGGGGGTAAACCACTGTTTGGGCGCACCGCAGAGCTTGGAAGAGAAAGAGTGCCGTTTTACTTTTTCAATGTAGAATTGGCTGGAATTGAGATCGGACACCATGTCGCGTTTGGAGAGCCCCTGATGTGCCTAAACAGTAGAAACCCCCCACAAGTGACCCCATTTTGGAAACTAGACCACTTAAGGAACTTATCTAGATGTGTGGTGAGCACTTTAAACCCCCAAGTTCTTTACAGAAATTTATAAAGTAGAGCCGTGAAAATAAAAAATCCTATTTTTTTTTCCTCAAAAATGATTTTTTAGCCTGCAATTTTTTATTTTCTCAAGGGTAACAGGAGAAATTGGACCCCAAAATTTATTGTGCAATTTATGCTGAGTAGGCTGATACCCCATATGTTGGGGTAAACCACTGTTTGGGCGCATGGCAGAGCTCGGAAGGGAAGGAGTGCCGTTTTGGAATGCAGACTTTGATAGAATGGTCTGCGGGCGTTATGTTGCGTTTGCAGAGCCCTTGATGTACCTAAACAGTAGACACCCCCCACAAGTGACCCCATTTTGGAAACTAGACCCCCCAAGGAACTTATCTAGATGTGTGGTGAGAACTTTGAATGCCCAACTGCTTCACAGAAGTTTATAATGCAGAGTCGTGAAAATAAAAAATATTTTTTTTTTCCACAAAAAATATTTTTTAGCCCCCAAGTTTTTATTTTCACAAGGGAACAAGAGAAATTAGACCCCAAGAGTTGTTTTCCAATTTGTCCTGAGTACACTGATACCCCATGTGTGGGGGGGGGGCACTGTTTGGGTGCACGGCAGAGCTCGGAAGGGAAGGAGCGCCGTTTTGGAATGCAGACTTTGATAGAATGGTCTGCGGGCGTTATGTTGCGTTTTGCAGAGCCCTTGATGTACCTAAACAGTAGACACCCCCCACAAGTGACCCCATTTTGGAAACTAGAGCCCCCAAGGAACTTATCTAGATGTGTGGTGAGAACTTTGAATGCCCAAGTGCTTCACAGACGTTTATAATGCAGAGTTGTGAAAATAAAAAATATTATTTTTTTTCCACAAAAAAGATTTTTTAGCCCCCAAGTTTTTATTTTCACAAGGGTAACAGGAGAAATTGGACCCCAAAAGTTGTTGTCCAATTTATCCCGAGTACGCTGATGCCCCATATGTGGGGGTAAACCACTGTTTAGGTGCACGGCAGAGCTTGGAAGGGAGGGAGCACCATTTGACTTTTTGAGCGCAAAATTGGCTGTGGCGTTTAGAGACCCCCTGATGTACCTAAACAGTGGAAACCCCCCAAATCTAACTCCAACCCTAACCCCAACACACCCCTAAGGCTTCTTTCACACTTCAGTTGTTTGGCGTCAGTCAGCTCCGACAGTGACGGATCCGTCACAATTGTTGAGAAAACGGTTCTAACGGATCCGTTTTTTTGACGGATCCGTTACTTGGGGGTTGTCTGGGAAAAGTATCTACTTTTTGGAGCATGCGCAATTGAAAAAGCGGATTGGGGCGACGGATCCGCCGAAATGACTGTAACAACGGATCCGTCGCCCATAGGCGGCCATTCTATGGAATGACGAACGCGACGGATCCATCGCGAACCGCCATTTCGGCGCAGACAAAAAACGTTACAATGGCCGTCAATGTCTAGATGACGTCCACCAAATTTCGACGGATCCGTCACATGGCGGATGGAACGGACGACCATCCGCCACAATCCGTCGCTAATGCATGTCTATGGGAAAATAGCGGAACCGCCAAAAAAAATCGCGGATCCGCTATTTGATGAAAATGGCGGTTTCAGACTGACGCCAAAAGACTGAAGTGTGAAAGAGGCCTAACCCTAATGCCAACCCGATCCATAATCCTAATCACAACCCTAAGGATAATCGCAACCCTAACCTCAAAACAACCATAACCCTAATCAGAACCCTAAATCCAACACACCCCTAATCCTAATCTCAACCCTAACCTCAAACCTAACCCTAATCCCAACCCTACCTTTAACCCTAATCCCAAACCTAACCGTAATCCCAAACGTAACCCTAATCCAAACCCTAATCCCAACCCTAACCCTAATTTTAGCCACAACCCTAGTCCTAACTTTAGCCCCAACCCTAACCCTAAATTTAGCCCCAGCCCTAACCCTAAATTTAGCCCCAACCCTAACCCTAAATTTAGCCCCAACCCTAGCCCTAACCCTAGCCCTAACCCTAATTTTAGCCCCAACTCTTCTCTCCTGCCGGCCGGCAGATGGCAGCAGAGAGCGGGCGCACTGAGCATGCGCCCGCCATTTTCTTTTCATAGGAAGAAGCCGGCGGCCAGGAGAAGACACAGGAGGACCCAGGGACACCGGTAAGTATGATAGGGTCCCCGAATCCCCCTATTTATCTGTCCTCTGATGTGCGATCACATCAGAGGACAGAGAATTACACATCACTTTTTTTTTTTTTTTTTGCGGTCGCCGGTAAACAGTTAATTACCGGCGATCGCAAAACAGGGGTCGGTAAAAACCGACCCTGATCATGTTCTTTGGGGTCTCGGCTACCCCCAGCAGCCGAGACCCCAAAGATCTCCCAGGTGCCGGCCGGCGGGCGCACTGCGCCCGCCATTTTTAAGATGGTGGCGCCCATGGGGAGCCACGAGGAGCACCGGGGGAGACAGGTGAGTATCGGGGGGGCATCGGGGGCGACCGGGGACCCCATTTCTCTGTCCTCCGATGTGCGATCACATCGGAGGACAGAGAAATTAAATGGGAAATCGCGTTTTTTGTTTTTTTTTGCGATTGCCGGTAAACGGTTAATTACCGGCGATCGCAACTCAGGGGTCGGTAAAAAAACCCCGAATCATGTTCTCTGGGGTCTCGGCTACCCCCGGTAACCGAGACCCCAGAGAAAATCCGACTCTGGGGGGCGCTATTCACTTTTTCCACAGCGCCGTTAATTAACGGCGCTATGGTTTAAGTACCCTTAGCGGCCGCCGTTAAAAGGCGTATCGGCGGTCGTTAAGGGGTTAAAGGTAGCATCAGAGACCATGATTGGTGCATCTTGCTCCAAGAGCGAAAGGACATGGGACTCAACGGGAACCATGGCCTGTGCAAACTGTCACGCTCGCGCCCAGATTGGTTGGCGCGTGCGTGCGGCCCCACTGGACCACAGACCAGACTACCCTGGAAGGGGCGTAACTAAGTAGCTTCCTTGATATTCACTGGAGCCTCTGATGGTGAGGTCAGACTTATGCGGCAGGAAGCTACCACTCCAGGGAGGTGTCGGGCTGTGGCTGCTGAGCCCACCGGAGAACGGATCATAGACAGTTAAGCGGGCGGGCACGGCTGGGACACAGGCAGGCAGACAGGTACAACAGAGACACTGGCAGGCAGGTGGGCACGGCTGGGACACAGGCAGGTACAACAGAGACACTGGCAGGCAGGCGGGCACAGCTGGGACACAGGCAGGCAGACAGGTACAACAGAGACACTGGCAGGCGGGCACGGCTTGCTCTCTGGTAGGCAGGCAGGTACGGCTGGTTCTCTGGCAGGACAGGCGGACAAGGCTGGTACACTGGAAAAACCGGTAGGGACCGGTCTGCAGCCAGGTATATAAAACAGGTAAGAATCTGTTCAGACAAGAGGACTTAAGAATAGGTAGAGAAAGACCGCAAGAGCGGATGCAGAGCGAAAGCACAGGAGGTAGAGCCAAGAACAGAGACGCAGGAGGAGGAGCCAAGTGTAGAAACGCAGAAGGCGGAGCAAAGAGCAGGAGGCGGAGCCAAGAGCAAGAGGTGGGGCCAAGAGCGGGAGCCACGTGCAGAAACGCAGGAGGCGGAGCCAAGAGCAGGAGGCGGAGCCAAGAGACATAGAACCGCAAGGAGCGGAGCCGCAGAGCAAAGCCACATAGTGCAGAGCAAAGCTACAGAGTGCAGAGCAAGACACAGAGTGCAGAGCAAGGTCAGAGAATGCAATGCAAGGAGCAAAGTAAGGTCGCAGAGAGTAGAGCAAAGCAAGACCCAGAGTACGCACAGCAGGGAAAGGAAACCAAGGCAGGGATATAAACGAACACAGGAACGAATACAGGAACTAGGCTAAGACAAAGTCAGGAACAGGACAAGGCACAGAGACATGGACACAAGCCAGGGTACGACGCCCCTCTGGGTGGCGGACATAGGACAGGGTACTAAGCCCCACTGGGTGGCTACACAGGTACAACGCCCCCCTGGGTGGCGGACATAGGCCAGGGTACTAAGCCCCACTGGGTGGCTACACAGGACACAGGCCAGGGTACAACGCCCCCCTGGGTGGCAGACGTAAGAGTAACAGAGACAGGACCTGGCACCCCAGCAGCTAAGAACTGACTGAGGGAGTAAGTTGCACAGGCCCCCACCAATGGGTGGGGATGTCTTAAATACAAGAAGCCTCATGGCAATTGGCCGGGGACACCTTAGCAAGGTGCACACAGTCTCAGTAAGACACAGGAGTTGCCGGCGCCGCCCCCCTATGCACACAGAGCAGGCACAGAGTATGGAGCTGGCAGCAGAGAGAAGTCACAATATGGCCCAGAGAAGTAAGGCTACTTTCACACTAGCGTCGTACGACGCATACTGTGAAAAAAAAAACACAATGGGGGCAGCGGATGCAGTTTTACAACGCATCCACTGCCCCATTGTGATGTCCGGGGAGGCGGAGTTTCGGCAGCGCATGCGCGGTCGGAAATGGCGGACACGACACACAAAAAAAGTTACATGTAACTTTTTTTGTGCCGACGGTCTGCCACAACACGACGCATCCGTCGCACGACGGATGCAACGTGTGGCAATCCGTCGCTAATGCAAGTGTATGGAGAAAAAACGCATCCTGCAGGCAATTTTGCAGGATGCGTTTTTTCTCCAAAACGACGCATTGCGACGTGCGTCATACGACGCTAGTGTGAAAGTACCCTAAGTGAGTTGAGTGTAATGCAGGCGGGGGATGGGAGGCCATGCAGTGATGCCAGCAGGGTTGTTACAAATGGGCACCATATATTGCAAAATACAGTAAAATGGGCTCCATATAATGCTCCATACAGTATAATGGGCCCCATATATTGCTCCATACAGTATAATGGGCCCCATATATTGCAAAATACAGTATAATGGGCTCCATATAATGCTCTATACAGTAAAATGGGCTCCAGACAATGCTTCATACAGAATAGATCTGATCATCACCTGTGTATAGCACAAGTGATCGAAGTAGTGCAGCTTCTAGTTTCCAATGGAGACTATTGAAGGAAGTGAAAAGTAAAATAAAAATGTTTTAAAAAATATTTTTAAAAAGTTCAAATCACCCCCCTTTCGCCCCATTCAAAATAAAAGCAATAAATAAACAAAAATCAAATATACCGTTCACATGTTTGGTTTTGCAGAGTTCAGAATCGCCAAATCTATCAATATAAAAAAATAATTAGTCCGATCGCTAAACGGCGTAACGGAAAAAAAAATCAAATCGCCATAATTACATTTTTTTGGTCGCCGCTACATTGCTATAACGGGTGATCAAAAGATCGCCAACCCATCGGTGACCTGCGATTACGTGACGGGGTCGCCGACGGGCGGGATTTCTGGCGCGCTTCCCGGAAGCGTGCGTTAAATGCTGTTGTCAGAGATTGACAGCGGCATTTAACTAGTTAATAGTTGGGGATTGATCGCGATTCCACCTGCGGCTGTGCCGGGAAAGATGTGGGCTCAGTGCCAGAGCCCACACCAACGGGAGGAAGTCCAACATCGGGCGTAATAGATAAATAAAAAAGAACCTACCCATGTTTGGGATCTACAAACTCATAATGACCTGGAGAATCAGAGTGGCAGGTCAGTTTTAGCATTTAGTGAACATGGTTAAAAAAAAACTGTGTGATTACACTTTTTTTGCAATTTCACCACACTTGGAATTTTTTTCCCATTTTCTATTATACGACATGCTAAAACTAATGATGTCATTCAAAAGTACAACTCGTCCCGCTAAAAACAAGTCCACACACGGCCATATTGACCGAAAAATATTATGGCTCTGGGAAGAAGTGGAAGCGAAACACAAAAATGAAAATACCTCCAGTAGTGAAGGGGTTAAAGAATGGGGGCCCCATAGTGTGCAGGTGTCCCCGACTGCGAGTGAGCCCCCTGCTAGCTCAAGTACCCAGCACTTGCCTGGGTGGGGACGCCGGCCCCGCAGGCACAGATATAGGAAGTCAGGTTTTGTGTCTGTGCAGTAATGGATGCAGATGAGGGAGGTCAGTGATTGCCTGCAGTGGTCAAGTGTAGCCGAGACATTAGCACAAGGAATTTACCAGATTAAATATTGAAAGTACCTTTACTTACTTAGTTATCACCTTTTTATCTAAGTTTTGTTGAACTTTAGAGTCCCGGCTTCTCCCTGCAGGGGGCGCTCCCCACACGATCTGCTCTGCGCCCGAACGTCACTGCAGCTTATTATGATACGATTATTTATACAATGTCCCCTGTATAATCAGTGTGAACGTCACCCGAGAGCCCGACGATTAACCCCTGATGTCCCATAGGAGCTGCAGAGATCACTGTGTGTACAGTGGACGGAAGAGATGGTTAAAATCAAACCTGTGACAACTTATGTGACTCCCCCACATCGTCCCCTCATAACCAGTCAGTCATGGGGGGTACAGTCACTCTTCTGTACCTGCCGTATACCGGGAGCACCCCACAAGACCCGCCGTATACCGGGAGCACCCCACAAGACCCGCCGTATACCGGGAACACCCCACAAGACCCGCCGTATACCGGGAACACCCCAGAAGACCCGCCGTATACCGGGAACACCCCAGAAGACCCGCCGTATACCGGGAACACCCCACGAGACCTGCCGTATACCGGGAATACTCCACAAGACCCGCCGTATACCGGGAACACCCCACAAGACCCACCGTATACCGGGAGCACCCCACAAGACCCGCCGTATACCGGGAACACCCCACAAGACCCGCCGTATACCGGGAACACCCCAGAAGACCCGCCGTATACCGGGAACACCCCACGAGACCCGCCGTATACAGGGAACACCCCACGAGACCTGCCGTATACCGGGAATACTCCACAAGACCCGCCGTATATCGGGAACACCCCACAAGACCCGCCATATACCGGGAGCACCCCACAAGACCCGCCGTATACCGGGAACACCCCACAAGACCTGCCGTATACAGGGAACACCCCACAAGACCCGCCATATACTGGGAACACCCCACAGGACCTGCCGTATACCGGGAGCACCCCACAAGACCCGCTGTATACCGGGAACACCCCACAAGACCCGCCATATACCGGGAGCACCCCACAAGACCTGCCGTATACTGGGAACACCCCACAAGACCTGCTGTATACCGGGGATACCCCATAAGAGTCCCCAGTCTGCAGATGCACTCCTCCAGTCTACACACCACTGTGTGGCTGAGCCTTATTCACACCAGGATGTCTCCAGAGCAGACCAGGCTGAATCCTCCATCATGGTTCTTCTCTGTAATTTCCTCCCCTGGTTTTGCCTTGTACATGCAGAACAGTGACCGCACACTGAGTGTGAACGAGGCCTGACTTCTCCCCTGTGCGGTTCTCCCCTGTGCGGTTTTCCCCTGTGCGGTTGTCCCCCGGCTCCAGCTGTGCCGGTAATCCCATCCTCACCTGTCGGCGCTCGTGTGATGCCGGACTCCGCCAGCAGGGGGCCCCTCCCCTCCATCTCTCGGTTGCATCACGGATAATAGTGATTCCTCGTGACGTCGGTAAGGAGCGGAGATAAAACCGGGGCGGCGGGAGAGGAGGCGAGCAGAGGGCGCGGATCGGGTGTAGAGCGCACAGGGGCCCTTCACCCGGGAAGAGCCGCAGTACGAGGGGCCACGTGGAGGAAGCACCCACTCACGTGGAGGAAGCACCGAGGGTCCTGAGGCTGCGGCTCCAGCCAGTGAGCGGACATGTCGGCCGGCAGCCTGAAGCGCCGGCAGTCGGGCTCCTCGGGGCCACAGGAGGAGGAGGCCAGTGAGAAGATGCTCCGGGAGAACGGCGCCGCGGCCCCGGGACACGAGGCGGTAGAGCTGAAGCGTTCCATCACTCTGCTCAATGGCGTGGCCATCATCGTGGGCACCATCATCGGCTCCGGGATCTTCGTTACCCCGACCGGCGTGCTGCGGGAGGCGGGCTCCCCCGGGCTGTCGCTCTTGGTATGGGCCGTGTGTGGCCTCTTCTCCATCGTGGGCGCTTTGTGCTATGCGGAGCTGGGCACGACCATCTCCAAGTCCGGGGGGGACTATGCCTATGTGCTGGAGGTGTACGGGCCGCTGCCCGCCTTCTTGAAGCTCTGGGTGGAGCTGCTCATCATCCGCCCGTCGTCCCAGTACATCGTGGCCCTGGTGTTCGCCACCTACCTGCTGAAGCCCATCTTTCCCACCTGCCCGGTGCCTGACGACGCTGCCAAGCTGGTGGCCTGCCTGTGTGTCTGTGAGTACCGGGGTTCACGGGAGACTGTATGCCTCCACGGACGCAGCGCGACTGGTGGCTGTATGCCTCCACGGACGCAGCGCGACTGGTGGCTGTATGCCTCCACGGACGCAGCGCGACTGGTGGCTGTATGCCTCCACGGACGCAGCGCGACTGGTGGCTGTATGCCTCCACGGACGCGGCGCGACTGGTGGCTGTATGCCTCCACGGACGCGGCGCGACTGGTGGCTGTATGCCTCCACGGACGCGGCGCGACTGGTGGCTGTATGCCTCATATATAGGAACACACAGATACAATGTAATATCTAGGACTTGCCAGTATTCCATAAGCCCCGGACCACCCATCTAAAAATCCCACATTCATCTAATGTCACCAGGTGAACACGTACAAAACTGAACATGAGGGTCTTCACATGACATTGTGATCAGGCTGTACGAAGCCGCTGCCACGTTACCGTGAATCCTCGGTGGGTCCTCCGTTTAAAATGCACCAACCACCGCTGCAGGGGAGCGACCCGATGCCCCGCAGCCCCCAAGACTCCAGGCCACATCACCCCACAAGGCCAGCAACAATGGCGGCCAGACGGCACCTAAGAGTGACGCGCTCAAGAAACCTCACCTTCCTCATGTTCTCAGACTGTGAACTGAGAGCAAAAATAAGTACACCCCTCTCCATCCCCAGTCTCCTGCTAATTTATGAATGATGTTTGGATTGGAAACACCTGACGGCCCAGACCCTCCGGAGCGCAGGATGAACGTCGCTGCCACCGACCATTATCACAGTGTGGTAGAAGAAGCCGAGCTCCGGGGAGTAACATCTCCTAAGGCTACTTTCACACTACCGTTTTTTTGCATACGTCGCAATGCGTCGTTTTGGCAAAAAAACGCATCCTGCAAAGTCGTCTGCAGGATGCGGTTTTTTTTTCCCCATAGACTAACATTAGCGACGCATTGTGACGTATTGACACACGTCGTGCCACGGTTGTGGCGGACCGCCGGCAGCAAAAAACGTTACATGTAACGTTTTTTTGTGCCGACGGTCCGCCCCCACCTCCCCGCACCTCACAATGGGGCAGCGGATGCGTGGAAAAACAGCATCCGCTGCCCCCGTTGTGCGGCGCTTGCACAGTATGCGTCGGGCCGACGCTAGTGTGAAAGTAGCCTAATAGTTAACGGATGGGAACACTGACGCGTTCCATGTCATCACCAGTGCTGAGCCCACCAGAAATGCGCCAGAGTTCCCATCTATGGATTAATGATTAGGAGATGTTACTCCCCGGAGCTCGGCTTCTTCTACCACATTCTCATCATGGTCGGTGGCAGCGACATTCATCCTGCGCTCCCGAGGGTCTGGGCAACTGCAGCTAGCCTCTAATCATCTTTTTTTCTTTTTTTTGTCCTGCCAAAAATCATCCCCAATTTTATAATTGTCAGGAAGGGGCAACTTGTTGTGCTCACCGTTCCTAGTCTGAGAACATGTGGGAGGTGAGGGGTTTTTCTTTTTTAGTGTCCTTTTTCTGTTATGTAGCTGCCATTGTTGCTGTGACCTGGCGTTATGGGGGCTGTGGGGCACATGGCGCTGCACCTTTTAGGTTAGGAACCCACTGAGAAGCTTCACCGTCCTACAGTCTGATCAGAAGCTTACACCAAGAATCTCCTGTTCAGTTTTGTAAATTTGCCTGGCAACATTCGGTCAATGTGTGATACTTTTTTGGGGGGATGTGTGGTGCGGGGCTCTCCCTAAAACTATTGTATGTCACATATTGGACTGTATACGCCTCCCATAGATAGTGTCACATATAGGACTGTATACGCCTCCCGTAGATATAGTGTCATATATAGGACTGTATACGCCTCCCGTAGATACAGTGTCACATATAGGACTGTATACGCCTCCCGTAGATACAGTGTCACATATAGGACTGTATACGCCTCCCGTAGATATAGTGTCACATATAGGACTGTATACGCCTCCCGTAGATATAGTGTCACATATAGGACTGTATACGCCTCCCGTAGATATAGTGTCACATATAGGACTGTATACGCCTCCCGTAGATATAGTGTCACATATAGGACTGTATACGCCTCCCGTAGATAGTGTCACATATAGGACTGTATACGCCTCCCGTAGATATAGTGTCATATATAGGACTGTATATGCCTCCCGTAGATATAGTGTCACATATAGGACTGTATACGCCTCCCGTAGATATAGTGTCATATATAGGACTGTATATGCCTCCCGTAGATATAGTGTCACATATAGGACTGTATACGCCTCCCGTAGATAGTGTCACATATAGGACTGTATACGCCTCCCGTAGATACAGTGTCACATATAGGACTGTATACGCCTCCCGTACATACAATATGAAGGGGGTTTTCCTGTGCTGCTCCTCTTTAGCGCAGACTCGCCCGGTTGCTCGATCACCCTGCACAGTTTCATCATACCCGGCTCGTTACTCCAGCACATGGCGGCTGCGGCTCCTCCCTCCATTCATTCTTTCTTTCATTCATTCATTCCTCACGCTCTCCGCGTTGCATCATGCACCACACGCCATCACACACAGCGGCTGCTGCCGGGGCCTCTCATATACCGCACATTACTCCTGGTGTCGCCCTGCTTCCTATTGTTAAAGGCTCTACAATGGGGCTGGGGTCAGAAATAAGAACGAATACTCCTATTCTGCTCTGCAGCTTTCCAGCCAGCATTCATTATTCATGTCCGGGCATAGGAGAACATTTCCACCGGTGTACTGTGCCTTAAAGGGCAAGTCCACCCTGAAGGCAGGGCTGTATGAAGGCAGCGATTAACCCTCTAGTCTTCCGATATTTTTTTTTCTTATAAAGATGGTGGGGTCCTGAGAGTGATGGCACAACATCAAGCCCAGACCCGGTGTCTGCCGTGCCTAGAGCCCCCGCTGCAGATCCCATAGACGCCATATGCCGGAGCTCTAATAATCCCTATGTAAACAGCTGCGCACATGCTCAGTGCAGCGCTCGGTGGCTGCGTACAGTAAACGGGGAGGAGGTGATGGTGAACATTAATGCACCCTTCAGTGAAGAACAAGTTCTGCCAGGAGCCCGAGGGCAAAACGTCAAATAATCCTATGTCGAGTCGCTCTTGTGACCGACCATAGCAATAGGGTGTGGCTCAGGAAGGGGGGCACCCGGATCTACAGAGAAAAATGAGTGCAAATTCCCACTGTACATGTGCAGGAAATGGGTCACGTGAAGGGGGTTAACATGTGGCCCCGCAGCGGTTTTCGTGTGACCTAAAGGCTTCGCCTGCGTCATCCGCCGAGGTCTGTGTGCCAAATCTGGCATATTCCTAGGAAGGAGACCGTAAGCGGGCGTGAAGCTGCGTCCCCCGCACCAGCGGCCATATTGGAATCTGCACCAATAATCACATATCTAGTTTTATCAAAATCCTATAGTTACAGAAGCCGGCACTTCAGAAGGTTCCATGTTGGAAGCCGGCTCCCATTTTCCCAGAGGTCGGGGTGTGGGATTGTCATTCCTTAGCCACGAGGGTTCATCCTATTCACATGTGGACCCTCTGCCCACACCAGGGGTCCAAGTCCAAGCCCCCCCCTTTCTCCAGATTTATTGGTGTCCTCTATGGAGGCAGGTCCCTCTTAGTGCGTATTTGCCGCTGGTTCTTTCTCTCCCGCAGAAGTTCTGCTACATTGTGATTCTTGGAATGTTGGTATTTCCGAGTTACTAAAATCCCTAGAGGTGTTTTCGATGATTCGATTATATCGTCGCCTCCTACCTGAAATATTTCACTTATGTCGCTAAAATCCATTCAGTGTAATGTTTCAATAAGATTTCCTCCCTACTTGCTGTCAATGAATGGAAACATATAATGTTTATATCCCTACAGCTCTAGGACTCCGACTGCTACGTGTTACCTGCCCTGATAGATTGTAACAGAACTATCCGGATGGGAAACATGTTATAGCTAAACAGTAATGTTCATTCACAGCAAGCAGTGGGAATGGAAAAGGGGAAACAATGGGCTGATTCTTTATTACATCTGCACTTTTTTTTTTTCTCCTGTTTTTGATTTTGTGATCACTTGTTTTGTTCGTCGTTGTTGGCAAAGTTTTTTCTTTTCCAGATGTTTACAACGGTTTCATCAATACAGACTTTTTTTTTTTTTATATATTGAAAAAAAAAAAAAAAAGATATATTTGCACGATTGCATCCCAGTCCCATGGACTGACTTTATGCTTAAAATAAAATTTGGGGTTTAATACAATATTTTCTTCTTGGCAGAACATGTAATTTTCTGCTCTAAAAGGGAACAAAAAATGACAGCGGAAATAAAAAAAAAAAAATATATATATATAAAAATTATATATTTATTTTCTTTCGTTTATCGCTCCACATGGCCCAGCATTCCTTCCATTTTTTTTTTTTTTTTTTTTTCCGGATCCGGCTAAAATTCCGATTCCGGCGTCTGGAAAAAACGTCTACTGCAACGTTTTTTATCTCCGGCGAAAAAGCCTGAAGTGCCGGATCTGGCGCTTCCGGCTGTTTGCTAGAATGGAAGCCTATGGGTGCCAGATTCGGAAAAAGGCGGATCCGGCGGCCTAATCCGGTTTTTAAACTGAGCATGCTCCAATATTTTTTTTTTTTTTTTTTTTTTTAATCCAATAATCTAGATAGGCTAGCCGGATCCGTCCAAAAAAACGGATCAGTCGCATCAGTTTTTCACAATCTGCGCCGGATCCAGTTTTTCCAACATTCGCCGGATTTAGCCTGACACTGAAAACCTGATGTGTGAAAGTAGCCTTAAGGTACCTTCACACGAAACGACTTTGTAACGATATCGCTAGCGATCCGTGACGTTGCAGCGTCCTGGCTAGCGATATCGTTTAGTTTGACACGCAGCAGCGATCAGGATCCTGCTGTGATGTCGCTGAATAAAGTCCAGAACTTTATTTGGTCGTCCGATCGCCGTGTATCGTTGTTTGAAAGCAAAAGCAACGATACCAGCAATGTTTTACACTGGTAACCAGGGTAAATATCGGGTTACTAAGCGCAGGGCCGCGCTTAGTAACCCGATGTTTACCCTGGTTACCAGCGTAAAAGTAAAAAAACAAACAGTACATACTTACATGCGTCCCCCAGCGTCTGCTTCCTGACACTTACAGAGCGCCGGCCCTAAAGTGAAAGTGAAAGCACAGCGGTGACGTCACCGCTGTGCTGTTAGGGCCGGAGCTCAGTCAGTGTCAGGAAGCAGACGCTGGGGGACGCGCAGGTGAGCATGTACTGTTTGTTTTTTTTTTACTTTTACGCTGGTAACCAGGGTAAACATCGGGTTACTAAGCGCGGCCCTGCGCTTAGCAACCCGATGTTTACCCTGGTTACCCGGGGACCTCGGCATCGTTGGTCGCTGGAGAGCGGTCTGTGTGACAGCTCCCCAGCGATCAAACAGCGACGCTGCAGCGATCGGCATCGTTGTCGCTATTGCTGCAGCGTCGCTTCGTGTGAAGGTACCTTTAGTTGTAGAAGTTTCCATGATCCGGTTTGTTTGAGCAGCCTCGGTCACCTTCGTTCTTTCCGCGTGTTCAGGACGCGGCGCTGTCCAGGGACGGTAGATAAAGCAGTCCTTGTATTACCGAGCTGCGGAGTCAGGCGTCCCCGACTTCTGGGCAGCAGACACAAGTCATACATTCCAGAACGTGCGGCTCCTCGCTATGTACACAAGGAGCCGAGTGTAAGATCCCAGTGATCCCGGATGCAGGATCTGATAACGAGCCGCAGCACAAGCCCCGAGTAGGGCGATATCTGTATTTTCAGCAGTTTTTCCTCACTTACTGTATTCCTATTCGTTGCCATTCCTACAAAACTTTTACATGGCAAGCCGATCTGAACAAGCAGAGCTGCAGTGTAAAGCATAGAGGAGCTGCAGCCTTTACTGGATTTTGTGATCCTTTAGAATGACCCGGAGAACGCGGCTAAGGCCTCTTTAACAATAGCGTCGTGCACTGCATGTCGCAATGCGTCGTTTTGGAGAAAAAACGCATCCTGCAAAATTGCTTGCAGGATGCGTTTGTTTTTCTCCATAGATAACATTAGCGACGCATTGCCACACGTCGCAACCGTCGTGCGACTGTTGCGTCGGACCATCGGCACAAAAACGTTGCATGTAACGTTTCTTGGTGCGTCGTGTCCAGCATTTCCGACCGCGCATGTGCAGCCGGAACTCCGCCCCCGCCTCCCCGCACCTCACAATGGGGCAGTGGATGCATTGAAAAACAGCATCCGCTGCCCCCGTTGTGCGGTGTTCACAGTATGCGTCGGCACGTCGCATTGTGACGTACGACGCTAGTGTGAAAGTAGCCTAAGCCGGGACTGACAATCAAACCTGTGCTGTAATAGAGCAGGGCTGCAGTATAAAGCAAGGCGGAGAAAGATGGCTGGAGCCTGATTGTAGAATGGGGGAATATTGGATCATGGTGTCGGTGGCGGGATAGGACAGCGCTCAGTGCTTTGCACCCGTCGTACAGTGCATAATGGGTGTTGTAGTTTTCCGTGACTTAAGGTTCATTTTCCACCCCCCATGGGGGAAGTCGCTGTGCTCCCCTCACTAATTACTGGCAGGAGGAACCTCCATACCGGCCAGATAACACAACGGGACCTTTGTGCTGATCCCATTAAACGGATCGAACCCCCCCCCCACGGTGGCGGCATCAAACTGGAGGCCTTGTGCTGGAGAGAGGCATTATTAGTGGCTACTACAGGTGCTGAGGCTGATCGGGGGGATCGCCGGACATCTGATCCCGGGGTGTGATGTGGGGGCCACGGCCATACAACCAAACTAACATTTTATGTGAGCTGATTAACGGTCTCTGGCAGGTCCAGCTATAGAAACACAGGTGGTAATCTGGCAAGATTAACTATTTAATTGACATGGGCTACATAAAACCTTGTACTGATCGTATCCCCTTTAGTAGAAAGCTCGGACCTCCCAGGTGCTTCTTCTGATCACCCTTATACTGCCCCTTTAATCACTGATCATCCCCCTCCTGCAGGCCTTATGTATACTGAAGGATCGGCTGTATCATCAGTCCATACACGACTCTTCCGGATGAATGTCACATGTAATATTGCATCAGTGATACATTGTTTCCCGCCCGCAGCATCACGTTACCCAATGACTTCCTGTTCCCGAGATGTTTCCACCACGTGTAATATCGTACAATGCTGAGTGTCGTCCTCTTCTGTATTACAGTGCTGCTGACGGCGATCAACTGCTACAGTGTAAAAGCGGCTACGAGGGTGCAAGATGTGTTCGCTGCTGCAAAGCTGCTCGCCCTGTGTCTGATCATCATCCTGGGATTCATACAGCTGGGCAGAGGTGAGCGGAATGTTTACTGGGGTATTACTCACATCATAATTACTTTATTATACTTTGTACATACATTACATTACTGATCCTGAGTTACATCCTCTATTATACCCCAGAGCTGCACTCACTATTCTGCTGGTGCAGTCACTGTGTACATACATTACATTACTGATCCTGAGTTACATCCTCTATTATACCCCAGAGCTGCACTCACTATTCTGCTGGTGCAGTCACTGTGTACATACATTACATTACTGATCCTGAGTTACATCCTGTATTATAACCCAGAGCTGCAGTCACTATTCTGCTGGTGCAACCACTGTGTACATACATTACATTACTGATCCTGAGTTACATCCTCTATTATACTCCAGAGCTGCACTCACTATTCTGCTGGTGCAGTCACTGTGTACATACATTACATTACTGATCCTGAGTTACATCCCGTATTATACTCCAGAGCTGTACTCACTATTCTGCTGGTGCAACCACTGTGTACATACATTACATTACTGATCCTGAGTTACCTCCTGTATTATACTCCAGAGCTGCGCTCACTACTGAGTTCTCCATGCTGACTGTTTCCAGTAGACAGCCGCTCTGGGTTTTAATGTAAGCCATCGCCATCCAAGTGATGTCTGGAAGTCCAAGAAATGTGATGGAGATTAGCCTGTGATTAGTTTTGCTGGAGTTATGAATGATTTGTTGGAGCAGGGGTCTCGTCTCCCCCCTCTGTGCCGCTATCACAAGAGTAGAAGTTCTGGGCTGGAATTAATATGATAAGGCCGCTGCTCGCCTCATCAGAAATCTCACCCTAAGAGGATTACCACCAAATCCCACTTGTTTTGCAGGCTTTGTACCTAAGGCGACCTGTCTGCCGGGTGTTGTGCCGCCGCTTACACTCTGTTTATCTAATTGGTCTGAGCTCGGCGTCCGGGAACCAAGAGGAAAGCCACAAAACAAATGACAGTCTATGCCATATACTGCGCCCTTTGCTGGGGCGGAGGAGGGGCGCCACATGGAACTTGGCAGATACATTGTGTCACTCCTCTTCTGCTAGAACTGACGAACACGTAGGAAATGAGCTTCAAAATTGGCGCAATCGTAAGTGGCAGCTGTGTAAGTGCGCTCCACGGTGAAGGCCTCGGCGCACAGGACTCCTCTTAGTTGATGGTCCATATATATGGGGGGGGGGGGGGCATGGTGAAGGCCTCGGCGCACAGGACTCCTCTTAGTTGATGATCCCAGTATATGGGGGGAGACATGGTAAAGACCTCAGTGTACAGGACTTCTCTTAGTTGATGGTCCCTATATACAGGGGGACACGGTGAAGACCTCAGTGCACAGGACTCCTCTTAGTTGATGGTCCCGATATACGGGGGGACACGGTGAAGGCCTCGGCGCACAGGACTCCTCTTAGTTGATGATCCCGGTATATGGGGGGAGACACGGTAAAGACCTCAGTGCACAGGACTCCTCTTAGTAGGTGGTCCCGATATACGGGGGGACATGGTGAAGGCCTCGGTGCACAGGACTCCTCTTAGTTTATGGTCCCGATATATTGGGGGACGTGGTGACTCCTCCTGTGCAGGACTAGGTCGCTGAGCTCATCTCAGGACTCGTAGATTTGATTTACAAACCTCAAAGTGGCTGAAACTCTGGGATATTTGCATTTTGGAGCTGGAAAAAGAGACGACAAACCAGTTTATATATAATAGATGGCGACCAGCCAAGGACGTCCTCACTGTAGCGCTGCATCGGTATAAGGAGGGAGGGTCGATAACCAATGTGTTTAATAATAATAAAAATAATAATAATATGATTATTAGACCTGGAGGAGACGGCTGGCTCGTGTGACAACCAGTCTGTTAGAGCAGTGCGGCCTGACAACTTATCTGGGCTATAGACTTGTTGGAGACATCCGTCTTGCCCCGTGACTTGTTTCAGTCTATTGCATGCTGGGAGTTGTAGTTGTGCAGTAGTTGAATTCCCCAAGTTACTGATGTAAAGTCTGGAGGTGGCTGCCATTACCCCTCGGTGTGTTGCCCACAGTGACATGTCTGCTCTCCACGGTACACAGAGGACAGGGCCGCTGAGGAAGCCGTGTGGCCCCTTATCCAGCGTGCTGGTATCTGCACCCTCAGCTCCTCGCCTGTACAGTGTCATCTTATCTGCTGCCCACATGTTATAGCAGTCTCCCATATTATAGCGGTGCTTTGTGCACAGCCGGGGCCGATCCCGCGCTCTGCATGTATCCGCTGTTCTCATCAGCTGATGTTGGGCCACAGAGCCCAGACCTCACACCTATAAAGGAGATTGTGAGGGCCCCAACGTCGGGGTCTTTTCAAGAAAAGCGGGAGCTATTATCTTCAGAGGAGCGACTCCATATTGCTGCCTATGGAGGAGAATGTGGGGGGCACATACTTTTCTCTGTATTAATGTCTATGGATGGAGGGCAGGGAAGCCCCTCTTATCCCCATATTGTGCCATTCAGGGGCCTTTCAATCATCCAGAACCCTGTGACCCCCGTCCTTACGTGTAGAAGATATTTTGCCTACGTGGCCATGGCGCCCCTGTGACCGCTCATGCAGTGGATTGGGCCGGGACATTCTAATATAGGATTGTGGGGACTAGGTGTATACGGCAGAGAGTGTAATATAGTACTGTGGGGACTCTGTGTATAATCTATTTATTTTTTTTCTTTTCATTAATGTTAGTTTCTTTGGTTCCTTGTAGGAGACATCAGTAATCTGGACCCGGCCCACTCCTTTGATAACACCAGCCAGGATGTTGGTAAATGGGTGCTGGCTTTGTACAGCGGGCTTTTTGCTTATGGAGGATGGTACGTAGACTAATACCATAATGATTCGGTCACATCAGTGATTGATTCATTGCTGACTGTTTCCTTTTATTCTCCTTGCAGGAATTACTTGAACTTTGTCACAGAAGAAATGATTGAACCGTACAAGTAAGTGCCCCCTGGGCTCTCGCCGCCCCTGTAGGGAGATTAGGCTTTGGTGACATTGCTCCATCTCTTCTAATGATTGATCGTTCTTCTTTTTGTCATTTAATGAAGTGTTTTGTGTTTGCAGGAACCTACCTCGCGCCATCATCATCTCTCTTCCCATCGTCACCGTGGTTTACGTCCTCACCAACCTGGCGTACTTCACCACTCTGACGCCGGAGCAGATGCTGACCTCTGAGGCCGTTGCCGTGGTATGTGACTGCGACCGCTAAGTATCAGAAGTCACGGAGACTTACAAATGAATGCAGATTTCTTGTAACATATAGGAATGTGATATTTTGCAGCAGAAGCTACATTAACCACACCAGTCTCGCTGGGATTTCCTCTTATTGTCCCCACCCACCCGAGTGTCTGGGGCTTGTACTTACAGCTGATACTAGACTGTTACAATGTCTTGTGCCTTTGTTACATTATCACTTTGTTTTTTTCTCCAGGATTTTGGGAACTACCACTTGGGAGTCATGGCCTGGATCATTCCCGTCTTTGTGGGCTTGTCTTGCTTCGGATCTGTGAATGGGTCTCTGTTTACATCTTCCAGGTAATCTAAGTTCTGAAGATAAAACTCGACCGGACGCGGATCCACAACTGATAAATACATTGATGTGACATGAGGAGATCACATTCTGTCAAAGCAAAGAGACCAACCTGATTATCATCATTCTATATGACAGCCAGGGGTCTGTTGAAGACCCTCATGCCTCGCCTGTTATTACAGAGCTCCTTTGAAACCCAGGTTAAACAAAAATTAAATCATCTCCCCCATTAAACATATTTAAAAAAATACATGTGGTATTGCCACTTTCAGAAAAGTACAATCTGTCAAAAAATAATTAACCTGATCAGTGAAGAGAAAAAAAAAATCAACAATGCCAACATCAGGTTTTTGTAATTTTTTTTATTTATTTTTTTTTTTTGGTCCCTGCAATTCTATAAGAAATGCTGTAGGAAAAAATCCCAATGTCACATCTAGATCAAAGCGATATCAATAAAAAGTCATCTCACCCTGCAAAAAATAAGCCCTCGTATATCTAAGTGTAAAGAACAATAAAGGAAGGGGAGGAAAAAAAAAAATAAAATGCCAAAACAGAAACTGGCTGTGTCGTGAAGGGGTTAAGCGTAGTGCAACTGATGTAAAAGCCACAATCCATCCCCCGTGTCCATTTCTCTCCCCAGGTTGTTCTTTGTTGGAGCCAGAGAAGGACATCTCCCCTCCCTCCTGTCCATGATCCACCCCCGGCTGCTCACCCCGATGCCGTCGCTCATCTTCACGGTGTGTTCCTTCTACAGTTATCATTTGTAAGACTTAATATTGTATAGATTTTCCTGCATCCTCCTCTTATGTAGCGAGGAAGCACTCTCGGAGATGGAGAACAGAAAGGATTTTCTGGCTTCATGTGATTGGATCTCTCTGCCATTACTGTTACATTGTATCCAGACGTTCTGCACTTCAGTCTGATACATTGTATGCAGTGTAATCCTGACGTTCCGTACTTCAGACTGATACATTGTATCCAGACGTTCTGCACTCCAGACTGATACATTGTATCTGGTGTGATCCAGACGTTCTGCACTTCAGACTGATACATTGTATCCAGATGGTCCATACTCCAGACTGGTACATTGTATGCGGTGTGATCCAGACGTTCCGTACTTCAGACTGATACATTGTATCCGGTGTGATCCAGACGTTGTTCACTTCAGACTGATGCATTGTATACGGTGTGATCCTGACGTTCTGCACTTCAGACTGATACACTGTATCTGGTGTGATCCAGACGGTCCGTACTTCAGACTGATACATTGTATCCAGACGTTCTGCACTCCAGACTGATACATTGTATACGGTGTGATCCTGACGGTCCGCACTTCAGACTGATACATTGTATCCAGACGGTCCGCACTCCAGACTGATACATTGTATGCGGTGTGATCCAGACATTCCGTACTTCAGACTGATACATTGTATGCGGTGTGATCCAGATGTTCTGCACTCCAGACTGATACATTGTATCCGGTGTGATCCAGACGGTCCGCACTCCAGACTGATACATTGTTGTGAAGATCCGGACTGTAGAGAGATTTACATTGATCTTGCAGATGACTTTCTGGACTTTGTACAATTGTAACAAGCCCCCAGCAGTGAGCAGGATTAGATTTGTAATATATAACCTCTCCAAATCATTATTTCAAATATGTAGTACGATGTACAAATCTACATCTATATGCTGATTGCATATTATGAGTTAGCGACAGATTAGATCTGTGCAGGTTCGCAGTACCTGACTGTGTTGCCATTTGCTGACCGTAAGCAGAGATCTGGATTTCACCATGTATTAGAAAGTTTCAGAACTTCTCCTTACAAGTCGGGGTACAGATTTGGGGCTGATATTTGGGGGTCTTTGCACCGTTCTGCTGATGTGATGGATGAGGCCGCTGTGCACATTGTGTCCTGGGCACGGGCCGTCAGCTGCTGAACATCTGATCTCACTGTTATTTGGCAGATGTTGCGAGAGGGATTTGTCCGTTATGAGAGCGACTCCCTAAAAATCTGGATTTATAAGTCCAAGTTCTTCTCTGTTCGGTAACAGATGCTTGTCCACAATCACAAACGGCCCCAGCTTTCCACAGACCCTGAACAGCACATTCCCCTGCATTACTGTTACTCGCTGTGCACATGTCGGTCCTCATTGCCTGAGTTCTGTTCATCCATTATGTTTATGGCCCCAGTATTCTAGGTGACTAGTACTGAGATCAGGACCCTGGTCCACCGTCCACATCGTTACCCCGCAGGCGCCCAGGAATCGGGTGTTAGTTTGGGTTGAGGAAGTTCACCGGTCTGTCTGTAAAGTAGTACTGGCCAGTGCGCTAAACCAGAATCCTGCAAATCTTCTTCCTCAACCCTAATCCTTCCCTCCCTGTGTCACCCCGTCCCTCTTTCTCCCCGCAGTGCGCCATGACTCTGCTCTACGCCTTCTCCAACGACATCTTTTCCGTCATCAATTTCTTCAGCTTCTTTAACTGGCTGTGTGTGGCGATGGCGATCATCGGGATGATGTGGCTCCGATACAAGAAGCCAGAACTGGAGCGACCCATCAAGGTAAAGAACAAAAAAAATGTAAAGGGATGGATTTAAAGGGGCAGAAGTAATAAATAAAATTTGGTTGTCCTAACGGTCAGGATAGCATATTGAACAGTGCCATTGTGTGCGCCAGGATGTCTGCAAAGGCTGAATGTGGTGATTCTACTGTAATACCGCCATATAGAGCAGAGGTGTCAAACTGCATTCCTCAAGGGCCGCCAACAGGTCATGTTTTCAGGATTTCCTTGTATTGCACAGGTGATAACTTAATCACCTGCACAGAATGATTCCAGCACCTTGTGGAATGCTAAGGAAATCCTGAAAACATGACCTGTTGGCGGCCCTCGAGGAATGCAGTTTGACACCTCTGATATAGAGTATACTTACACGATTTAGATACCATATAGACTACACTTACATAATTTAGATATTTTCCGCACAATTTGGCTAATTTCGGTGTCCATATGGCAACCTTTCTTTGATGGGACCATGACTATTTCTATCTGCGAAAGTCGCCGTGTTGTAGCTGATTGGACCCCCGAGTCTGCCACTTTGTGCACTAAGAACCTCCATTTTAGAAGTTTTGTCTGTATGGCGGTGTCACAGATCCCTTACTCTGTGGTGTCACTAATTCGTCACGTGCCCGCTCTCAGCATGTGACTTGGTTGCGCCTGCAAGGGTTAATCTATCTCCCCACTCTCAGTCCAGCATTCAACCTCTGTCCTATGCTGTAATGGGAGCATAAATCACACACCGACCCAGGCTACACACCCGCTCATACACGCTGCCACCACTCATCGAACACACGGGCGATGAGTCCTGGAAATATTACTAATACTGTCTACCACTCAAGGATCACAATTTTAAGGCTATGGATTCTTTTAGAACATTCAAGGTTCAACTTGTTAAAGTTTTATACTATAATATGAAAAAGGTTCAGTGCTTACAGTAAGAAAAGGTATAAAAATATAATAAAAAGACATACAACTTATGCAAAACAATATAAAAATAAACAGGAGAAACTTACAGAAATTATCTAACTGGTAGTTGCCTTATGCTCCCTGAGAGTAGGACAAATGTAGATTGGATCACACCAGCTCGGCCGCTCCCATTATGTGAACACAACTCTCTGTATACAGGTCTAATTTATAGCTTGGTCTGGAGGTCGGGTTTCTAGACTGCTCCCTTAGGTTAATATCATAATTGCAGGCTTTTTGATTGGGCCACGGCCGCACTACTAATGAATATATTATTATTATTCTCTTGAGAAACCCTGTGTAAAGGTTCTCACGGATAGATACCATCAGGCTGCAATTAACATCTCCCCTCCAAGAGCTAGGAGGTGTCAAATGTTACCTTTCTTCTTGGCCCTAGCTAGACCCCCTGGTGAGATTTGGAGACAGAGGTCTACTTGTCTCAGGGAAGTACATAATAACACCTAGGTGCGACTTGTAGCTTTCAAGACAGATATTACATTTGCCGGTGACACAATAAATACAGAGAGAGGGAGACAGACAGAGAGGGAGACAGAGACACAGACAGAGACACAGTCTGTCTCTCGCTCTGTCTCTCGCTCTGACACAGAGAGAGAGACAGACAGACTGTCTGTGTGTCTGTCTGTGTCTCTCTGTCTGTCTGTGTCTCTCTGTCACAGACACAGACACACACTACAGTGGTCACTTAAGGTACCTTCACACGAAACGACATTATAACGATATCGCTAGCAATCCGTGACGTTGCAGCGTCCTCGCTAGCGATATCGTTTCGTTTGACACGCAGCAGCGATCAGGATCCTGCTGTGATGTCGCTGGTCGCTGAATAAAGTCCAGAACTTTATTTGGTCGTCCGATCGCTGTGTATCGTTGTGTTTGAAAGCAAAAGCAACGATACCAGCGATATTTTACACTGGTAACCAGGGTAAACATCGGGTTACTAAGCGCAGGGCCGCGCTTAGTTACCCGATGTTTACCCTGGTTACTAGCGTAAAATGTAAAAAAAACAAACAGCACATACTCACATTGCGTCCCCTGCAGTCTGCTTCCTCCTCTGACTCAGCGCCGCAAAGTGAAAGTGAAAGCAGCACAGCGGTGACGTCACCGCTCTGCTCTCACTGTACGGCGCTCAGTCAGTCAGGAAGTGGACGCAGGGGGACGTGAATGTAAGTATGTGCTGTTTGTTTTTTTTTTAGATTTTACGCTGGTAACCAGGGTAAACATCGGGTTACTAAGCGCGGCCCTGCGCTTAGTTACCCGATGTTTACCCTGGTTACCAGGGGACCTCGGCATAGTTGATCGCTGGAGAGCGGTCTGTGTGACAGCTCTCCAGCGACCAAACAGCGACGCTGCAGCGATCGACATCGTTGTCGCTATCGCTGCAGCGTCGCTTCGTGTGAAGGTACCTTAATTCAATGTTTCTGTACACCGGCACTTTGGGTGCTGGTAGATTTAGTGTTTTTACTGATCACAGGATCAGTGACGATTTGTTCATTGCCGAGGGTCAAACCAATGGGGATCCCCCCACACTGGTTTAAAGATCGGAGCTCTAAAATGCCTTGGACACCACTCCATTCATCATTTATGAGACTAACGGAGATGGTTGAGCGCTGTACCAGGATATCTATAACAGTCCCATAGACATACGTAAGGTGCAAACATGGCCACGCTTCATTCTAGCAGGGTCTTCAGACCCTGGATCTCGGGATTGCCAGGGATCCCAGTAAGTTATGACCTGCTCTTCATGAAGATTTGCCATTGGTAGGCATTGTGTACGGGAACCCTGGTCATGGCGGCTGTATTATATCCGCTGTCTGTACTTGCAGGTAGCATTCATTAAGTCAAGTCGGTGCAATTACCAATCACTCCCATTAAAGGGAACCTGTCACCTGAATTTGGCGGGACCAGTTTTGGGTCATATGGGCGGGGTTTGATTCACCCTTTCCTTACCCGCTGGCTGCATGCTGGCCGCAATATTGGATTGAAGTTTATTCTCTGTCCTCTGGAGTACACGCCTGCGCAAGGCAATATTGCCCTGCCCATATGACCCAAAACTGGTCCCGCCAAATTCAGGTGACAGGTTCCCTTTAAGCTAGTGGCAGGCTGTATGTCTAGCAGTCAGCGACTAGCGGGGGAGGGGTGTGCAGCCTGTAGGGACCTGAGCGCTTCTGTACAATTAAGTCTATAAAAGATGAAGTGAAGCCCTTAAATCGCGTTAAACCTCGGGAATTCCTCATCTTCCTGCAGACAATACTGTGGCCGGGAGGCAGGTTTTATATCCACGGCTCGGATAATGCCGCTGCGGGGTAACGGAGCAGTGACCGAGCCAGACCCATCCATTTAATGATGGTGAGATAAGTGACGCCTGCCTGCAGCACAGATGTAAAGTGCGGGCAGTGACCTGTACCCTTGGTATCTGCCTCAGATACTATATTATCCCCTTCTACTCCCGAAGACCCACAAAGTGGTAAACACCAACACGCAGGTTTCAGCTCCTGGGTATGCAGAACTTCTGCAACTTTACAATAAACTGAAAATGAATCTGGCTTTTTTTTTATGTGCCAGATTCTAAAAAATTAAGTACGCAGGTTCATGAATCTTTGCACAAAATAAAAAAAAAATACTTTATGTTCCGCCTTTATTTTACCTTTACAGCAAAAAGCCGAATGATCCATAACAATGGAACATTGGCACAAAAAATAAATGGATCTAGTTGAAAGAATAAATAAATCCAATAATAAATGTGGCCAAACTCCATTAGAAGGTTTCCAGACTCATTCTGCAGGGACTAAGCAGAACGCAGACTGCCCTGTACAGCAGTCGGTGCACACGGGGGGGCTGTGGAGGACCCTCATTGTGTGGAGGACCCTCATTGTGCATAATATATATATAATCTCACTCATGACATTGTTATGGGCACGGCACCTGTTGGCTTCAGGAGCAATGCCAGATCAGTTTCATCTAATAATCTCTTCCCATAATAACAGGATATTTATGGAATTGTTCTATAGCGATTCCCTGATCTAATCTTTACTACAATGGTGGAATGTAGTAATAATAAAATACCAATGGGCAGATGGCAGCGAGGGTGAAGTGTCCCCTGAGGCCGCAGATGGGTACAATGGCCTCAATACCGGACTCGCTGCGCTACTTTCATCTCAGCTGGATCCAGAACAAGAGTAGACTTTTCCTGCCGCCTCGTATTAATGTTATGAATTAGTTGAGATGAGTGCGGGGGTTAGTTCTCAATACGGCTCCTCTTCCGCACTTTTTTTTATTTTGCTCATTGTTCTTAAATTTCCTGGAGAAATTCACCTGCTGAGGACAGAGGCTGTTCACACACAGCACGGAGCCTGAAAACACCGATCAGGAAAGACCGGAATAGGACAGCGGCCCAACCATACATTACTGATCCTGTATTTTATAACCCAGAGCTGCACTCACTATTCTGCTAGTGCAGTCACTGTGTACATACATTACATTACTGATCCTGAGTTACCTCCTGTATTACAGGTCCTTCTCAAAAAATTAGCATATAGTGTTAAATTTCATTATTTACCATAATGTAATGATTACAATTAAACTTTCATATATTATAGATTCATTATCCACCAACTGAAATTTGTCAGGTCTTTTATTGTTTTAATACTGATGATTTTGGCATACAACTCCTGATAATCCAAAAAACCTGTCTCAATAAATTAGCATATCAAGAAAAGGTTCTCTAAACGACCTATTACCCTAATCTTCTGAATCAACTAATTAACTCTAAACACATGCAAAAGATACCTGAGGCTTTTAAAAACTCCCTGCCTGGTTCATTACTCAAAACCCCCATCATGGGTAAGACTAGCGACCTGACAGATGTCAAGAAGGCCATCATTGACACCCTCAAGCAAGAGGGTAAGACCCAGAAAGAAATTTCTCAACAAATAGGCTGTTCCCAGAGTGCTGTATCAAGGCACCTCAATGGTAAGTCTGTTGGAAGGAAACAATGTGGCAGAAAACGCTGTACAACGAGAAGAGGTGACCGGACCCTGAGGAAGATTGTGGAGAAGGACCGATTCCAGACCTTGGGGAACCTGAGGAAGCAGTGGACTGAGTCTGGTGTGGAAACATCCAGAGCCACCGTGCACAGGCGTGTGCAGGAAATGGGCTACAGGTGCCGCATTCCCCAGGTAAAGCCACTTTTGAACCATAAACAGCGGCAGAAGCGCCTGACCTGGGCTACAGAGAAGCAGCACTGGACTGTTGCTAAGTGGTCCCAAGTACTTTTTTCTGATGAAAGCAAATTTTGCATGTCATTCGGAAATCAAGGTGCCAGAGTCTGGAGGAAGACTGGGGAGAAGGAAATGCCAAAATGCCTGAAGTCCAGTGTCAAGTACCCACAGTCAGTGATGGTGTGGGGTGCCATGTCAGCTGCTGGTGTTGGTCCACTGTGTTTCATCAAGGGCAGGGTCAATGCAGCTAGCTATCAGGAGATTTTGGAGCACTTCATGCTTCCATCGGCTGAAATGCTTTATGGAGATGAAGATTTCATTTTTCAGCACGACCTGGCACCTGCTCACAGTGCCAAAACCACTGGTAAATGGTTTACTGACCATGGTATTACTGTGCTCAATTGGCCTGCCAACTCTCCTGACCTGAACCCCATAGAGCATCTGTGGGATATTGTGAAGAGAAAGTTGAGAGACGCAAGACCCAACACTCTGGATGAGCTTAAGGCCGCTATTGAAGCATCCTGGGCCTCCATAACATCTCAGCAGTGTCACAGGCTGATTGCCTCCATGCCACGCCGCATTGAAGCAGTCATTTCTGCCAAAGGATTCCCGACCAAGTATTGAGTGCATAACTGAACATTATTATTTGATGGTTTTTTTGTTTGTTATTTAAAAACACTTTTATTTGATTGGACGGGTGAAATATGCTAATTTATTGAGACAGGTTTTTTGGGTTATCAGGAGTTGTATGCCAAAATCATCAGTATTAAAACAATAAAAGACCTGACAAATTTCAGTTGGTGGATAATGAATCTATAATATATGAAAGTTTAATTGTAATCATTACATTATGGTAAATAATGAAATTTAACACTATATGCTAATTTTTTGAGAAGGACCTGTATACTCCAGAGCTGCACTCACTATTCTGCTGGTGCAGTCACTGTGTACATACATTACTGATCCTGAGTTACATCCTGTATTATACCCCAGAGCTGCACTCACTATTCTGCTGGTGCAGTCACTGTGTACATACATTACTGATCCTGAGTTACATCCTGTATTATACTCCGGAGCTGCACTCGCTATTCTGCTGGTGCAGGCATGAAGTATATTGCAGGCTGTTTATGTAGATTCTGTGTACACAATGATGATTTGAGGTGTCCTGACTTTTCGGTTGCTCTGTATCGCCCCACCCTGATCAGACGTAATCTAACTCGTTGTATTTTCTTCCCATTGTAGCTGAATCTCTCGCTCCCCATCTTCTTCATCCTCGCCTGTGTCTTCCTCATCGTTGTGTCTTTTTACATGACCCCAGTTGAATGTGGGATTGGTTTTGTCATCATATTATCGGGGGTCCCTGTTTACTACTTTGGGGTCTGGTGGCAGAACAAGCCTGACTGGTTACAGCAGTCTATACGTAAGTATCTTGTGTCGGATTCTTTGTGATTTTTCTTTATTATATTTAACTCTCCACTTGCTGTCAGTGAGTGGGAGCTGCTACCCAGAGACTGATAACCCCCAACCTACAGTACGGCACAGTGGAGGCCTCTCCTCACAAACATCCTTCCTACAAAGTATCAGTGATGTTTAGAATGTATCGGTTTGCGTCCAGACTCCGTGCTTCTGTAACAAACCCTCAGCTGTGAGATTTCTTCCCATCTGAAATGTTGCCGTGTACTGACAGCAGAGGCGCGAGTGTTAGAACCCGCAGAACCGGATCCTTCCAGGATTACAAATCTGGCTCTGTCTCTGCATTTCCCAGCAGCTTCAGACTAATGAAGTGTTTTGTTTTTTTTTTATTTCCTGTAGATTCCTCGACCGTCTTGTTACAGAAAATGATGGAGGTCGTCCCCAATGAATCCTAAACCCCTCTAACCCCAGTCTCTGATTACGCACAAAGAAGGCGGCAGTACTAAAGGAGCCGATACAGATCTACAAACGGAACCATCAACCCAGAGTCTTACTAGGCCAAGATTCCCCCAATCCAGACTGGAGGCCCCCTTCTATTCCCACCTCCATGGTATATGCAGCTTCTTATCAAACCCTTGACCTCTGACCTTGCCCACTATTGGGGGAGTCATCCTTTTTTTTTTTTTTTTTTTTTTCTCTTTTTATAAATAAAACTTGGTTACCTCAGAAGGAAAAGGGGCCGCAAAGACCCCCAAAAAGCTGACAACGAGGTCTCCTCTCCTGCAGACTCTTTACTGGCTCATTATACCTTGGACTCGCTGGACCAGAACCACTGACCCGGCCTGTAGACAGAAAACTACTTTTTTTTTTTTTTTTTTTTTTTTCCTTGAAAACCAGAACTGATGACATGTTTTATACTGTTACCTCGCAGCCTGGTCGGGCGCCCCAGTACACAGGACCGGCAGCCTCTAGCGCCCCTCGCATGCTGCAGTCTGGACTCTCCTCTCCACTGATACAAACTTACAAGTATATATTTTTTTTTTTTTGCTAAAGTTTTTAGGCTTTGTTGCATAGAGAATAACAATCTCTGTAGTTCTAGCACTTAATGTCCGGTGTCGCTGCGACTGTCCTCATATGGAGGGGCTGGGAGTGACCGGAGCCCCGGCCCAAAATCCACACCCCTGGCACTCGCACTCAGCCATGGGAACGTTCCTCTAATCTTCCAGTTTCCAGTGGAAGTGACCTATTCGGCGTTACCATAATGTTTGCAGCCCCCCATATACAGGTCCGCAGCCCCCCGACATGCAGTACAGTCTTGTGTTTAGAGTTTTACTTTATATTTTATTATTTAGATACTAATTTAAATTTATTTACTTTTTAGAAAATTTAATTTATTCCTGTAGCGATTTATGTGTAATATTCTATACCATTGACCATGCAGGTGTTAAAGGGCCACTCCGCCTCTGAACGTCTGCAGGATTATTAGTCATGATCTCTCACTCCGCTCACATCAAGAGCTGCATTCACACTTCTGCTGTCTTTGGGAAAGGCTCCGCTGTAGTGCATTGTGGAAGATGTAGTGTTTACAGCAGTAGTTTTTCCAAAATCCCAGAATGTAGTGCAGGGGAGTGTCGCTGCAGCTCTGGGTGTGACTGGAGCAGCAGACCTCAGATCAGTGCAGATATTTGCAGAAACCTTTATGTGCCCCCCCCTCGATTATCGGCACAGGATATTGCACGATCCACAACACTCCTGGTTCTAGTATTACGGACACTTGACTTTTATAATTTGAATTAACCCCTTGTAGGAGTCTCCTAGCGACGTCGCGTGTCCATGGCGAGAATTTTCTTTGTTGTTCACATTGTCTTATTATATCCATTTATTTTACTTCTTGTTAATGTAACAGATTAATTTCCTATTTTTTTTTTTTTTATGTCCTTTGTTTTTCTAGCGCCCCCACCCTGCTCTCAATGTAATAATTTAAAGGGCCAGATGACCTGTATTTCCCAGTGTCCGACTGACGGTCAGTGTCTTTATGGTGTTGGCTAGAATTTTTTTTTTTTTTTTTTTTTTTTTTTTTTTTTTTAAATCCGCTGTACCCAATGAATATTGATGTGTCGTAAACGCGGTGGATGGAGACTGTCTGCTGTGTATGTTACCGCCTCATAAGTGATCGACTGAGAACATAGATCATTGTGCGTTATTAGCTGGAAACTATCAACAAGATGCTGATGACAGATCTGATATTTTTCCTGGGAACCTTTTTTTTTTTTTTATATATATATATATATATAAATTTAGAGCAAATGTTAGTAACAAATGAAGGTAAACCTTCACCCCGGGCGGTGGCCGTGTGACGTCGCTTTGATCAATTTGTGGACCCATAGACAATTTTTTATTTTTTTACACTATGTGCCAATGACCGTTGATGTTGTGATATAGCACAATACACGCCGCTGGCAGACACTGACCGGTCTCTACATCACTGGCTATAACATGTGATTGTCTTATTAATGTAGTTAGCGGAATGGTGGGAGGGGCTTGACTACAGAGATCTGTATGGTCAGCCCCTCCTCTGCCTACAATTCTCCCTAATCCCGCCCCTGCGGAGCGGTGTCTAGAATAGTAATTTAGATGACATATCGCATGATGCAAGTGACCAGTCTTTTTTATATAAAGTGCTCCTTTTAATTTAAAGGGGTTGAACCCCAAAGGGGCGCCAGTCATGCTCTTCCCCTTGTAACCCATCCCACATTTTGATACAGCCGGGGTATTCTTACCCTTTTATCCCTTTTTCGGGACCATTCTCTTTTTACACTTTTCTGTGTATCGTGCGGGCCATTAGCAGTAACGTCCTGGCGCTCGTTCTAGTTTGTACCTACATTAAACGATATTAGTTTGTTTGTTTTTTTTTCCCATTTTTGTAAAATCCCTTTTGAGGCCTTTGCAGTATTCTCGTTAGAGCTGGACGTAGAGTTACATGAGTTTTTTTTTTTTATTTTGTGCTTTTCCTTGTTTTTATTCTTTTCTGTTCCCTTGAATAAAGTTGACCACTAGAATTAATTCCTAATGTCCGTGTCTTGTATCTGGGTGAAAGTTTTTTTGTTTTGCATGTGGCAGTGATTATATTCGGGAAGAAGTTCTGCGCCAGCAAGCGCCACGGCAATGTGTCGTCCCCCCCCCCCCCCCCCAGGTCTAAATGTTGGGTCTTTATCACACTGGTCAGATTCTCCCAGGGTACATCATGGGAAATAAACTAGTTACAGAGCTCTGCTGCAGAACATCTTGGTGACCAGTACTAGGACCATTTTGAAAAATGTATTGTACACACTACATACATAGAGATCAATGGCTACAACAAATTACTATAGAGACTCCCGTCCACATGAGCTGGCTGTACATGTTACAGCTTTTTTTGGACTGGGACTGGCCAGTGCCTTAGTCTTGATCCTCTCCATTTCTCAGATAAAGGACTGTTTGATATTGATAGGCGCCTTTCCCGCACCCTCCCGACGCTACAGGTGGCTTTCCCGCACCCTTCTGACACTACAACTTGCTTTCCCGCACCATTTTGATGCTGCAGATGCCTTTCCTGGACCCTCCTGACGCTACAGGTGCCTTTTCCGCACCCTCCTGACGCTACAGGTGGCTTTCCCGCACCCTCCTGACGCTACAGGTGCCTTTCCCGCACCCTCCCGATGCTGCAGGCGGCTTTCCTGCACCCTCCTGACAGTATAGACTAAAGCAATGATCTTCAGAAAAATAAGTGATGTAAAGTACAACGTCTGGCTGACAGTCCTCATGATCCAGTAGTACAAAATGCAAGTCACGATGTCTCCTGAATTTTACGAGGGTCTCACACTGACACCAAAACCCTAATGACAATACATGAAGCCTTCGTTGCAATGTTCAGCATGTCAGGGGTTACAGTTTCTGGGATTCCTGTCTTGGGGTCTTATTTTCAGATTGGGCACACTTCCTTTTATTTATGCCTCCCCCAGCTTGGAAGGGGAAGTGAGAAGGAGAAGTCAGCGCTCTGGTAAGGTCACCTGCGCTATCTTCCGGCATGTGACCCGTCATATCACACATTACATACAGACCTGAACCCCTCAGCGGCCATTAAACGGCGGGGACTTACCTTTGAAGCAGAAACAATGTGAGAACCACCTTTCCTGGTTTGGATGGTCAGAAATAGTGTCAGCTCTGCAGCTCGGGGCTCGGCATTGATACATCCTGAAGACGCTGCACACAACGTGACCGAGAACCAACAGCAAAGGTACTAGGACAGAACACATTAAATGCAGATTTCTATCTATACATTCCATATAATCTTAATAATAGTCACAATGTTACAATAATATTTCACTACAAGAAGCAAAATGAACAAACCCTGCTGTAACTAAATACCGTACTTAAAAAGCAAAAGTGCATTTAAGTAACATCGGGTTCTTAGTAATACTGTTAGTTTTGTTTTTTTTAATCAAAAATAGTATAAAAGCCACCCCATCATCAGCAAGGTGACCCTGTTCAGGACAGTCCCACACTGTCTAATATTAAAAATCTTACCATGTGTCAGAGTTGACCTCAGAGTATGAATAATAGCAGACAAAGGACCAGGTCCTGAACTGAGGACACCGGCCTTGGGAAGCTATTAAAATGTAATTTCCAGCTCAAGGAAGGGAGGCCATGCCCCGGCTTGCACAAAAAGCAAAAATACAAAGAAAAACGCAAAAAGTGAGCTTGGTTAAAGTTGGTATACATGCAGCACATAAACGTATGTTCACATTGGCCATAAAGTTCGGGACCCGATTCTGTGTCTGCCCTTAGTCACAGAGCCCCCTCCATGCTTCACTGTAGGCATCAACAAGCCCCTACCGTGCTTCAGTATAGACATCGCCTAGCCCCGTCGTACTTCACTGTAGACATCACCAAGCCCCCCCAATGCTTCACTGTAGTCATGAACAAGCCCTTGCAGTGCTTCACTGTAGACATCATCAAGCCCCCCTGCCATAATCCACTGTAGACATCACCAAGCCTCCGCTGTGCTTCACTATACACATCTCCGAGCCCCGCCATGCTCCACTGTAGACAACTCCGAGCCCCTGTTGTGCTTCACTGTAGACATCACCAAGCCTCCGCCATGCTCCACTGTAGACATCGCCAATCCCCCGCCATGCTCTACTGTAGATATCGCCAAGCCCATGTCGTGCTCCACTATGACATCACCGAGCCCCTACCATGCTTCACTATAGTCATCACCGAGCCCGTTGTGCTTCACTATAGACCTCACCGAGCTCTGCCATGCTTCACTGACGACATCCCCAAAACCCCACCATGCTTCACTGTAGACATCACTGATCCCCTGCTGTGCTTCATGTAGAGATCATCAAGTCCCCACCGTGCTTCACTGTAGTCATCACCGAGCCCCCACAGTCCTTTACTAGAGATATCGCTGAGCCCCCGTTGTTACTGTAGACATCACCGAGCCCCATCCATGCTTCACTGTAGGCATCAACAAACCCTTGCAGTGTTTCACTGTAGACATCACCGAGCCCCTGCCGCGCTTCACTGTAGACATCACCGAGCCACTATTGTGCTTTACTGTAGACATCCCCAAGACTCCGCTATGCTTCACTGTAGCCATAACTGAGCCCCCATCGTGCTTCACTGTAGACATTTCCGAGCCTCCGCCATGCCTAACTGTAGGCATCAACAAGCCCTTGCAGTGCTTCACTGCAGACATCACCGAGCCCCTGCCATGCTCCACGTTAGACAATACTGAGCCCCCGTGCTCCACTATAGACATCACCGAGCCCCCGCCGTGCTCCACTGTAGACATCACCGAGCCCCCGCCGTGCTCCACTGTAGACATCACCGAGCCCCCGCCGTGCTCCACTGTAGACATCACCGAGCCCCCGCCGTGCTCCACTGTAGACATCACCGAGCCCCCGCCGTGCTCCACTGTAGACATCACCGAGCCCCCGCCGTGCTCCACTGTAGACATCACCGAACCCCCGCAGTGCTCCACTGTAGACATCACCGAGCCTCTGCCGTGCTCCACTGTAGATATCGCAGTATTACACATAACAGCTCAGCAGACGGTATCACACATAATAGGATTAGATACATAGGCTTAGATACATTTTGTTTCTGGGCATTTTTCATTTGATTTCATTGGGAACATATAATGAGAATATTAAATGTGGCTTCAGGTTTCTCGGTTTTCCTTAGTCATCCTCGGTGAGGAGCTGGCTGGAGCCAGTTCTCTGAATTTACATGATGACTTTGAAAACAAATAAGACTTTTATTGTCCTTTCCTCTCAGCAAATATAATATGAAAAACATGGGCCGGGGGCATCTGGATACAATCGACTCGCAGATTCACCCTCCACACATGGAGTGAATGAAACCCACCCCAAGCCCTCCACCAATCGGAAGCCCCGCTCCAGAACACCCCCTGTCCTATCAATGGGAACACAAGAATTTGGAGTCACCAATGTAACCATGATCGTTAACCATATTGTGGTAGACTAAACATGGCCGCGATGTGCTGAGCTCAGAGCAGATTCCTCCGTCGGGCCGTCATTGTGCCCCAAGCAGATGTCACCTGTCACATCTGATCCGTGGATAATCGTCAGGTCCATCAATACGAGATCAGCCATATAAAGAAAGCTTAAAGGGGTTGTCTGGTTTGAGAAACCAATACCAAGTACCCTATACAGGGACTATCAGATAACAGCACAAGTCTCTCCCTTGAAGGAATTAGCAAGTACTTGTGCTTCGGTGCATGAAGACCGGCCTATAACACAGGTCAACAAAAAAAAAATTTTTTTCTGGTGTCCAAAATATTTTAATGAATTTGGGGTATTTTTGGGGTGCTGATTCTGAATATGCTATCAGTTTTGCCAGATTGGCTCAAGTTTTTGACATTTTTGGTATCTTATTTATAGCACTTGTTGGTAAATGTGACGCATCATCTCATTAATTTCTTTGGATTAGTACTTGAACTGAGCAGTTCTCAATATAGTTTTGTGTTAATTAGTGTTCTAAAAGTTTGTTCATAGCTTGATTTTTGCACTAACTTTATGTTGTTGTCTGTTTTCCAGTGAAAAGCATGAACTCATCAAGAAGAAGTTGTCTTAACGATCCAGACTCATTCTGTTACATTTGTGGTGAATACACACTGCCAAAACATAGAAGAAACATAACAGACTTCGTAAAAAAAAGTGTATTTTGCCTATTTTGGGGTTATGCTTGGGGACCAAGACAAGTTTTGGGCACCACACATAGTGTGCAAAGCATGTATCGAATTATTACGAAAATGGAGCAAAGGACAAAGAAAAAGCTTCAAATTTGGTGTTCCAATGGTGTGGAGAGAGCCAAAAAATCATCATGATGACTGTTATTTCTGTGCAGTGCAAGTGCAAGGATTCACTAAGCATAAGAAACGAAAATGGGAGTAACATGGAATCTGCAAGAAGGCCTGTCCCTCATTGTGAAGATGTGCCTGTACCTGTGTTTACCATAAATAACAGTCATCATGATGATTTTTTGGCTCTCTCCACACCATTGGAACACCAAATTTGAAGCTTTTTCTTTGTCCTTTGCTCCATTTTCGTAATAATTCGATACATGCTTTGCACACTATGTGTGGTGCCCAAAACTTGTCTTGGTCCCCAAGCATAACCCCAAAATAGGCAAAATACACTTTTTTTTACGAAGTCTGTTATGTTTCTTCTATGTTTTGGCAGTGTGTATTCACCACAAATGTAACAGAATGAGTCTGGATCGTTAAGACAACTTCTTCTTGATGAGTTCATGCTTTTCACTGGAAAACAGACAACAACATAAAGTTAGTGCAAAAATCAAGCTATGAACAAACTTTTAGAACACTAATTAACACAAAACTATATTGAGAACTGCTCAGTTCAAGTACTAATCCAAAGAAATTAATGAGATGATGCGTCGCATTTACCAACAAGTGCTATAAATAAGATACCAAAAATCTCAAAAACTTGAGCCAATCTGGCAAAACTGATGACATATTCAGAATCAGCACCCCAAAAATACCCTAAATTCGATGAAATTTCTTTGGCACCAAAAATGCTGTTTACCAGTGTAATCGGCAAAATCATGTGCATCAGAAGGCTCGTCACGACTATCGGGCCATGTCATCAGCCACCAAGGTGCAATCATGGCTCATAAGCTGCACGTCTAAATGCACTACTGCAACAACAGTGGCCCTGGGAGGTTTGTACGTCACTTTTGTGGTGCAATTTCTGATAAACTTTGACCCCTCTTGACTTTTTTTCAGAAAGTTGTCGGAGCCAAGCAAGACCGGCATAAGGCTGTGTTCACACGTTGCAGATTATTCACGGTTTTTTCGCGGTTTTTCCCTATAAAAACGCTATAAAACAGCAAATAATCTGCTTATATTATGCATCCTATCATTTTTAATGAATTCTGCACTTTTTGTACACATGATGCGTTTTTTTCCGCGGTAAAAACGCATCGCGGTAAAAAACGCAGCATGTTCATTAATTTTGCGGTTTTTTTGCGGATTTCCCACTTAAAATGCATTGGGAAGTGTCCGGAAAAAACCGCGGCAAAAACGCACCAAAACCGCGTCAAAACCGCGGCAAAAACGCACGCGGTTTTCTTGCGGATTTCTTGCAGAAAATGTCCGGAATTCTCCAGAATTTTCTGCAAGAAATCCTGAACGTGTGCACATAGCCTTATGCAGAAGTTTTGTGACTTTTTAAGTCTTTAGGCTATGTGCACACGTTCAGGATTTCTTGCAGAAATTTCCTGAGCAAAACCGGACATTTTCTGCAAGAAATCCGCATGCGTTTTTTTCGCGATTTTTTTTTTGCTGTTTTTTCCGGACCTTCCCAATGCATTAAATAGCGGCAAAAATGCAAAAAATCCGCAAAATTAATGAACATGCTGCGTTTTTTTACAGCGATGCGGAAAAAAATGCATCATGTGCGCAAAAGTTGCGGAATGCATTCTAAATGATGGGATGCATAATGTATGCCTTTTTATAGCGAAAAAAACGCAACGTGTGCACACAGCCTAATATTGGAAAATGATTGCTCATATCCAGGGGCTGAATACCCCACTAATCCTTATGTGCCTCACACTTTAGGCTTTGTTAGGCTGGGTTCACATTGCGTTGGCTCTACGTTAAACGGACTACGTTACACCGCGGCATAAAGCGGTGTAACGTAGTCCGTTAACGCCGCCATTGAAAGCAATGTCGGATGCATCGCTAGCGCTCGACCACAATGGGCGTGCGCTAGGCGATGTGCCTTCATTGAGTGACGGACCCGAGACGCGGGCTGCAGCGTTTCCGGGTCCGTCACTGCTAGCGCAGATGGAGCTAGCAGATGCTCCATCTGCGCTAGCGCTGTGCCAAAGTCGGCACTTGCGTTAGCGCAGTCCGTTAGCGTATGCGCTGAACGGACTGTACTAACGCAATGTGAACCTAGCCTTACAGTGTATCCAGTCCTGACAATCCTGCATGAAGTAAAAATCCTGGACCCCAGATTGATACATTTTACTGATACAATGTAACAACAAACTGTGCACTACTGTTGTGTTTAGTTCCCATTTTATTTCGACAATCCAATAGCAGCCATAGTGATTGTCAGCAGGAAGACATGTACAGTGGGTACGGAAAGTATTCAGACCCCTTTAAATTTTTCACTCTTTGTTTCATTGCAGCCATTTGGTAAATTCAATAAAGTTCATTTTTTCCTCATTAAATGTACATTCTGCACCCCATCTTGACTGAAAAGAAACAGAAATTTATAAATTGTTGCAAATTTATTAAAAAAGAAAAACTGAAATCTCACATGGTCATAAGTCTTCAGCTCCTTTGCTCAGTATTGAGTAGAAGCCCCTTTTGAGCTAGCACAGCCATGAGTCTTCTTGGGAATGATACAAGTTTTTCACCCCTGGATTTGGGGAACCTCGGCCATTCTTCCTTGCAGATCCTCTCCAGTTCCATCAGGTTGGATGGTGAACATTGGTGGACGCCATTTTCAGGTCTCTCCAGAGATGCTCCATTGGGTTTAGGTCAGGGCTCTGGCTGAGCCGGTCAAGAGTGGTCACAGAGTTGTTCTGAAGCCGCTCCTTTGTTATTTTAGCTGTGTGTTTAGGGTCATTGTCTTGTTGGAAGGTGAACATTCAGCCAAGTCTGAGGTCCAGAGCACTCTGGAAGAGGTTTTCATCCAGGATAGCTCTGTACTTGGCCGCACTCATGTTTCCTTCAGGCCATGTGCACACGTTAAGTATTTTTCGCGTTTTTTTCGCGTTTTTTCGCTATAAAAACGTGATAAAAACGCGAACAAAACGCTAACATATGCCTCCTATTATTTTAAGTGTATTCCGCATTTTTTGTGCAAATGTAGCCTTTTTTTCCGCGAAAAAATCGCATCGCGGAAAAAAAAGCAACATGTTCATTAAAATGCGGAATTGCAGGGGATTCCGCACACCTAGGGGTCCATTGATCTGCTTACTTCCCGCACGGGGCTGTGCCCACGATGCGGGAAGTAAGCAGATTATGTGCGGTTGGTACCCAGGGTGGAGGAGAGGAGACTCTCCTCCACGCACTGGGCACCATATAAGTGGTCAAAAAATAAGAATTAAAATAAAAAATAGTCCTATACTCACCCTCGATGTCTTCCCGCCTCCACTGCATGCTGTCGCTTCGGTTCCTGTAGCTGATGTGCGGTGAAGGACCTTGCCGATGACGTCACTGTCCTGTGATTGGTTGCGAGCGGTCATGTGACCGCTCACGTGACGTCACGGAAGATCCTGTGCGCACACGCCAGCTATAGGAAGAGGAACGGACGCCGGTGAGGAGATGTCTGGGTGAGTATAAGCATTTTTTTATTTTTTTTATTATTTTTAAACATTCTATCTTTTACTATAGATGCTGCATAAGCTGCATCTATAGTAAAAAGTTGGTCACACTTGTCAAACGCTATGTTTGACAAGTGTGACCAACCTGTCAGTCAGTTTTCCAAGCGATGCTACAGATCGCTTGGAAAACTTTAGCATTCTGCAAGCTAATTACGCTTGCAGAATGCTAAAAAAACGCGAAAAAAACGGAAAAAAAATGCAAAAAAAAAAATGCGGATTTCTTGCAGAAAATTTCCGGTTTTCTTCAGGAAATTTCTGCAAGAAATCCGCAACGTGTGCACATACTCTCAATGGCAACCAGTCGTCCTGTCCCTGCAGCTGAAAAACACCCCCATAGCATGATGCTGCCACCACCATGCTTCACTGTTGGGATTGTATTGGGCAGGTGATGAGCAGTGCCTGGTTTTCTCCACACATACCGCTTAGAATTATCACCAAAAAGGTCTATAATCGTCTCATCAGACCAGAGTCCTTCTTGTGTTATTTAGTCAACTCTATGCGGCTTTCATATGTCTTGCACTGAGAAGAGGCTTCCGTCGGGCCACTCTGCCATAAAGGCCTGACTGGTGGAGGGCTGCAGTGATAGTTGCTTTTGTGGAACTTTCTCCCATCTCCCTACTGCATCTTTGGAGCTCAGCCACAGAGATCTTGGGGTTCTTCTTTACCTCTCTCACCAAGGTTCTTCTCCCACGATTGCTCAGTTTGGCTGGACGGCCAGGTCTAGGAAGACTTCTGGTGGTTCCAAACTTCTTCCATTTAAGGATTATGGAGGCCACTGTGCTCTTAGGAACCTTGAGTACTGCAGAAATTCTGTTGTAACCTTGGCCAGATCTGTGCCTTGCCACAATTCTGTCTCTGAGCTCCTTGGCCAGTTCCTTTGACCTCATGATTCCCATTTGGTCTGACATGCACTGTGACCTGTGAGGTCTTATATAGACAGGTGGGCGCCTTTCCAAATCAAGTCCTATCAGTTTAATTAAACACAGCTGGACTCCAATGAAGGAGTAGAACCATCTCAAGGAGGATCACAAGGAAATGGACAGCATGGGACTTAAATATAAGTGTCGCAGCAAAGGGTCTGAATACTTATGGCCATGTGATATTTCATTTTTTCTTTTTTTAATAACTATGCAAAAATGTCTACATTTTATTATTACATATTTATATAGCACCATTAATTCCATGGTGCTGAGCATGAGAAGGGGTTACATCAAAATACAAATAAACAATGACAGACTGATACAGAGAGGCGAGGACCCTGCCCTTGGAGGCTTACATTCTACAGGATTGTGGGGAAGGAGACAGTAGGCCGGGTGTTGCAGTAGCTCCGATTGTGTTGAGGTGGTCGTGTGGTCAGTACAGGTTGAAAGGTTCTTTGAAGAGGTGCATTTTCAGGTTTCTTTTGAAGGATCCAAATGTGGTGGATAACCAGACGTGTTGGGGCACAGAATTCCAGAGGATGGGGGATATTCGGGAGAAGTCTTGGAGGCGATTGGGTGAGGAGCAAATAAGCGTGGAGGAGAGAAGGAGGTCTTGGGAGGACCAGAGATTATGTGAGGGAAGATATCGGGAGATTAGTTTGGAAATATACGGAGGAGACAGGTTATGGATGGCTTTGTAGGTCAGCGTTAGTAGTTTAAACTGGATACACTGGGAAATTGGGAGCCAGTGAAGGGATTTGCAAAGAGGGGAAGCATGAGTGTAGCGAGGAGATTAATTAGTCGGGCAGCAGAGTTAAGGACGGACTGGAGAGGTGCGAAAGTGTTAGCAGGGAGGCCAGGGCCGCCATCAGGGCATTACAGCTGTGACTGGCGTATGGGGCCCAGTGGGCAGAGGGGGCCCGCATCGGGCCCCGTCTCATCTGCTCACCGGGCCCCTACCGGCAGCCGCAGGCTGAACCGGGCCCTTGGCGGCGGCCGGCACTGCAGCTGTTTAACGCTATTGACGTGCGGGACCGCGCCCGCACGTCAATAGTTAGCAGCCGCCAGCCAATCTGTGGCTGGCAGCTGACGTCGGTCGCAGCGTGCATGTCGCCGGCGTCTGACGTCATTGTCAGTCACCGGCGAGTGCACGCTTTAGCTGCGTGGAGAGAGCAGGAGCGCGGCCAGGTAAGCAGAACTTGTTTTTTTTTTTTTTTATTGAGAGCGGCGATCCGGGGGGCCCAGGGCAGAAGGCTGGACACAGGGGCAGAAGGCTGGACACAGGGGCAGAGCGCTGGACACAGGGGCAGAGCGCTGGACACAGGGGCAGAGCGCTGGACACAGGGGCAGAATGGAGAAACGGGGCATGATTGGAGACACAGGGGGCAGGATGACAGACATGGCGGCATGACTTGAGACACTGGGGCATGACTGGAGACAGATGGGGCAGGATTGGAAACAGATGGGGCAGAATTGAGACACAGGGGGCATGACTGCAGAAATGGGGGCATGATTGGAGACGGGGCAGAATGGTGATACGGGCATGATTGGAGACACTGGAGGCAGGATTGGAGACAGATGGGGCAGGATCATGGGGAAGGATGGATACGATGGAGACAGATGGGGCAGGATGGGGAGAACATATGGGGCAGGATGGATACTCATGAGGGCAGGATGGGAGAACATATGGCTGACGCCAGGAATGAGACACACGGGGGCTAGGATGGCGAATATTATTATCATAGGGGCTAATTAAGGGATATTATTACTGCAATGATGTATTTATTTTATTTTTTGAGTATACCGTTTTAAATGGAGGGGCGGTCCTATTACTGTGTAGAGTGATACTATGTTGCCTTCTTCATGTGGTGTAATGTAGAAGTTGAGAAAATTAAGTAATGTGTTCGGCAAGCGGAACTCGAGATAACGGTGTTATTTCCTGCAGAGATGACCCCTGGCTGGATGAAGTGATGGCGATCTGTGCTGGATGAAAGATGAAGGACTTCACCTAGAGACGTCACTGGTGAGTCAGTGTGTTACCTATACACTGTATACTATATACAGAGGTCCTGTGTATAATGTCACCAGTGATCACTGTATTACCTCTACACTATATACAGAGCTCCTGTGTATAATGTCACTGGTGATCACTGTATTACCTGTACACTGACACTGCATACTAAGTACAGATCTCCTGCGTATAATGGCACTTATGGTGATAGTATTGTGTTTTTTTTTATTATTGATCAGTATTGTAGTATTCAGTCACTATGTGGTGGTAATATGTGGTCTGGTCATGATGTTGTGGTATTTGTTCCTTGTATTTGATATTATTCGATCACTGTGGTGGTAATGTGTCATCTGGTCATGGTGCTGTGGTATTTGTTCCTTGTATGTGGTATTTTAGGTCATTTTAAAAATTTAAAAATAAATAAAAATATACCTATATTGTATTGCATATTTTAACAAATATTTAATAGGTTACAGTAGAGTAGGGCCTGGCCAAAAGTGTCTACCTTGTCATTTTGGTGGCTTAAAAAATCTTTTGGCCAAAACAAAAGCTGCCGGCTATGTGTGTGATCTGGTGATGGGAACTGTCAATGTGTGATAGGTGAGAAGTGGAGATTTTCCAAGAGAGAGCGGTGGGACTGTGGACAGTATGAGGGGTGGAGCGTGGAGGCGGGGCTGGGGTGGAGCCTGGGCGGAGTCTCAAGGGGGCCCCGAAAATTTTGCCAGTATGGGGCCCCAAAATTTCTGGTGGCAGCCCTGAGGGAGGCCACAGAGGACGATGTTGCAGTAGTCGAGGCGGGAAATGATTAGGGCATGCACAAGCATTTTGGTAGAGTGAAAGTTGAGGAAAGGACGGATTCTGGAAATATGTTTGAGCTGGAGGCGACAGGAGGTGGTGAGACCTTGCATGTGCGGTTTGAAGGACAGGGCAGAGTCCAGGGTTAGTCCGAGGCAGCGGATTTCCCGGGACGGGGGAAAGTGTGAATTCATTATTGTGATAGATAGATCAGGTAGGGAAGGTATGCGAGATGGAGGAAAGAAAATGAGTTCAAATTTGTCCACATTGAGTTTGAGGAAGCGAGAGGAGAAGGAGGATATGGCTGATAGACACTCTGGGATTCTGGAGAGGTGACATCTGGGCCAGAGAGGTAGATCTGAGTGTCATCAGCATATAGATGGTACTGGAAGCCATAGGACCTTACGAGTTGTCCCAGGCCAAGGGTATTGATTGAGAAGAGGTCCTAGGACAGAGCCTTGAGAGACACCAACAGAGAGGGGGCGAGATGAGGAGGTAGTATGGGAGTGGGAGACACTGAATGTGCGGTTGGAAAGGTATGAGGAGATCCAGGATAGGGCGAGGTCCTTGACGCCAAAGGAGGAAAGGATCTGTAGTAGGAGGCAGTGGTCAACTGTGTTGAAGGCAGAGGACAGGTCTAGAAGGAGGAGGATGGAGAACTGTCTGTTAGCTACAAGTAGGTCGTTAGTAATTTTGGTGAGGGCGGTCTCAGTGGAATGGTGGGGATGGAAGCCCATTTCTGTTTTTTTTCAGACAAGATGGAGTGCAGAGTGTACATTAATGTGAAAAAATGAACTTTTTTGAATTTACCAAATGGCTGCAATGAAACAAAGAGTGAAAAATATAAAGGGGTGTGAATACTTTCCGTACCCACTGTAACTGAGAATGGCAGGAATAGAGGATTTAGAGGCTGGATGACTCTGGGATGTTTGCTCAGAAAAGGCATTTTAATGATTTTCCTGAAACCCCAGCAGAGGAGAACTGATAACTGTAGAAGAGGCAGAGACAGAAGTCACACGGGGCCCTATAGACCAGTGTTATATAATGTAGCTGGGGCCCCTGGTAGATATTGGGGCCCAGGAGCACAAGCCTCACAGCGATGTTACACAACAGCAGTCTGGATTGTATCACATCTCATCATCCCACGGGAACATTCGTTCTTCGGAGCTGTTGCGCATTTTGTCGTAACCACAAATATCAGCGGAAATTTCTGCCAATTCTGTAACAGCTGAAAATGAATAAAATATATACAAAAAAAAAAAGAAAAAAAAAAGACACACACAGGAAAAGAGCAGAAACTTTCATCAAGAAATTACAGGAAGCCAAATTATTCCGGGAAGGATGAAAACGTTGATTCTTTATAACCTCCGCGCTGCTGGAGCGATCCGAGGCTTTCATGTGCGGGAGGTTTTCCTCGAATACAGGGAAATCCGACCACGCTGACATTGCCGTATGGTGGGGCTGTTTTATCCTCAGCACTGGATAATAACATAAAAATAGATGAGCGATCTCAGACATAACTAAATCGCCTACTTATCCTATGGCTACGCTCCTCAACATTCCGCAAGAAGGAAAAGTCGTGCAATTCTGGAGATGACCGGATGGAGACAGGTTACTGATCTGCAAATGGGGAAAAAATGGACACAAGATTTTCAAGAATGTATTCAATATGGAGTATAAGTGCGATCAGCAGCAGACCCGTCCTCAGACGACCATTAATAACCTCGTTGATAACACTTGGCTTAGATTCAGTCTGATTACAAGGCTTTCTTTCCACCTTCTTCACCGTTTGCAGATCATTGTCGTCTCCGCTGCAGATAACTGACATGCTCTGGCTCGTAAGCTTGCACCGTGGGGGAGTTTATGCAGCGGTAAATAAAAGCACAGTGGGCACAGGATGTCTATAAATCCAATCCACTGTGCTGCTAATGTAGGCACATACCCTTACAGGTTTTCCTCCAGGATTGCCCTGCATCCATCTTCCCATCAACTCTGACCAGCTTCCCTGCCCCTGCTGAAGACAAGCCTCCCCACAGCATGATGCTGCTACCACGTGTGACAGTGGGGATGGTGTTTTCAGTGTGATGTGCAGTGTAAGGGTGCTTTCACAATGTGTTGTGTCCCCGTTGACGTATACATGTGAAATCCCAGGCAAAACGCGGTCCGGACGCATGTGCTGATGGGGCCATAGACTGTAATGGTGACTGTGTATTTCTGCTGTACATCTAGTCTATAAAGTATTTAGAGACAGACATATTTGGAGTTCTGGCATAATCCCACACAGCCAGTGATGCTTCCTCTCATGTCTCCGGCAGTGTCACCAGTGCGATTAGCGCTCATTAATACCAGGAATGTATTTCCAGTTGTGACTGGAGCCGCAGACAGAAGGTACCTTGTAGCTACAGCATCTTTACGCCCTGCGGTTATAGTTTATGGTCTCTTAATCCGTAAATTATAAAGTTCCCAAATCCTTGAATTCAGTAACATGAGAGATTAGAGTCTGGGCTGAAACTTGAAGATGGGGTGTGGTAACAGTAAATTAGCGAGAGCCTTAGGTCACATGTAACCACCAAGGGATACAGCGGTTCCAGGGACGTGGATATATAACTCATCACTGGTCAGGTGGTGACGGTCACGGAGAGAAAAAGGGCCCTTGTGCAAGAGCAATATATGGGCCCTTTGGCTATGACAGAAGCTCCTTGCTGCTTTGGCATGGAAAAGGGCCCCCTTACCTTTTGGGCCCCTGTGCGGCTGCACCAGTCATATGTTTGCTCCTTGAACAGTAGTATATAAAGCAGCAAGTGGCCAGGACTAATTAATACGTGATGTTCTGCACAGGGGGCACAAAATCTAAGGCTATGTTCACATGTTGCTTTTTTTGCTCTGCTTTTTTTATGCAAATTTTCAGCATTTCACAGTACAGGCAAAGTCAGTAAGATTTCATAAATCTCAGCCCACTGCTTGTTTTAATTTCCTGTTTTGTCATAATTGCTTGTTTTTTTGCAAAATGCGGCATGCCACTTCTTTCAACGTTTTTTTCAGCGTTTTTCACAAATTGAAAGCAAAGGCTAAATGCAAAAACTAAGCATAAAAAGCAGATATCAGGTTTTGCTGCGTTTTTGGTGCCAAAACCTGATGAAGTTGAATCAGATTTGTTTTTTTTATTTTATGCACTAAACTTTATCTGCATGCACAAGAGACTAATCTACCCTGACAAAAACTTACTTTTTGTCAGCAGCTGAAACTTTGCATTAAAAAAAAAACCCGCAGCAAAAAATGGTGTGAACATAGCCCTTACTGTCCCAGAAACAATTGTTGCAAGGTGTGAGAATCCTGGGATACAATGTTACAAGCAGAATGTTGCAAGATATTTTTCCTGCAGAAGAAATGGCTGAAAAGCGACATTTGTAACCATACAATTATATAGCAGAAGCCTGTAGGAGCAGCGCCTCCCTGACCTACACCATGAGTCAGATACTATGTGTCACTGGCCGGGGGCAACGCCATCCGCTCACAGGGGTATAATCATCTTTATTTATATGGCGCCCACTTATCCTATATGGAAATAGACATTACACCTGTGACTATTGCACCTTCATTGCAGAGCAGTCTGTATGGCGCAGCACACATTGGCAGCACTGGTCTCCGGGGAGCGATGCTCTGCAGCACTGTGCGCTCTGCCCCTTCCTGCTCTCACAGGCACCAGCCTTCTCACCCTTCATCATGTGTTCTCCTCCGGTTTCTCCCTGTCTTATACATTTCTCACTAATGAAATTGCATAAAAAAAAAAAAGGAAAAGCCGTGGAATTCTGGAGATCACCGGATGGAGATGACACTGATCTGCCAATAATGGGAGGACGGAAACATGATCACAACCTCTGGATTTCTCCAGTCTGGAGTCTGAGCTTTGTGCAGAAATCCCAGCACCTCCAGCCTCAGCTGCTGTCATTGAGGTTATTAATGGTCGTCTGCTGCTGAATGCACTTGGGCAAATCAGCTAAATCCGCTGCTGGGAGCTCCTGTGTAATCACCAACCAGTGACGTCCCTGATGTGCTCAATGGAGACAAGTCCGGAGACGCTGCCGGAAGCTTTTGTGTAATCACCGACCAATGATGTGTACGATGGCGACAAGTCTGGAGACACTGCCGTCAGCTCCTGTGTAGTCACTGACCAATGATGTCCCTGATGTGCTCGATGGAGACAAGTCCGGAGACGCTGCCGGCAGCTCCTGTGTAATCACCGACCAATGATGTCCCCGATGTGTGATGGAGACAAAGTCTGGAGACGCTGCCGCAGCTCCTGTGTGATCACCGACCAATGACGTCCCCAATAAGCTCGATAGAAACAAGTCCGGAGATGCTGCAGCCACAGGAGCAGGTTTAGCCCATGCAGGTCGCTCACTGTGGCCCCTGTAACATCAGTAGTCAGTGGCTGCCATATCACCGTACTGCAAACCTCCTAACACCTGTGGCTGCCCCAGCGCCCTTCCTGACACATGTAAGGCATCATTGTGTTGATAGTTTGTAGCCGCTGGACTCAGATCCTTCAAATCTATTTGCTCAACTTTAACAGTAAGGGCTCTATGGACCGGCACCCCTGCACCCCCACACCTCCTCTGCACTCCAGCACCTCCTCTGCACCCCTGCACCTCCTCGGCACCACTTATCACCCACTGCCTCCAACATCGCTTCTCTCACGGCTGCACACAGATTTGCTCACTGTTTACACCAATAGAAAGTGCTGATGTTTTCCAAAGCTGACGGTAATAATTCTGGGCCACATTTCTGACAGATAAGCGTCACATTTCACCTGGAGGTGCTAATGAGATGGTGGTATAATAAGCAAATGCCATGTGCAGAAGATCTGCTTGCACCTAGTGACCCTTGAAGAGCATTTACAGTGTCCGACTTTGTTCAATGACCTGTCTGCACGGGGTGACCCAGCTTCAGATCATTGGTTAAATTTGAATAGGCTACCATCATTCTCGGCAGCACATGTTTACATGGGATGAGGCACTGCAGATCTGTAATTGTTCGTTCAGTGACTATAGGTTACCACACTTCTCGGCAGCACATGCATATACTGCTCCATACAGAATAATGAGCCCCATATATTGCTCCTTACAGTATAATTAGTCCCATATAATGCTCTATACAGAATAGTGAGCCCCATACATTGCTCCATACAGTATAATAAGCCCCATAAAATGCTCCATACAGTATAATGAGCCCCCATATAATGCTCCATACAGTATAATGAGCCCCATATATTGCTCTATGCAGAATAATGAGCCCCATATATTGCTCCATACAGACTAATGAGCCACATATAATGCCCCATACAGTATGAGTCCCATATATTGCTCCATACAGTGTAATGAGCCCCATATAATGCTCCATACAGAATACTGAGCCACATATATTGCTCCATACAGGATAATGAGCCCCTATTAATGCTCCATACAGTATATGATGGGCCTCATATATTGCTCGATACAGTATAATGAGCCACATATATTGCTCCATATAGAATAATTGATCCCATATAATACTCCATACAGAATAATAAGCCACATAAATTGATCCATGCAGAACAATGGACCTCATATAATGCTCCATACAGCATATGATGGGCCCCATATATTGCTCCATACAGAATGGGCCCCATATAGTGCTCCATACAGAATAATTACCCCATATATTGCTCCATACAGAATGGGTACCATATAATGCTCCATGCAGAATAATGAGCTCCAAACAGAATGGGCCCCATATAATGCTCCATATATAATGGGCCCCATATGATGATCAAGTATATGATGGGCCCCATATATGATGCTCCAGTGTATAATGGGTCCCAAATATAATGCTCCGGTGTATGATGGGATCCATATATCATGCTCCAGTATATAATGGGCCCCATGTAATACTCCAAACATAAAAAAATTAAATACTCACCTCTCCTCGCGGCCACTGCTCTGCTCCAGACTCCTCACCGTCACCTGGCTCTCTGCACTGTGATTGCTCAGGCAGAGGGTGCACGGACGTCATCATGTCCTCTGACCTAAAACGTTACAGTCAGAAGATGCTGAAGTGGAGGAACAGGGAGAGGTAAGTTTTGCAAGTACTGGGGCCCCGAGTAAGCCTGGGGAACCCACTGGAGGGAGCAGGCATAGGCACCAGGCCCCCACAGCATGCCGGTGTCCCCGACGGTGAGTAGGCCCCCACGTACTTAGGGGCCCAGCACTTGCCCAGGTGTGCCTGGTGCGGACGCCGGCCCTGATAGGTTACCACACTTCTTGGCAGCACATATTTACATACGCTCAGCTTCAGACCTGTAATTGGTGGTTCATTGAGCAAAGGCTAACATGGTTCTCGGCAGCACATGCTGACATAGGATGAGGAGCTGCAGACAACAATGATCTTATGGGCCAAAAAAAAAGATCATCCCGTTTCGCTTGTTCATTTGGCCTGTGGCCTGCTTAGATGGCAAGATAATGGTGAAACGAACGATCCTAGGAATAATCCTGATAGAGATATATATATATATATACTGCAGTTATCTCTCACACACACAGTATCATGTGTCGTGTTTTTGCAGCAGATTGTGCAGACAGGAGTTCATCCTCAAAGAACACAATAAACTGTCACGGATGAGGGTGCATGGATATATTTTCTCCATGACATGTCACAATCTCCGCAGAGGCCCCTGGGAAAACATATTAAAAGCTCGCTTCACCAGATTCACACTAATTTGGCCAATTTAATAGGTTTACACAATTTTTTGCCTCTGTCTATAACTCTCCCTCATTGTGCGCTGATTTGTTTTACCAGATGCGTCAGTAAGATGATTCCTCATATGTCAGTTTAGGACTGTGATACGAGGCGGTGTGAAGGGGCGCTCACCCTCCTCCCGGCAGCAGTGAAGGGGCGCACACCCTCCTCCCAGCAGCGGTGAAGGGACGCCCAAAATCCTCCTGGCAGAGGTGGAGGGGCGCTCACCCTCCTCCCAGCAGTGGTAAAGGGGCACTCACCCTCCTCCCAGCAGCGGTAAAGGGGCACTCACCCTCCTCCCAGCAGCGGTGAAGGGGCGCACACCCTCCTCCCAGCATCGGTGAAGGGGCGCACACCCTCCTCCCAGCAGTGGTGAAGAGGCATTGACCCTCCTCCGAGCAGCGGTGAAGAGGCACTGGCCCTCCTCCTGGTGGAATTGATGGGACGCTCACCCTCCTGGCGGCGGTAAAGGGTCGCTGACCCTCCTCCCAGCGGCGAAGGGACGCCCACAATCCTCCTGGCAGAGGTGAAGGGGCGCTGACCCTCCTCCCAGCAGCGGTGAAAGGGTGCTCCCAATCCTCCTGGCAGTGAAGGGGCGCACACCCTCCTCCTGGCAGCGGTGAAGGGGTACTCACCTTCCTCTCGGCAGCGGTGAAGGGGCGCACACCCTCCTCCCAGCAGCGGTGAAGGGGCGCTTACCCTCCTCCCAGCGGTGAAGGGGCGCACACCCTCCTCTCTCCATCCATTATCGGGCATGTTACATCCTCAGCCCCTACATTCCTGGCTCGGCAGGATCTGCTCATGGCCTATTCATGTGGAAGGTCCTTTCAGCTCATTGCACAGAGCGCCAGTGATATTACCCTGTGCCTGAGCGGTCGTGGAGCCGGACACCCCATATACCGCCATCACACCACATACATTGTCTCCTTCTACGTCTTCTGCGGGAACTGCAGCACATTTTGGACACATTATAGCACTGGCTGTAAATTCTAGGGGTGACCTGAAATCTCCCCGCACTGTGCAGGAGGAAGGCAGTTTTCCTCTTACATAAGCCCCAGTCTGGGGGAGGGGATCACATATCCAGGTGTTATCTTCTCGGTTATACAAGCCAATATGGATCATGTGTCAGCGGCGACGTCAGTACTCTACAAGCAGCGGGCGGGATACAAGACTATGTATGATTCAATCTATAGGAAGTAAATACTGGCGGGCTGCTATGTGGCCCCTGATAACATGGGGTCGATACAAGTCAGCTGCAGCACAGTCCATAGTGGGAATGAGTGCAAGATCCCAACAGATCCTGTATAAATGTGGGGGATGGGACGGCAAAAAGGCGACCAGGCATCCCCGAGGCACAAGATGGCTTAGGTCTTTGCTTTGTCTGGTCTTAAGGTACCTTCACATTAAACGACGCTGCAGCGATACAGACAACGATCCCGATCGCTGCAGCGTCGCTGTTTGGTTGCTGGAAAGCTGTCACACAGACCGCTCTCCAGCAACCAACGATGCCGAAGTCCCCGGGTAACCATCGGGTTGCTAAGCGCAGGGCCGCGCTTAGTAACCCGATGTTTACCCTGGTTACCAGTGTAAAATGTAAAAAAACAAACAGTACATACTCACCTTCGCGTCCCCCGGCGTCCGCTTCCCTGCACTGACTGAGCGCCGGCCCTAACAGCAGAGCGGTGACGTCACCGCTGTGCTGTGCTTTCACTTTATGGCCGGTGCTCAGTCAGTGCAGGAAGCGGACGCGAAGGTGAGTATGTACTGTTTGTTTTTTTACATTTTACACTGGTAACCAGGGTAAACATCGGGTTACTAAGTGCGGCCCTGCGCTTAGTAACCCGATATTTACCCTGGTTACCATTGTAAAACATCGCTGGTATCGTTGCTTTTGCTGTCAAACACAACGATACACGGCGATCTGACGACCAAATAAAGTTCTGAACTTTAACCAACGACCAGCGATATCACAGCAGGATCCTGATCGCTGCTGCGTGTCAAACACAACGATATCGCTAGCCAGGACGCTGCAACGTCACGGATCGCTAGCGATATCGTTTAGTGTGAAGGTACCTTTAGTCGGTTTTATCCTGTAAATCTTCCCACTGCACTTTGTGTTCTAGGATCTCCGCTTACCCCAAATCACTGCTGTACAGTCCTTCTACTGATACACGGGAACAACGATATCAGCTGCGAACAATGGTTTCATTCACTCCCAGAAAATAGTCATCTAGAAAATCTAAGGGAAACAAAAAGTCCATTAGAATGTTGTAGTATTTCTAATTGGACCCTGATTAACCCTAGAACGGATACCTGGGGCCTCGCAGGCCTGCCAGGTTACTTGTTTTCTATTTTCTGTTAAAGTACTTTAGTTAGAATTTTGAAAATCTAGGTAATCCTCAGGTATATAGTTGTTAGTAATTTCCAGTTATTCATATATTTTTATGTTACAGACATTTCGGTATAACAACCTTTTTTTGGGACTACCCCATATTCACGCACCTGGGGCCTTTTAGGCCTGTACTAGGTTTACATGTGATAAGCAAATCTGTGTATCAAGGCAAATTACGGAGGCAATGATCCGATGTGGAATACGCTTTCTGGAACATCCAGAGCAAAGAGAAAAAAAAAAAAAGAAAGCGCTGCTATATTTGTCCAGCAAAGAAGGAAAGAAAATCGGAGCGTTTCTGTTCTACTTGCGGACAAAATGTATGCAAGGAACATTCAGACGAAAAAATAATATGCGAGAATTGTTGGGGGATTATGTAAAGTTACAAATAAATATTCCTGCACCAAGTTGGCTACAACCAAAAAATGATTTCATAAAAAAATAGCATATAGAATGCCTATATTTGGCGTGCCCGTTTACTTACTTTTTTGTTGTTTTATGCACATAATTATGTTTTGAAATATACACATCTTAGGCTGTGTTCCCAGTAGCGCTGGGGTTCACCAGGAGGGGATCCATAATGGATCTGACCTCCTGGTAACTCCAGGATTCCGCCAGCCTTAGCTGGGGTCACCAGGAGGTCAGATCCATTATGAATCCCCTCCTGGCGGACCCCAGCGCTAGTTGGAATGCATCCTTACCTTGCAATTGTAAAGTAAATTTTGAAAAGTATTTTTATTTGAGTTATTCCATGATAATTGTAAACAGGCCTAAAAGGCCCCAGGTGCGTGCATGTGTAGATTTCTATGGGTATGCGTTCTTAAAGCTGTGAAAAGTGATCACATATCCACAGAGGTGGGACGGCTTTTAGATCCACTAGTATTAACGATGTCCCCTATGTTATTACATGTACTATTACTATTTACTGCAGGGTATGTACAAAGATGGAAGCATTTCCCCTGAAAGATGTATATTGTTTCCATCTATCTTATGTGTAACTGTGACATGTTCAGGAGAGGGTGTCATTAATGATAGATTGTGGTCAGCCCAGCAGTAGGGAGCGATTAGGGGCAGTAGGGCACGTTCACACTTGCAAAGAAATCTGATTTAAAAAATTGGACCAATGTCATTCAATGAGTCTGCCAGATTTTTTTATCAGCTCAGACCTGACTGACAAGTGAGGTGAAAGGAGTTCATCAGCTAAGAACTCCGCTCACCTTATTCACATCACCGCAAGACAATGATGCTGCGCTTTCACGTGCACCTCAGTGTCTCTGCTGGCTGCCAGGCTGAACGCTCGCACGTTCAGCATGGCAGCTAGATGTAGCAGAGGTAGACTGATCAAGGAACACATTAATTATCATCTGGTCGGAGATGTAAGGAATATGGTTGTTGATTTTTTTTACTTTCACAGGGGACACAGACATTGGAGGATAATATTCACGTCTGGGACAGGTGAGGGATATGGTTGTTTATTAGGTTTTCTCTTTTACAGGGGACATGGGCTTCAGTGGCTTTGGCGTAACTTTTTTTATTTTTAGTTAAAATAAAGGTGTCAGTGTCTTTATTTAAATTAAAGACCTTTATTATGGGTGCTTTTTTAATTTATAATATGACTTTGGGGTTAGTATGGGGGCATCTTACAGACACCTCTCCATTACTAACCCCTGGGCTTGGAGGTCAGCTGCCAATACAAAGGTGACATCAACCCCAACACTATTACTGCATTTACCACCACATCAGGGCAAGAGGGAAGAGTGAGAATAAGCGCCAGAATTTGCAAATCTTATGGATGCGCCATTTCTGGGGCAGCTGAGAGCTGATGTGTTTAGGCTGGGACTGGGCAAGTATCCATGACCCCTTCCTAGCCTATTAATATAAACCCGCATCTGTCTGTCTAGATTTTTCTGGTTATTAAGTATAGGGGGACCGTACGTCTTTTTTAGGGGGTCCACTATTTTAACAACCAGTAAAGACTAAGTATACAGCTTGGGGCTGATATTAATTGCTTGAGATGCTCCATGTTTATTACCCCCTTCCCAGGCTATAAACATCTGCCCCAGCTGTCCACTTTCCCTCAGCTGGTTATTAAAACTTCCGTGAAGCCCACGCTATTTTTTTCTGTAATTTATTGATTTATTAAGTAAATACATGTACAGTAAGCTACACAAGCACTGTGCAAATTATATATGTCACTCACATATTTGTAGCTATCTATCTATTGAAGAATATTTACTTTGAAAACTAACTTTAAATGACGTAGAGAATTCCTCTATGTAAAAGCTAATGTTAAAATTGAATTGCAATCGGATGTCATAAGGATGCTATGTGAGAATTGTAATCGCATGATGCTCCTCCTACTTTTCTGGATCAACATTGGATCAATTTTTAAAATGCTAATGTGACTCCAGTCTTAGAGTTAATAGTTGGGACTAGCCCAGAGTGGGAGGGGTTAAAGAAAAGGGACAGAGTCTCATGTAAGGAAGGAAGATACGGCTCAGCATGCAGTAGAAGCAGGTCTATGGTCTGACCAGCGAGCAGAGCAGCATGAAGTGGGTGTCCCTGAAGTGAGAGGAGACCGAGTCAATAGATAGAGTGATCCAGTGTAGAGATGAGAAAACGTGATAGAACGAGGAGATGAGATCTGGGGCAGGAGAACTAGCGGAACGGTACAGAATTTGCAAGCCAAAGAAAATGTGACGAAAACTGAGAAGAAATGCGGGAATAAGAGAGCGCCCCAGGTGGTAGTGGAAGAAGGCTGGCTTGCTCCTGCTATCCACTGTACATTCCCCTCCCGTCACTATGGTTCAGTACATTTTGAAGTGGTGGTCTTCCTCACTGAACTCTAGAACATCCGGTCCTCATCAGCCAAAATCACAGGCACCATGCGGCTTGCAAGCACCCCCATAGTTAAAATCCACACACCCAGCCAGGACCTCCACTTTCGCCCATGGCTGCCACCCCAGCGCCATGTTACAGGTATTTGCTCATTTTGCCGTTATCCTAGGTTATTGCTCAGCCCTGGGTATACTGCAGAACAGACCTCCTTCCAAATATGAATCCTGCGCAGTAAATGTTGGGACGCTGCGTTCTCAGGGACAATTAAAGCGTGATAATTGCAGTGGAGACGCTAATGGCTCCCAGGACCCCTCTGACCACTAACCAGAAGGACTGCTCTGTTTATTGAAATGTGAGCTGAGCTCAGGGAGGAGGGAAACTGTGGAGGGTTAATCATCTGCTGTGCGTCACCCCATTATAGGATTGGACACGCCTGAGATTTTATAAGTCTGCTCTTTTCTCTTTCAGGATTGCAGAAAAACGATTTAGAAAAGACGATGATGCAACAACAGCGCGGAGATTACAGCAGACAGAATCCGAGCGCCGCTCCAGGCGCTAGCAGGAAGGAGTGTGACGATGGCCTGAAATCTGCTGCCCCCTGTAGGATGTTACAGGAACTGCACACAACATTTGTATAAAGGAACGGGGCCGATTCACGTGTAGCAACAGATAACACAAGGCTCAGACTGACCCTCGGGAGGGGGAAACACGTGACTTATCTACAGGTGCTTCTCACAAAGTTAGAAAATCATCAAAAAATTAATTGATTTCAGTTCTTCAATACAAAAAAAGTGACACTCATATTCATTACACACAGAGTGATCTATTTTACGTGTTTACTTCTGTTAATTTTGATGATTATGGCTTACAGACAATGAAAACCCACCTGTTACATTGATAACAACGGGCAGCGCGCAGACTGCACATGGATGGCTTCCGACTGCTGTCAGTGATTTCCATGGATCCATAGACTTTGGTAAGGGAAATTTTGATTCATGACCATCGCTAAGAAATCAAGAGGTCACAAGTGACCCCGCACCAGATGGACCAGGGTGGAGGTTTCCCTATTTGCCCCGTAACACTGCAGCCGATCTGCTCACTTTTGGGGGATTTGCGGCACTAAAGGGACCATTTCTGGCATTGTAACAAGCATTGTGATACTAAGTATCCAACACCTCAGCTTTATACTGGATCCTGCGAGAGCTCCCAATGACAGGACACCCTAATCTGCAGCTCCCCATGACAGGACACCCTAATCTGCTGCTCCTCCTGACAGCACACTCCAATCTGCAGCTCCCCCTAACAGGATACCCCAATCTGCAGCTCCCCATGACAGGACACCCCATTCTGCAGCTCCCTATGACAGGACACCCTAATCTGCTGCTCCCCCTGACAGCACACTCCAATCTGCAGCTCCCCCTAACAGGATACCCCAATCTGCAGCTCCCCATGACAGGACACCCTAATCTGCTGCTCCCCCTGACAGCACACGCCAATCTGCAGCTCCCCCTAACAGGATACCCCAATCTGCAGCTCCCCATGACAGTACACCCCAATCTGCAGCTCCCCATGACAGGACACCCCAATCTGCAGCTCCCCATGACAGGACACCCCAATCTGCAGCTCCCTAGTTAACAGGATGAGACTAATACTCAGATAATTTGGCATCATATTCAGACCCCATTGTTATGTGAAGCAGCAAGGGGCCAGATTTGCTGAAAAAGCAGAAATAACTTTCCTGATGGATGATTTCACTATAAAGCAAGAACAACAAACCGTGTCCATCCCCAGAGCTCAGGCGTGAAATCTGCAAACAGGGAAGAAGTAATAATCTCTGCTGGTCCCAGGGTGAACATCACTGCGGTCAGGGGGCTAAAAAGGCCGAACTGAGGGGTCGGGGAGCGACAGATCAGACAGACAATGTCACATCGGAGAATACAAAGATCAACACTAAAAGAAAAGTCACACCCCAAATATATACACAAGAACTGCAGACGGGCGATGAGAGGGTCAACCTGTGACCCCAACACCAGCTCTCTATAGCAGGGGCAAAACTACAACTCCCAGCATGCCCCGACAACTGCAGATGGAGATCTGTGACAGAGGATATTGCACTACAATGTCAATACACAGAAAATCCTCAATATTAAACTGCTGCGCCCCCTGGTGGATGAATATCCAAATAGTCGGGATGGTGCTGTATAACTCTATGGCTGTATATACATAGGTGCCGTATACCTCTATGGCTGTATATACACTGGTGCCGTATACCTCTGACTGTATATACACTGGTGCTGTATATCTCTATGGCTGTATATACACGGGTGCTGTATATACACAGGTGCTGTATACCTCTGACTGTATAGACAGTGGTGCTGTATACCTCTATGGCTGTATATACACTGGTGCCGCATACCTCTATGGCTGCATATACACAGGTGCCGTATACCTCTATGGCTGTTGTAAGATTGCACTTACTGAGTGTATTGGGGGACACTCGTTTGGCAGCGGCTTAACGTAGTCAGGCACGGGTTTTCACTTTAACAGTCCATGTGGTTTATTATGGAGTCATAAGCCACAGAAATATGAACGACAAGCAAACAGTCTTTACATCAATCTTCACATCATAGTATACGGCTTTGAAACGCGGTCACTAAACACGCCGAACCTCTAAGTCCAGTTATCGTGGGTGACCGCACGCCATACAGTTCATTAATGTCCATGGAGCACAACAGGCACTAACATACGACAATACGGTTGCAGTCTCTAATCATGCTGGACTTTACTCCGTACAGTTACCATGGGTGACTGCACGGTTCCCCATATGCTGGGTTACCTTCCAGGAGCTCCTGCTCCATACGCTGACTCCTGTCAGTACTCTCTCTCAGGGAAGCTGCAGAACTGGGATCACCGTCCCCGGCCATGCCATGCTCACCAGGCCACCTGACAGTCCAGATCCTCAGACGGGCTGTAGCTTCCCCAAACGCAGTGCCATCACGGACTCTGCAAACGCGTCCTCTCTGTGCGCTATTCAGGACGTCCATCCCCATCTGGGACCATCCAACACACAGGCCCCTAGGTCCAAGGCCTCCCCCATGTGCTCTCCAGGGATCTAGTCCTACTCCCAGGATCTCCCAACACAGAGGCCCTCCAGGACCTGGCACACAGACCACCCAGGTCCATCCATCTCTTTCCATGTGATCCACATGGTCACATTATATACTTGTAGCCACTCCCATAGGTGGGAGGTGTGTGTGGCTAGTTCAACCATTACAACTACAGATTTGCCTCCATGCATATCCTGAGGAGCACATGCAGCGCCACCTAGCTGTAACAGGGGTCACTGCATCAAACTGTATATACACAGGTGCTGTATACCTCTATGGCTGTATATACACAGGTGCCGTATACCTCTATGGCTGTATATACACTGGTGCCGTATACCTCTATGGCTGTATATACACTGGTGCCGTATACCTCTATGGCTGTATATACACAGGTGCCGTATACCTCTATGGCTGTATATACACAGGTGCCGTATACCTCTATGGCTGTATATACACTGGTGTCGTATACCTCTATGGCTGTATATACACTGGTGTCGTATACCTCTATGGCTGTATATACACTAGTGCTGTATACCTCTATGGCTGTATATACACTGGTGCCGTATACCTCTATAGCTGTATATACACTGGTGCAGTATACCTCTATGGCTGTATATACACTGGTGCCATATACCTCTATGGCTGTATATACACTGGTGCCGTATACCTCTATGGCTGTACATACACAGGTGCCGTATACCTCTATGGCTGTATATACACTGGTGCCGTATACCTCTATGGCTGTATATACACTGGTGCCGTATACCTCTATGGCTGTACATACACAGGTGCCGTAAACCTCTATGGCTGTATATACACGGGTGCCGTATACCTCTATGGCTGTATATACACTGGTGTCGTATACCTCTATGGCTGTGTATATACACTGGTGCCGTATACCTCTATGGCTGTATATACACAGGTGTCGTATACCTCTATGGCTGTATATACACAGGTGCCGTATACCTCAATGGCTGTATATACACTGGTGCCGTATACCTCTATGGCTGTATATACACTGGTGCCGTAAACCTCTATGGCTGTATATACACAGGTGTCGTATACCTCTATGACTGTATATACACAGGTGTCGTATACCTCTATGACTGTATATACACAGGTGTCGTATACCTCTATGGCTGTATATACACAGGTGCCGTATACCTCAATGGCTGTATATACACTGGTGCCGTATACCTCTATGGCTGTATATACACTGGTGCCGTAAACCTCTATGGCTGTATATACACAGGTGCCGTATACCTCTATGGGGTCATTCCATGTCAAGTGGACCAGTGGTCCCCACTCGACCTTCTCCGATTTTGCTGAAAATTTATAGGGATGTACATGTATGTTTGAAAAGAGGTTCTGTAAATTTTTAGGGCGAGATCTCAAATACATTGGGCACTGTTGACCTTTCACTGGAGGTTCCACCAAGCCTGCGGCTTCAGCTAAGAGGATTTTGCAAACTTTGGCACATAGCCATTAGAGTTCTATACTGGCTATGATGCTGAAATTTGGCATACTAGCTCAACTTTTGCTGCTAAACACGATAAAATTATTACCGGCTATGACAAAACAATATTTCGGCCGCAATTTTGTGTCAAAGTAGCTTGAAAAACACGTCGCATAAAATTTATGCCAAACTTTGCCCATATATAACTCAACACCAAAAACCAATAGTAACTGGTGCTTTGCCCTGTACATCAAACATTTACATGACTTTGCATTGCTGCAATATCACGGTCAAAGCATATGTATTTGTTGAAATATTCACACCCACATATGATGAAAAACTTAAAAAAACGAATTTTACCTATTTTTAGGTCAAATTTCTCAAAAAGGGTACCCCTAACACATATTAATTCTGATATCATTAGAAAGAGCACATTTTTCTCTACAAGGATCATTGGGTTTTTTTTTGGAGTCTCTCAGTTTAAGAAATGAAAAATGCCACTGAACATGGTGTTATTTATTAATACGCAATGAATGGTAACGGCACTATTCAAACCCTTGCGTTGGTCCATGGTGGTTATACCACAACCAGTTCCCTAAGAATTGGTATTATAATCCTATTAAGAATTGTAATAATGCTGTCTTTCGAGAATTGGCAGCCCCATCGTCAAGGAGCCATGGCCGATATCTGTGCAAGGCGAGCCTCGGGCGGTCTCTTTATCGCAGGTTCCGAAGCCTGAGGGTGGGTGTCTTTGCCTAGGATCCCAAGCCTAATATTGGGTATCTTTTGTTGGTTCCCAAGCCATAATGTTCAGTCTAAGTGGTCGGGAATTGTTGCTGAATTTGCAACATAATCGGTACAGAGAAGCTGTATTGTCGGCCCATTGCTGTTGCAGCTGGTGCTGGAATTATTGCAATGATTGACTGCTCGGGAATCCAGCATGTATCATTTCTCAAAGGCCAGTGAAAGAAGCTAGCTGGTCCATGAGGATGCATAAAATTTATTAATGCATCATGCTCGTCGACTGAAATTTCAGAAATATTTCCAATCCACCAGTTCCTATCGTAAATGCAGGCAATGTATTGCCCTGGCTGGAGGTTTGCAATTGTCACAAAAGGCATTTCTGATCTGACAGATCTATCTACATGGGCAATGAAAGATGATGGGTCATTTGACACCCTTGAAATGCGAATCTTTTTGTCATCAATTGGCACAAACTGGTGATTTTCTCTTGTTCCAGCAATTGTATGTCCATCTTTGAACCTTTCCTCTTGAACTACCCGTATTTCGTCATTTTTTTCTATTGGAACAAAAAAAAACTTGATTCCATGCAGTTGCTTCTTGCAAAAGTTGAATAAATCCACCGGGGTCAGTATTTGGTTTTCAGTTGGGCGTTGAAGACTGGCACGAGCTGCCAACCTCTTTGCTGTCCCTCCAATCCCATCACAGGGCAACTTTCCATGACTGGTACCAAAAAAATTCCATTCAGCGCTGATATTGAAATCAGCATTGTGGTGGCACAAGTTGAGAAAATTTTTGAAATTTTTGTACTGTGCTGCAGATCCATCGCTGAAGTAGTGGATATGACGAATCCTATAGATGAGAGTCTTCAGATACTCCACAATTACTGTTAACAAAGTGTGGACTGCAACTGTGTCATGTCGTGAGCAATCACTGATTATGCACAAGCTGATGTTCTGCGCAGCTTCACCATTTAACTCCTTGAAGTAAATTACAAATGGGTGTACTGTAGCTTGACTATTTTCCCAGTGGAAACCTTGAATGGCATCTTGAACAATAAATGAGTAATTTTCAGCAAAGTCCATAAGGATCACAAGCTCTCCAGGTCTCAGATTTTCCTTCAACGATTTCAGATAGCAACTTTGATGCTTGGCGATGTAGTGATGGCTACAAAGTTTAGAACTTTTCAAAACCAATTCTTCAATGAAATCTTCTATAGTCAGTTGTTTGGTATCAAGCGTGTCTCGATCAGTGTGAATCCATTGTTTGAACTCAATAATACCTTCAGGGTCACTGTTGACAAACACATTGACTAGAAATTCTTTTAAAACTTCAGGACCCGGGCATTTATCACAACGGCCAAGCATACAGTCCTTGGATTCAATTCCACAGACCATTTTGCATATGAGCTCTTTGTAGTCATCATTGATTGGGCATGCTGCAAGCATTAGTTTGACATTTTGGTGAATGGTACACATACAAACGGAATGTGTTCCAGCAGATCCAACGGTTACGCACCACTTTGGCCGAAGCTCACAAAACTTGGAAAATCCAATTTCAGGGCCATTCCGATCCCGATAGGCAACAAACATTTCCCTCATATTGCTCAGTAATAGTCGCTTTTGCATCTGCTTTTTTTCTCCTGCTATTCGCACTGTAAGAATCATGTCGGTCTGGTAGTCGGGGGCAGGTATATCTCGCCCAGGTATTTGTCCTATGTGAATTAGGCCGCTCAGTATCTTCAGGATACCGAGGGGTTAATAAGTGCAGGAATAAAGGCTGACCAGCTGGAGGTTTCAGGTGTCAGCCTGGGGCACACAGAATGCCTGCCTGTGTGAGACAAACGTGAGTGAGAGCTCTGCTCATGATCTGTGTAATGTTAACTGGGAGGGAGAAGCCCCCCCAGTTGTTAGATAGCAACGTATTTGTTTAGTTAGCGCCGGACAGGCTAGGATTTATTTTTATGTTTTGTTTTTTCCTATGTTGCTTTCACGTTAATAAATCTGACCTGAGGTCAGTCATCTTGGAAACCTGCTGTCGCCTCAGAGTTCAATGCACAAACCACGTGACCTTTGACCCCAGCAAAGGCGATCCCGGAGTGTTTTGTTACATTGTGGTGGAGAACGCGGGCATCACGTGGCACAGGCGACAGTATGGAAGACGTGGTGAAAGCCCTAGTACAGTCCACTGCCGTACAGCAGCAGGCCACTGCCGCACAGCATGAAGCTAATCGCTTGATGGCCGCACAGCTGAAGGAGTTATTGGACATGACGGTTGCAGACCGCCAGCTTCTCCAACAGGTGGCGCAGCGCCTGGTGAGCATGCCTGAGGTAGACCCGGAAGCAGAGTCCAGAAGGATCCATGTGAGTCGGTACTGGCAAAAGTTGACTGCAGAAGATGACGTCGAAGCATACCTGACAACGTTCGAGCGGACGGCGTTGAGGGAGAAGTGGCCGAAGGCACGATGGGCCGATTTGATTGCTCCGTTTCTCTCCGGCGAGGCCCAAAAAGCTTACCATGACTTAGACCCGGAAGTCGCTCAGGACTTTGAGAAGCTGAAAGTTGAGATCCTGGCCCGGCTAGGTGTGACGACGGCTGTCCGTGCGCAGAGGGTACGCCAGTGGACCTACCAGCCAGATAAACCGCCGCGGTCTTAGATGTTCGACCTGATCTACTTGACAAAGAAATGGCTGCAACCCGAGGTACTGACAACCCCAGAAATAATTCAGCGGGTTGTCCTGGACAAGTATCTGAGAGTGCTACCTCCAGCGCTGAAAAGGTGGGTAAGCCAAGGAAATCCCACGACAGCAGATCAACTTGTGGAGTTGGTCGAGCGTTATTCCGTGGCAGAAGGACTTCCCGACGAAACCACTGGCACCCGGTCTGTGCCTTCTCCTCGTGGAACCGGTAAGACTGTTCCAGCGACTACGGGTGAAGGAAAATCGCCAAAAACTATGGGGGAGGAACACGGGGCTGCTCGCACTCAGAGACCGAGAGTGATGGACGGTGGGCTCAATAGGGTGCCTGTTAGGTGTTTCCGCTGCCATGAGAAGGGCCATATTTCTGCGAACTGTCCTGTTACCACTGAACCCATGCAGTGCGATGTTACAGACTCTAAGAAACGCATGTCTTTGGTTACACGGCTAGTGAATGTGAATGCGGGTCAAAATGATATAGCGAAACACCTGTGTGAATTATCTGTTGATGGGAAAAGTGTTGTGGCGTTACTAGACTCTGGAAGTGTGGTGACTCTGGTGAAAGCTAGTCTGGTGGCACTTCCATCTGGTTCGTCTGACAAATTTTCTGTAACGCGTGTGCATGGTGACACCTGCTCGTACCTAACAGCTGTCATATCGATTTCCACTCCCTATGGGTCTGTGCAACACAAAGTGGGACTCGTTCCCGCATTGTTACAGGATGTAATCCTGGGCAGGGATTTTCCCCATTTCTGGCAGTTGTGGGAGAATCAGTTGCTCCTTCACCGTAGCTGTGAATCTTTTCCCATGCCATCTGGAGGTCCCAAACTCCTAGAGGAGGTCCCACAGGCAGACGTTGCTGGGGAGGTTATTGAATCTAACCTTCAGTTCCCCTTCTCAGTTATGGCGGGGGAAACTGAGGAAACTGAGGAAACTCAGCGAGAGGCGGAGGCAGACAGTCATCCAGCACCTGGCCTGCCAGATTTAGGAGTCCAGTTGGATGACTTCCACAGCGAGCAAATGAGAGATCCTACCCTGACTCCGGCTAGGAAAAATGTAAAAATGATAGATGGGGTACCCTTAGAACCTGACACCAGGCTAGCGTACCCGTACATGGTTCTTGAAAATGATTTGCTCTACCAGGTAGAGAAAAAAGGGGAAGATATTGTGCAACAGTTAGTGGTACCCAAACCTTATCAGCGGAAGGTACTGGACCTGGCCCACGGACATATAATGGGGGGACATCTGGGGGTACAGAAAACCACAGAAAGGACATCGCATTGTTTTGTGTGGCCCGGAATACATAATGATGTGCGTAACTATTGTGAGTCCTGTCCAGAGTGCCAAATCTCTGCGCCTAAAACTCGGTTCTGTAGCCCTTTGGTACCCCTCCCTATCATTGGGGTCCCTTTTGAGAGAATTGGGATGGATCTGGTTGGGCCCCTTCCCCGGTCCGCACGTGGGCATCAACATATCCTCGTCATCATGGACTATGCCACTCGTTACCCAGAAGCCATCCCTTTGCGTAACACTGCTACCAAAACGATCGCCAAAGAGTTGGTACAAGTGTTTAGTCGGGTGGGAATTCCAAAACAGATACTCACCGACCAGGGGACTCCCTTTTTATGTCAAGGGTGATGAAGGAGCTCTGCAGGCTCTTACAAATAGACCAGTTGCGTACGTCTGTCTATCACCCTCAGATGGCCTGGTTGAGCGGTTCAACAAAACCTTAAAACAGATGCTCCGGAAGGCGATAGACAAAGATGGGAAGAACTGGGATTACTTGCTACCCTATTTACTGTTTGCCGTTAGGGAGGTTCCCCAGTCTTCCACGGGGTTTTCGCCTTTCGAACTGTTATACGCCCGACGTCCCCGGGGACTGTTGGACGTCGCAAAAGAAACCTGGGAAGGTCAAGTCACTCCCTTTAAAACGGTGATCGACCATGTAACACAAATGCAGGACCGTATTGCCGCTGTCATGCCCATGGTTAGGGACCATATGTTACGGGCCCAGGGAGCCCAGAGGCAAAGTTATGATAGAGGCGCTAAGGTCCGTACATTTGCATCCGGGGATAGGGTGTTGGTCCTAATCCCTACAGTGGATAGTAAATTTCTGGCGAAATGGCAGGGCCCCTTTGAGGTCATGGAAAGAGTTGGTGAAGTGAACTATAAAGTGTACCAGCCCGGTAAGAGAAAACCAGAACAGATTTATCATGTGAATCTGATAAAACCCTGGAAAGACCGCTCTGCCCTAACGGCGGATCTGCCCCGTCCAGTTTGCGCACCTACCGTACCGGAGGTACAGATTGCCGAGACTCTCTCGGAACAACAAAAATCTGAGGTTAAGCAGTTTTTGTTACAGAACCAACAGTTTTTTTTCGGAAAAACCTGGCCGGACTAAGCTGGTGAAACATGAGATTGGTACAGAGCCTGGTGTCACAGTTCATGTGAAGCCATACCGGATTCCGGAAGCACGCCGTTAAGCCGTCTCCCGGGAGGTGGTGGCAATGTTGGACTTAGGAGTCATTGAGGAGTCACACAGCGCCTGGTCCAGTCCAATCGTATTGATACCTAAGCCGGATGGCTCCATACGGTTCTGTAATGACTTTAGGAAACTGAATGCGGTTTCTAAATTTGATGCGTACCCTATGCCTCGGGTCGATGAGTTAATCGACCGGCTTGGCAAAGCCCGATATATTACGACCCTGGATCTAACAAAGGGGTACTGGCAGATCCCTCTGGCCGAGGCGGCCAGAGAGAAGAAGACGGCATTTGCTACCCCGGAAGGGCTGTTTCAGTATGTCTACATGCCGTTTGGACTTCACGGAGCTCCAGCAACGTTCCAGAGATTGATGGATCGAGTCTTAAGGCCCCACAGACAGTACGCTTCGGCCTACCTGGATGACATCGTAATCTACAGCATGGACTGGGAAACTCACCTCCAGAAGGTACAGGCGGTGATTGATGGCCTGCGAGACGCAGGCTTAACGGCGAACCCCAAGAAATGTCACATCGGGCTTGAAGAAGCCCGATACTTGGGCTACGTGATTGGCAGAGGAGTGGTTAAACCACAGATTGACAAAATACAGGCAATTCAGGGCTGGCCGCAACCAGTGAACAACAAACAAGTACAAGCTTTCCTGGGGATCGCCGGCTATTATCGCCGGTTCATACCCAATTTTGCAGCCATGGCCACCCCCTTGTCGGATCTTACCAAAGGGAAGGATTCCGTCATGGTAAAATGGTCCTCAGCGGCTGAAGAGGCCTTCCACAGTCTGAAACGAGCTTTGTGCTCTCAGCCCGTACTAGTGACTCCTGATTTTAGCAGCGAGTTTGTGGTCCAAACTGATGCTTCTGATACTGGGGTCGGAGCTGTACTTTCCCAGGTGAGGGACGGAGTGGAACACCCGGTCCTCTACCTCAGCCGGAAACTGAATGTACATGAGCAGAGGTATGCCGTGGTTGAAAAAGAGTGCCTAGCCATTAAATAGGCTCTCGATTCCCTCAAGTATTACCTGGCAGGCAGGAAGTTTAGGCTGGTCACGGACCACGCCCCTCTCAAGTGGATGCACCTCCACAAAGACCGTAATAGTCGGGTAACCCGGTGGTTCCTTGCCCTGCAGGCTTACTCTTTCACGGTGGAGCACCGCCCCGGGGTGCAAATGGGGAACACTGATGCTCTGTCCCGGGTACACTGTTTCGAGAGTGTTCTTGCTCGACCTGAGTGGTCTGAGCAGGGGGGGAGGATATGTAAGAATCATGTCGGTCTGGTAGTCGGGGGCAGGTATATCTCGCCCAGGTATTTGTCCCATGTGAATTAGGCCGCTCAGTATCTTCAGGATACCGAGGGGTTAATAAGTGCAGGAATAAAGGCTGACCAGCTGGAGGTTTCAGGTGTCAGCCTGGGGCACACAGAATGCCTGTGTGAGACAAACGTGAGTGAGAGCTGAGCTCATGATCTGTGTAATGTTAGCTTGGAGGGAGAAGCCCCCCCAGTTGTTAGATAGCAACGTATTTGTTTAGTTAGCGCCGGACAGGCTAGGATTTATTTTTATGTTTTGTTTTTTCCTATGTTGCTTTCACGTTAATAAATCTGACCTGAGGTCAGTCATCTTGGAAACCTGCTGTCGCCTCAGAGTTCAATGCACAAACCACGTGACCTTTGACCCCAGCAAAGGCGATCCTGGAGTGTTTTGTTACAGCACTGATATAGTCTTTTTTACCAGGGCACATTCGACTAAATTCATCATCCTCAAAAAATGCCTGCACCTTTTTCTTCACTTCCTCAGAAACTTTCTTGCCACACTTGATTCTAGGTAAGGCTAAGATCCCATGTTCACATTTATGCTTTCGAGCTTGTTTGACCATTCGTTCAGAGACACCGAATTCGTCTGATATAGCCTTAATGGACCAACTTTTAGGTGCCAATGTCAAGATTTGGACCTTTTTGGACAGCAATGGGCAGACAATACAGCTTCTCTGATCCGATTATGTTGCAAATTCAGCAACAATTCCAGACCACTTAGACTGAACATTATGGCTTGGGAACCAACAAAAGATACCCAATATTAGGCTTGGGATCCTAGGCAAAGACACCCACCCTCGGGCTTCGGAACCTGCGATAAAGAGACCGCCTGAGGCTCGCCTTGCACGGCTATCGGCCATGGCTCCTAGGCGATGGGGCTGCCAATTCTCGAAAGACAGCATTATTACATCTCTTAATAGGATTATAATACCAATTCTTAGGGAATTGGTTGTGGTATAACCACCATGGACCAACGCAAGGGTTTGAATAGTGCAGTTACCATTCATTGCATATTAATAAATAACACCATGTTCAGTGGCATTTTTCATTTCTTAAACTGAGAGACTCCAAAAAAAAAAAAAACAATGATCCTTGTAGAGAAAAATGTGCTCTTTCTAATGATATCAGAATTAATATGTTTTAGGGGTACCCTTTTGAGAAATTTGACCTAAAAATAGGTAAAATTCGTTTTTTTTAAGTTTTTCATCATATGTGGGTGTGAATATTTCAACAAATACATATGCTTTGACCGTGATATTGCAGCAATGCAAAGTCATGTAGATGTTTGGTGTACAGGGCAAAGCACCAGTTACTATTGGTTTTTGGTCTTGAGTTATATATGGGCAAAATTTGGCATAAATTTTATGCGACGCGTTTTTCAAGCTACTTTGACACAAAATTGCGTCCGAAACATTGTTTTGTCATAGCCAGTAATAATTTTATCGTGTTTAGCAGCAAAAGTTGAGCTAGTATGCCAAATTTCAGCATCATAGCCAGTATAGAACTCTAATGGCTATGTGCCAAAGTTTGCAAAATCCTCTTAGCTGAAGCCGCAGGCTTGGTGGAACCTCCAGTGAAAGGTCAAGTGCCCAATTTGAGATCTGGCCCTAAAAATTTACAGAACCTCTTTACAAACATACATGTACATCCTTATAAATTTTCAGCAAAATCGGAGGTCGAGTGGGGACGATTTTTAAAACTGGTCCACTTGATGTGGAATTACCCTATGGCTGTATATACACAGGTGCCGTATACCTCTATGGCTGTATATACACAGGTGCCGTATACCTCTATGGCTGTATATACACAGGTGCCGTATACCTCTATGGCTGTATATACACAGGTGCCGTATACCTCTATGGCTGTATATACACAGGTGCCGTATACCTCTATGGCTGTATATACACAGGTGCCGTATACCTCTATGGCTGTATATACACAGGTGCCGTATACCTCAATGGCTGTATATACACTGGTGCCGTATACCTCTATGGCTGTATATACACAGGTGCCGTATACCTCTATGGCTGTATATACACAGGTGCCGTATACCTCCATGGCTGTATATACACAGGTGCCGTATACCTCCATGGCTGTATATACACAGGTGCCGTATACCTCCATGGCTGTATATACACAGGTGCCGTATACCTCTATGGCTGTATATACACAGGTGCCGTATACCTCTATGGCTGTATATACACAGGTGCCGTATACCTCTATGGCTGTATATACACGGGTGCCGTATACCTCTATGGCTGTATATACACGGGTGCCGTGTACCTCTATGGCTGTATATACACGGGTGCCGTATACCTCTATGGCTGTATATACACTGGTGCCGTATACCTCTATGGCTGTATATACACAGGTGCCGTATACCTCCATGGCTGTATATACACAGGTGCCGTATACCTCCATGGCTGTATATACACAGGTGCCGTATACCTCTATGGCTGTATATACACAGGTGCCGTATACCTCCATGGCTGTATATACACTGGTGCCGTATACCTCTATGGCTGTATATACACAGGTGCCGTATACCTCTATGGCTGTATATACACTGGTGCCGTATACCTCCATGGCTGTATATACACAGGTGCTGTATACCTCTACGGCTGTATATCTCTACGGCTGTATATACACAGGTGCCGTATACCTCTATGGCTGTATATACACAGGTGCCGTATACCTCCATGGCTGTATATACACAGGTGCTGTATACCTCTATGGCTGTATATACACTGGTGCCGTATACCTCCATGGCTGTATATACACAGGTGCCGTATACCTCCATGGCTGTATATACACAGGTGCCGTATACCTCTATGGCTGTATATACACTGGTGCCGTATACCTCTATGGCTGTATATACACAGGTGCCGTATACCTCTATGGCTGTATATACACAGGTGCCGTATACCTCTATGGCTGTATATACACAGGTGCCGTATACCTCCATGGCTGTATATACACAGGTGCCGTATACCTCTACGGCTGTATATACACAGGTGCCGTATACCTCTATGGCTGTATATACACAGGTGCCGTATACCTCCATGGCTGTATATACACAGGTGCTGTATACCTCTATGGCTGTATATACACTGGTGCTGTATACCTCCATGGCTGTATATACACTGGTGCCGTATACCTCTATGGCTGTATATACACAGGTGCTGTATACCTCTATGGCTGTATATACACAGGTGCCGTATACCTCTATGGCTGTATATACACAGGTGCTGTATACCTCTACGGCTGTATATACACAGGTGCCGTATACCTCTATGGCTGTATATACACAGGTGCCGTATACCTCCATGGCTGTATATACACTGGTGCCGTATACCTCTATGGCTGTATATACACTGGTGCCGTATACCTCTATGGCTGTATATACACTGGTGCCGTATACCTCTATGGCTGTATATACACAGGTGCCGTATACCTCTATGGCTGTATATACACAGGTGCCGTATACCTCTATGGCTGTATATACACAGGTGCCGTATACCTCTATGGCTGTATATACACTGGTGCCGTATACCTCTATGGCTGTATATACACAGGTGCCGTATACCTCTATGGCTGTATATACACAGGTGCCGTATACCTCTATGGCTGTATATACACAGGTGCCGTATACCTCTATGGCTGTATATACACAGGTGCCGTATACCTCTATGGCTGTATATACACTGGTGCCGTATACCTCCATGGCTGTATATACACAGGTGCCGTATACCTCTATGGCTGTATATACACTGGTGCCGTATACCTCTATGGCTGTATATACACTGGTGCCGTATACCTCTATGGCTGTATATACACAGGTGCTGTATACCTCTACGGCTGTATATACACAGGTGCCGTATACCTCTATGGCTGTATATACACAGGTGCTGTATACCTCTACGGCTGTATATACACAGGTGCCGTATACCTCCATGGCTGTATATACACAGGTGCCGTATACCTCCATGGCTGTATATACACAGGTGCCGTATACCTCTATGGCTGTATATACACAGGTGCTGTATACCTCTACGGCTGTATATACACAGGTGCCGTATACCTCTATGGCTGTATATACACAGGTGCCGTATACCTCCATGGCTGTATATACACAGGTGCCGTATACCTCCATGGCTGTATATACACAGGTGCCGTATACCTCCATGGCTGTATATACACAGGTGCCGTATACCTCCATGGCTGTATATACACAGGTGCCGTATACCTCTATGGCTGTATATACACAGGTGCTGTATACCTCTATGGCTGTATATACACTGGTGCCGTATACCTCTATGGCTGTATATTGCACGTCGTTATTGCTGGGACTTGTAGTACTACCGCACTTTCACCTCACGCTGCTGAGGTAACATTGTATCCGCCAGTCTGGTCACATGACTCAGTCACGTGGTAGAGGTCACGTCACTTTCCTGAGCCTGGCGCACGCTGGTGACGTCATCCCGGGCACTGCGTGCTGTGTGCCGGGGAGAGAACAACATGGGGAAGAAAGGGAAGAAGGAGAAGAAGGTGAAGGGCGCGGAGAAGACTGCGGCCAAGATGGAGAAGAAGGTGTCCAAGAGGAGCCGGCAGGACGAGGTGAGGGCGGTGCGGGCTGTGCTCGGTGCGGTCCCGGCTTCCCGGCAGTGACGTCTTCTGTCTCCGCAGGAGGATCTGGAGGCGCTGATCGCCGAATTCCAATCACTGGACGCCAAGAAAACGCAAGTGATCGAAACGGCGACTCCTCCTCCGAGCCCCAGGTGAGAGGCTGCACCGAGACGGGAGGGGCTGAGATACAGCGGGCGGTACCGCACGAGAGGGGCTGAGATACAGGAGGCGGTACCGCACGGGAGGGGCTGAGATACAGGAGGCGGTACCGCACGGGAGGGGCTGAGATACAGCGGGCGGTACCGCACGGGAGGGGCTGAGATACAGGAGGCGGTACCGCACGGGAGGGGCTGAGATACAGGAGGCGGTACCGCACGGGAGGGGCTGAGATACAGGAGGCGGTACCGCACGGGAGGGGCTGAGATACAGGAGGCGGTACCGCACGGGAGGGGCTGAGATACAGGAGGCGGTACCGCACGGGATGGGCTGAGATACAGGAGGCGGTACCGCACGGGAGGGGCTGAGATACAGCGGGCGGTACCGCACGGGAGGGGCTGAGATGCAGCCGGCGGTACCGCACGGGAGGAGATCGGATACTCGGGATGCAGTGCCTGCAGAACATGAATTTGCGGCTTTCTCTCCACTAGGCTGAACGCTTCGCTGACTCCACATCCTGAGAAGGATGAACTGATTCTCTTTGGAGGTGAATATTTCAATGGCCAAAAAGTAAAGTATTTTTTTTTATTCCCATTTTTATCTGTTGTAATGAAGTTAACCAGTAAAGTGTGTAGAACTACAAATGCCAGCATGCTGTACAGATGGCGCTGTGTGTTTTGACTTCAGATTAAAAATCTACTTGAAACTGATGACTGTATGGTGAGAAGTTCTGTAACTTTCGTAGAATCCGTTTTTTTTTTTCATTTTACCGTTCTCAGGGACTCTGCTTGCTGTCAGTGAATTCTCGTGCCTACGTCCCATTCTCAGACCTTGTAGGGTCTCTGGGCACAAATCCTTCTGTCCTGATGGTTTGTTACAATGTATCAGTTGTGTCTCTCGCTTTGCCCAAACTGGATACAAATGTAACAACTCGCAGTGTTATAAGCTCAGGTCGAGATTTCACCCTCTGGATGTAAAGAAAAGCAGCACCTTCTACCCGACACAGACAACGGCAGCCCTGGCACACTATGCAAACACGCTTTCTTCAGCGTTGCTCAAGGTGTGCAGAGCGGCAGTGGAGAAAATCTCTCTTAGCAGAAGACTTCATCCGCTATAAGTTCATGCTCAAAGCCTATAACTCTGCCCTTTCTCTGCCAAACAATCCTACTTCACCACCCTCATCACCTCACTATCCAACAACCCAAAACGACTTTTTGAAACCTTAAACTGCCTCCTGAAACCTAAAGTACAGGCCCCCATCACCAACCTCAGTGGTGAGGATCTGGCCACTTACTTCCTAGAAAAAATCAACCACATCCATCAGAATATCTCAGCGCAATCTCCTCAGTGCCTGGATCCCCTTCCCTGCCGCACCTCAAGCTCACTAGACGTCTTTGAGCCTGTTTCAGAAGAAGTCTCCAAGCTCCTCGCTTCAGCTCGGCCTGCAACAGTGACCCCCATTCCTTCACATCTCCTGCAGTCTCTCTCACCAGTGGTCACCACTCACCTGACTAAAATATTTAACCTCTCTCTTTCTTCAGGTATCTTTCCCTCCTCATTTAAACATGCCATCATAACCCCATTACTTAAAAAGCCATCCCTGGACCAGAACTGCACTGCTAACTACAGACCTGTCTCTAACCTTTCCTTCATCTCTAAACTCCTGGAACGCTTGGTCCACTCCCGTCTAATCCGCTATCTCTCAGATAACGCTCTTCTTGACCCCTTACAATCTGGTTTTCGCTCTGTACACTCCACTGAAACTGCCCTCACTAAAGTCTCTAATAATCTAATAACAGCTATATCCAAAGGTCATTGCTCTCTGCTGATTCTCCTGGATCTCTCTGCCGCATTTGACCCTGTGGATCACCAGCTCCTTCTCACGATGCTTCGCTCCAGAGGCCTCAAGGACACAGCCCTCTCCTGGTTCTTCTCCTACCTCTCTGACCGCTCCTTCACTGTATTCTTTGCCAGTTCCTCTTCCTCTTCTCGTCCCCTTACTATCGGGGTTCCGCAAGGCTCAGTCCTGGGCCCCCTCCTCTTCTCTCTATACACGGCCCCTATTGGACAAACAATCAGCAGATTTGGGTTCCAGTATCATCTCTATGCTGATGACACCCAATTATACACTTCTTCCCCTGACATTACCCCTACCCTAATTCAAAATACCAAGGATTGTCTGTCTGCTGTCTCTAAAATCATGTCCTCCCTCTACCTGAAACTAAATCTCTCCAAAACGGAACCGACCTTTTCTCACCTTTTGAAACTGCTAAGACTCTTACTGTCGCTCTTATTCATTCCCGTCTGGACTCCTGCAACTCTCTTCTGATCGGTCTCCCTCTTACCAAACTTTCTCCTCTCCAATCCATCTTGAATGCTGCAGCCAGGGTCATATTTCTGTCTAGCCGCTTCACTGATGCCTCCATCTTGTGCCAGTCATTACACTGGCTACCCATTCGCTACAGGGTCCAGTGTAAACTCATTTCTCTCACCCACAAACCTCTCCACAGTTCTGCACCGCCTTATATCTCCTCTCTCATCTGTCTATTGCCCTACACGTGCCCTCCGTTCTACAAACGACCTAAGACTAACATCCCCTGTAATCCGAACCTCGCACCTCCGTCTCCAAGACTTCTCTCGTGCTGCGCCAGCTCTCTGGAATGCACTTCCCCAGACGATCAGACTGATACCTAGCCCCGACCTATTCAAGCGCGCTCTAAAAACCCATCTCTTCAAACAAGCCTACCACATCAACTCCTCAGTAAACTAACTTTGCCCTGTTCCCTCCTTCCAAATAATACTCTGAATCTGCACCCTACTATTCATCTGTCCCCACACCCTCCATACACACGATAACTGCACTTTATACTTGACTATTGCACTTAAACACACGGGCTGATGACCGGATCATGCAGCTTTGTATGAAGATCCCTATTTATTATAATTGCCAGACCTGAAATAACAAGCACTTTTCACCTATTGTGTCCCCCCATTTCCTTGTAGATTGTAAGCTTGCGAGCAGGGACCTCACTCCTAATGTCACTGTTTAAATTGTCTTATTGAATTTGTCTGTACATGTCCCCACTTAATTGTAAAGCGCTGCAGAATATGTTGGCGCTGTATAAATAAATTATTATTATATAGAACAATTCTCTTATTTACTGACAGGAAGCAGAGATCCTGAAAAATATCAGGAATTGACATTCAAAGTCTATTAAAAAGTTGGAGAAGTTTTCATTGTAAAAGAATTAAATGTTATAGACTAATGGGGCGGACTCAGGAGACGAGGTTCCCCCGGAGGGCACTCTCTAGCACTCAGCCCTGTGAGATCCCAGATTATCAGACAGGACTGAGTGCTGGATGCGGGACTAATGGATTTTTACTGCACAAATGAAAGATTGTTGTTGACATCTTTATTTTCTGTTGCAATATTTCCAGATTATAGAATGTCTGAGTAAAAAAAATGTTATTGTGCGTGTAAGAAATGTACAGAATTATAATAACCTGTCCTCTGTGTTGCTGTGTGCACAGCTGGGATCATAACATACAGACAACCACCAGGGGGCGCTCTGTGCATATCTAGGGATTAAAACAACATTCAGATTCTCACCAGAAGGTGCTTTTGTGTACAGCTGGGAATCAATGATTATTATTATTCATTTTTATAGCACCATTTATTCCATGGCGCTTTACATGTGAAAGGGGACAAGTACAGTAAACATGAGCAATACAAGGCACACACAAGTACAGGAGGATGGAGGACCCTGCCCGCGAGGCCTCAGTCTGCATGGGATGTGTGATAATACACTGGGAGAGGGTAGAGCTGGTTGTGCGGTGGTTCAGTAGGTTGAGGATCACTGCAGGTTGTAGGCTTGTCAGAAGAGGTGAGTCTTGAGGGTCTTTTTGAAGGTTTCTATGGTAGGCGAGAGTCTGATGTATTGTGGTAGAGCGTTCCAGAGTATGGGGGAAGCACGGGAGAAATCTTGTATGCGGTTGTGGGAAGAGGAGATAAGAGGGGAGTAGAGAAGGAGATGTTGTGAGGATCGGAGGTTGCGTGCAGGAAAGTACCGGGAGATGAGGTCACAGATGTATGGAGAAGACAGGTTGTGGATGGCTTTGTATGTCTGGGTTAGGGTGTTGAACTGGAGTCTCTGGGTAATGGGGAGCCAGTGAAGGGCTTGGCATAGGGGAGAGGCCGGGGAATAGCGGGGGGACAGGTAGATTAGTCGGGCAGCAGAGTGTAGGATGGATTAGAGTGGTGCCAGAGTGCTAGAGGGGAGGCCAGAGAGTAGGAGGTTGCAGTATTCAAGGTGGGAGATTAGGGCATGGACTAGTGTTTTTTTCGTTCGTGGTCAAGGAAAGCGCGGATCCAGGAAATATTTTTGAGTTTGAGACGGCAGGAGGAGGCAAGGGCTTGGATATGTGGCTTGAAAGAGAGGGCAGAGTCGAGGATCACCCCAAGGCACGGGGCGTATGGGACTGGGGAAAGTGAGCAGCCATTGTCATTGATGGATAGGTCTGGTGGAGGGGTAGAGTGAGATGGGGGAAAGATGATGAATTCTGTTTTGTCCATGTTCAGTTGTAGAAAATGAGCAGAAAAGAAGGCCGAGATAGCAGACAGACATTGTGGGATTCTGGTAAGTAAGGAGGTGAGGTCACGTGCGGATAGGTAGATCAGCCTGTGTCATCGGCGTAGAGATGGTACTGCATACCGTGGGATTCTATGAGCTGTCCCAGGCCGAAGGTGTAGATGGAGAAGAGCAAGGGCCCTAGAACTGAACCTTGAGGAACACCGACAGACAAGGGGCGAAGTGAGGAGGTGGTGTGGGGGAGGGAGACACTGAATGTTCGGTCTGTTAGGTATGACGAGATCCAGGATAGGCCCAGGTCTGTGATGCCAAGAGATGAGGGGGTCTGTGATGCCGAGAGATGAGAGGATCTGTAGCAGGAGGGAGTGGTCCACAGTGTCAGAGGCAGAAGACAGGTCCAGGAGGAGGAGGACAGAGTAGTGTCGCTTGCTCTTGGCGGTTAGTAGGGCATTGTTGACTTTAGTTAGGGCAGTTTCAGTGGAGTGATGGGGTCGGAAGCCAGATTGTAACTGGTCAAAGAGGGAGCAGATCACATACAGATCACCACTAGGGGGCGCCCTGTGCATAGCTGGGAATAAAAAAGATAAAAAGCATGCATATCACCACCAGAGGGCGCTCTGTGCAGTCAGAGACCATAACCACATGCATATCACCACCAGAATGCGCTTTGTGCATAGTCTGAGACCATAACCACATGCATATCACCACCAGAGGGCGCTCTGTGCATAGTAGAGGACCATAACCACATGCATATCACCACCAGAGGGCGCTCTGTGCATAGTAGAGGACCAGAACCACATGTATATCACCACTAGAGGGCGCTGTGCATAGCTGGGATCATAATCACATACAGTACAGATTACCATCAGGGGGCGTCATGTTTCCCCCATCAGGTGTTAATATCCCCGTTGTTTCTGACATTTTTGTTGTTTTGCACTGGCCACTAATACGGCACCCGCATGTGACCGCTTTATGCTGCATTACTCTGTAGCTTTTCTGTTTCTAGGAAAGCTGGGTGACGAGCACCTTTCGGGCTGCAGTGTCTCCTGTATGGGTTGTTGAGCCTTCTCGTCGGGCCTCTGTATAATGTGATAGAAATATATGAAGTTGGAATCTTTCGTAGTTTTTTTCTTTGATTGTCCTCGTGTTTTTCGTCCCTCAGACCTTCTTGTACAACGAGTTGTATGTCTATAATATCAAGAAGAACAGCTGGAGTAAGGTGGATGTCCCGAACCCCCCACCGCGGCGCTGCGCTCATCAGGTAACGGACCCCCATACATTACTGTGCTGCAGCTCGGGTCTGATCTGCTGGGAGTTGTAGTTCTGCAGCTGGAGATTTTTTCTTTAACCCCTTGGTGACTGGCTCACTACATGCAGGGTGGATGTCTGCACCCTCTTACGTCTGAGCGGCTAATCACAGGGGGATGAATAAAGAAGGTAAAAGTATAATTGCCCTCCTGTTCCCTGCAGACATGTCTGACAATCACTTTACCGACCAAAAAAGTCAGACTTCATGTTTTTGTCATTTCCGCCGTTCTTGTGTTTTTTCCGTTTTCCAGTAGATTTTATGGTAAAATGAAAGTCGTCATTCAAGATTACAACTTGTCCCCCAAAAACAACAAGCCCTCGTCTGGGTCTATAGAAGCCGAGAATCCATAAAGCCCCGATACTTCTCCGCTGATACATTGTAACAAACCATCGGGACCCGAGTCATCGGAATAAACAACCATTGTTCCCATTCACGGTCCGGCAGAGGATTAGGGAGCCGCTGCACCTCGATGGTTAGCTCTGCTTTGATGCCGGATGATACTTTAATGTTGGGGTAGGGATTCTGGCATGGACGCCGGGGTCCCCATCCTCCCCCTGTCACACTGCGGAGCACGCTGAACGCCTAAATGAGTGGGTGTCCCGATAGCAGAGCGGAGTGGTGGGCGTCCGCGGCATCAACCAGCGCAGCACCGAGGCGTCTTCACTATCTTAAAGAGCCCGCAACCTAATTAGAAGAAGATCGACTCTCCCTCCACAGCCGGAGACTGAATATATGTTGTAATAGATTTTATTACATGAAGTCATTTTTGTTTCTTTTACTCGTCTTTGAGGATTAAAATCTTTACTGTTTTTGGGGCAACTACAAAGACGTAGTTATGATGCCGCGGCTATATAGCGCCACGTGACGGAAGCATCCGGGCACCGCACTGGTGACGGCGGCAGTAAATGATGGTGGTTGACTAAAATGCCGCAGGCTGTGTGTGATCCTGGGGGTGTCCTGCAGGAGGCGCCGTCCTGCAGCCGGGTGACACGGGGTCTCCTCTGTACGGTGCAGATCTGACACGTATCCATTGCTTGCAGCACATTGTATCACGGCCTCCTCTCTCGGCAGGCGGCGGCGGTCCCTCAAGCCGGAGGGCAGCTCTGGATCTTTGGAGGGGAGTTTGCTTCTCCTGATGGGGAGCAGTTTTACCACTACAAGGACCTCTGGGTGCTTCACCTCCAAACCAAAACCTGGGAGCAGATCAAGTAAGACCCCGAGGCGATGAGCGCCCCCCGATGGTACAATGGATCCGCTGTATGTCCTGCTGGAAACACAGAGATCCGCTGCTATTAACAGTCCTGAATCCCGCGCTCACAGGACTGCTACTCCCATCCTGCAGACCCTGGTCCCCTCCTTGAGTTGTCCTCTTCCGTCTTGTGTCCCTCACAGATCTCCTGGAGGACCGTCCGGAAGAAGCGGCCATCGCATGGTCCATACGAAGAGGCAGCTCATCGTGTTCGGAGGATTTCATGAGAGCACACGGTGAGAGTTGTAGTCAATGACGTGCCCATAATAACAGACAAGATAATAAAGCCCTGTGCACCATGAACTACTGTACTCAACATCCCTTTACCAAGCTCCCGGCATAGCCCTGCAATCTAGCAGCATGATGGGAGTTGTAGTGTCCGGCAGCTGGAGAGCCACCTGCTGATGTCAATCATCCAGACCTTGTGTAATGAAAACTACAACTTTCCAGCAGACGTTCCTCTCCCCTTCCTCCCCATCTGTAAGATCTCTCCTTGCTGTCAGTGTGTTAATGCTCGTCCCCTCACTCCGCACCTTTCCTCAGTTCTTCTCCTCTTCCAGTGATTACATCTACTATAATGACGTCTACGTGTTTAATCTGGACTCCTTCACGTGGGCCAAGATCTCGCCGTCCGGCACCGGCCCCTCACCGCGGTCAGGATGTCAGCTCACCACCACCCAGGAAGGAGGCGTTATGGTCTATGGCGGATATTCTAAACAGGTCTGTACCGTCAGCGTGGATACTGACACATTGTATTCACCTCCCCTAGTAATGGCTGATAACAGGGAGCACTCGCTGACTTGTGTTTCTCCTGCTCAGAGAGTGAAGAAGGACGTGGACCGGGGAACGGTGCACACGGACGCGTTCCTGCTTAGGTTGGAGGCCGCCGGTGAGTGCCCCCTCATAACCCCCCGATGGTACCTGGGAATCCTCTCATTAGGGGGTGCGGGTGATGTTTTCTGGGCGACCACCTCTGGTGTTGCCTTCACAGTGCACATCTGTGAGTCTTTAAATTCATGAACCAGGAGGCCCAGGATGAGCAGAGCGGTGCCTATACAGTGACTGGTGCAATTAACCCTTTGATTGCCACCATGCTGTGATCTGTGGGGGGTTTTTGTTCTCGGCCTGAGATGCAAGATGATGGCTCTCCCCTCACCCGCTCTAGGGGCGGCGCTGCCATCACCCGGCCCCCGCAGCGGCACTCAGCTGGTAAACAGCTTAATGTCAGGCTCAGTAACTGGTAATTACAGGCTCCGCCACGTGCTGTAACATGGGAGACAGTAAGCAAGGAGGGTCCTGGGGGGCTGCGCTGGGTAACCAGGGGGTGATATCCTCTTCACACTGCACAAACACAACCACGTGCAACTCCCATCATCCGCGTGATTCCTGGGGATCAGGCACACGAGCCATCATCTGCAGCAGTGAGGGCCGAGCACGGACTGAGGATGTCGGGGGAAGAAGTCACCATATTGTAAAGGACCCCCAACAATAAAGGGCTTTCAACATCTCTGCTCAGGTGTCCTGCTCACACAGCTGAGGGTCTGTTACAGTTGTATCCAGACTGATACATTGCAGTAAAGCTTGTTGCCCCTGCTGCCTCCAGGGGGCGCTGCCCTGGGCACATGTGGGGTAACGAAGCAGACCCCGGGATCCTGCTTTTCTGGGGTAGCAGGAAGATTGCCGGATCGGGCTGGCGGTGTGGGCTGATGGGCTGAACTGTCTCCTCTCTGTTGCTGCTGTCTGGCTCGCTCTTTACCTAGGAGACCGTCCACCGCTGATAGTCTGCAGAGGTGGCTGGTCACCTCGGCACAGAGCATTAAGTACAATCCCATCATCCTCAGAGTTGTTGTTGTTTTCCAGATAAGTGGATGTGGAGTCGACTGAGCCCCTCCGGCATGAAGCCCACCCCCAGGACCGGCTTCTCCATGGCTCTGGCACCCAATAACCGCAGCGTCCTTTTTGGAGGAGTATATGATGAGGAAGAGGAGGAGACCATGGAGGGCGACTTCTACAACGACCTCTACTTCTACGACCAGGGGAAGAATCGATGGTTCGCTGCTCAGACAAAGGTGGAGCCATGAATCTGATGTCGTATTGTGGGAAATATCTGCCACTTCCCAAAGCTGAGGGTCTGTTACAATCGTAACAAACAGATTGTAACAAACAATCAGCAGAGGTGGGGGCTCTGTGCTGCTGACAAGAGATGACTCCATCTCTGATATGTCTGTACTGAAGGGCCACAAAATCGATCGGAAGAAGAGGCGGCGCGGAGACAAAACCGCGGAAACGGCAGCAGCTCCGAGCCCGGCTGAGCCCATTGAGGTCATAAAGGAGATTGTGGCTGAAGACGGGACCGTGATGACCATCAAGCAGGTGATCCCCGGCGAGAACACCCCTGCCAGCGAGGAGGAGGAGGAGGACGACAAGGAGGAGGAAGCTGTAGGGCCGCAGGTGGAGCCCTCGCCGAGGTCCAGCGTCATGATGGCCGTCAGGCAGGGTGTCCTCTACGTGTACGGGGGAATGTTTGAGGTCGGCGACCGGCAGTTTACATTGAACGACCTGTACAGCCTGGACCTATACAAGATGGAGGAGTGGAAAGTACTGGTGGAGATGGATCCGAGTAAGTGCCTGCACCGCCACCAGAGGGTGTAGAGAAAGCGCTGGAGGATGAAAGAGTCGAATGTAACGTCCATTCTGTTTGCTGCAGAAACCCAGGAATGGTTGGGCGAGTCTGACTCTGAGGAGGAGGAAGGTGCGGAGGGAGGAGAGGAGGACAGCAGTGAGGAGGACGACGACAGCGGTGAGTGTCGGCACTTGGGATCTGTTATGGACTTTGCCTTCTGATCTCCAATCCCTGATTCCTCTTGCAGGTGACGAGCAGCACCCCTCAGTGGAGCCCCAGGAGAGGTACACCGATTATCTGCCCCGCACAGAGCCGCACTGGATCCGGATCGCTCGCAGTAACTTGGGCTCCGACACCAAAGAGAAGAAAGTCCTTAAAGTGGCGCACGCCATGGCAAAGACGTTTTACGATTTTAGAGATAAATAGAACAATGGACGACTATGTAATAACCGCAGGAACTTGTGGAGACCTGAGGCCGTTGCAGCCCCCATGGCGGTCCCCTGTGTTCGAGCTGAGACGTCGTCCGTCCGTTGGGAAACTTACAGGGGCCTTCACTATTCTTTCAAATATTAAAAGCAGACAGGAAATTCCTTTATTCTGGCATCCAGAAATTCTGTTATTCCAGCACTTGCCCTAGAGCCGCAGTGTGAAGATGAGGAGTCACTGCCTTTCTGAGGCCGTCTGATAATCCAGCGCTAATGTCAGATTACAGGAAGTATTGAATGGTCCTATGATGGGGGCCGGGCGCTGACTTGTTCTCCACTCCGGGGTATTTAGTGTCTGCAGTGACGAGAGGGAGTGGTAAGAAACAGCTACCGGCGGGCTGATGCAACGCGGCATAACCACTGCTCTCCGCGGACCGACGCTCCCCACGGACTGACGCTTGCTGTGCTGCAGCCTTGCGGTTTAACCCTTGCTGCCCCTCCGTAGCCATAAGTGACGTTTTCTGATTTGCGCCAAATATTGAAATTTCCCTATTTGACAATAAAAGTTCTGTGCCGACCGATGAGGAGACGTTAGTCAGTGACTACGCTCGCGCCATCTTCCAGTCTGCTCCAATTTAACTATAACTTTAAGCAGAAATCACTTATTAAAGGGCCGGCATCCAGTCTACACTAAATAGAAACACTTGTGTCGTGAAAAGTTTTAAAACTTAACAAAAATGATTTACTCTTCTATACCCCAAACCGTGGTTCAAGAGGAATTTTACACTGACCCTTTTTTTTTTAGAAAGGAGGGTGTGGTCAAAAAGCGCCACAAATAATTTCAGCTCGTCGCATGCGTCTTTATATAATCTTGTGCATGTGAACAGCCAGACTTGATAAATTCACCCGTCTAATTTCTTTTTCAGTTCTACACCATTTTTTTTTAAGATCTCCGCTTGCTTTCAATGAGTAGAAACGATTTTGTTTAATCCCAGAGGCTGGAAACCTGATCCAAGACTTCCCATAGCTTTGGGTTTGTTACAGTTGTATGCAGTCTACCCCATCTAGTATGACCGATCCCGCTCGTCATGGTTGTTTTGATTGGATACAACAGTAACGGAATCTCAGCTGTGAGAAGTCCAGCTTTACATCTAAAGAGGAAACGGCCAAAAAGAGCGACACAAAACCTCAGTGAATCCCGCGGAGTACTACGAGGTCTCTGCCTCTGATCTCTGCAAGATTTCAGCGTAATGTGAACAATAATATTCCCATTCACTGACAGCAAGCGGAGAACTGAACTGGTAATTGTCACAAAGTATCAAGTGCGGAGCAGAGGGAGACTCGTCTCTGCTACATCTGTAGTCTCCTCATTATCACTGGCCAAGGAAATATAGGGTTAATCCGAAGTGCAGCTGTCACTGATGAGGCTTCTCAGGAAACACTTCCCTTCTAAGTGGGACCCTCAAAGAGCCAGAAATCCAATCTCCAAAGCTGAATAAGAGCTGGAGCCGAGCCAGGTGGTCTAGTGATTGCTGAAGAGACCACTCCGTCGAAAACCTTAACATGTCCTGTGTAATCACAGCATACAAGTGACCTAAAGAAGCCGTCACCACGTGTGCGGAGAACGGCAGTACGCGGGGACGTGAGGTGAGCGACAGTGCCAAGGGGGACCCCGAAATATGGTGAACAGAAAAGGACAATATTATTCCACACAGGGGCAGTATTATAGTAGTTATATTCTTGTACATAGAGGGCAGTATTATAGTAGTTATATTCTTGTACATAGGGGGCAGTATTATAGTAGTTATATTCTTGCACATAGGGGGCAGTATTATAGTAGTTATACTCTTGTACATAGGGGGCAGTATTATAGTAGTTATATTCTATATACAAGAATATAACTACTATAATACTGCCCCTATGTGCAAGAATATAACTACTATAATACTGCTCATATGTACAAGAATATAACTACTATAATACTGCTCCTACAGTTGTAGCCAAAAGTATTGACACCCCTGCAATTTTGTCAGATAATACTCCGTTTCTTCCTGAAAATGATTGCAATCACAAATTCTTTGGTATTATCTTCATTTAATTTGTCTTAAATGAAAAAACACAAAAGAGAATGAAGCAAAACATTGATCATTTCACACAACTCCAAAAATGGGCCAGACAAAAGTATTGGCACCCTCAGACTAATACTTGTTGCACAACCTTTAGCCAAAATAACTACGCCCAACCGCTTCCGGTAACCATCATTGAGTTTCTTACAATGCTCTGCTGGAATTTTAGACCATTCTTCTTTGGCAAACTGCTCCAGGTCCCTGATATTTGAAGGGTGCCTTCTCCAAACTGCCATTTTTAGATCTCTCCACAGGTGTTCTATGGGATTCAGGTCTTTAGAAGTCTCCAGTGCTTTCTCTCAAACGATTTTCCAGTGCTATTTGAAGTGTGTTTTGGGTTATTGTCCTGCTGGAAGACACATGACCTCTGAGGGAGACCCAGCTTTCTCACACTGGGCCCTACATTATGCTGCAAAATTTGTTGGTAGTCTTCAGACTTCATAATGCCATGCACATGGTCAAGCAGTCCAGTGCCAGAGGCAGCAAAGCAACCCCAAAACATCTGAGAACCTCCGCCATGTTTGACTGTAGGGACCGTGTTCTTTACTTTGAATGCCTCTTTTTTTTCTCCTGTAAACTCTGTTGATGCCTTTGCCCAAAAAGCTCTACTTTTGTCTCATCTGACCAGAGAACATTCTTCCAAAACGTTTTAGGCTTTTTCAGGTAGGTTTTGGCAAACTCCAGCCTGGCTTTTTTATGTCTCGGGGTAAGAAGTGGGGTCTTCCTGGGTCTCCTACCATACAGTCCCTTTTCATTCAGACGCCGACGGATAGTACGGGTTGACACTGTTGTACCCTCGGACTGCAGGGCAGCTTGAACTTGTTTGGATGTTAGTCGAGAAACTTTATCCAACATCCGCACAATCTTGCGTTGAAATCTCTTTTCAATTTTTCTTTTCCGTCCACATCTAGGGAGGTTAGCCACAGTGCTATGGGCTTTAAAGGGCCACTGTCACCCCCTCCAGCCGTTATAAACTAAAAGAGCCACCTTGTGCAGCAGTAATGCTGCATTCTAACAAGGTGGCTCTTTTAGTTTTTGATTCAGTTAATCCCTGAATAAAGCGTTTTAAAGTTTGCCACAAATACCTGACTTTGTACCTGGAGGCGGTCCAAAGCCTCCTCTATCAATCTCCCAACTGCCGTCACTCTTCTCTTCAGGGGCGATGGTCGCCACCCCCTGCACGCTGTTTCTTCTTAATTCCGGCGCCTGCGCTGTGCGTGCCTGCCTGGGGCAGGCGCAGTCTTCATTGTCAGTCACAGCTCAGATGCAGGTTGCCGCAATATACACTAATCCTCACCAGCGTTTGTAATGAGGCAGCCGCAAATAACGATGCTGGAAGGCGGGGGAGCAGGGGGAGCGTCCGAGATGGGGGAGTGCCTGAACAGCGCAGTGCGCATGCCCAGGAATGCCAGCCCCGCACTGTGCATAATGAATAACAGTGCGGGGCGGGGATTCAGCAACAGGGTGGCCGCACTGCCCGCACAGGCGCAGTCAGGCACCCTGCATCTGAGCTGTGACTGACAATGAAGACTGCGCCTGCCCCAGGCAGGCACGCACAGCGCAGGCGCCGGATTTAAGAAGAAACAGCGCGCAGGGGGCGGCGACCATCGCCCCTGAAGAGAAGAGTGACGGCAGTTGGGAGATTCATAGAGGAGGCTTCGGACTGCCTCCAGGTACAAAGTCAGGTATTTGTGGCAAACTTTAAAACGCTTTATTCAGGGATTAACTGAATCAAAAACTAAAAGAGCCACCTTGTTAGAATGCAGCATTACTGCTGCACAAGGTGGCTCTTTTAGTTTATAACGGCTGGAGGGGGTGACAGTGGCCCTTTAATCTTCTTGATGACACTGCGCACGGTAGACACAGGAACATTCAGGTCTTTGGAGATGGACTTGTAGCCTTGAGATTGCTCATGCTTCCTCACAACTTGGTTTCTCAAGTCCTCAGACAGTTCTTTGGTCTTCTTTCTTTTCTCCATGCTCAATGTGGTACACACAAGGACACAGGACAGAGGCTGAGTCAACTTTAATCCATGTCAACTGGCTGCAAGTGTGATTTAGTTATTGCCAACACCTGTTAGGTGCCACAGGTAAGTTACAGGTGCTGTTAATTACACTAATTAGAGAAGCATCACAGTGCCAATACTTTTGTCCACCCCCTTTTTTATGTTTGGTGTGGAATTATATCCAATTCGGCTTTAGGACAATTCTTTTTGTGTTTTTTTCATTTAAGACAAATTAAATGAAGATAATAATAACAAAGAATTTGTGTTTGCAATCATTTTCAGGAAGAAACTGAGTATTATCTGACAGAATTGCAGGGGTGTCAATACTTTTGTCCACAACTGTATGTACAAGAATATAACTACTATAATACCGCCCCCATGTACAAGAATATAACTACTATAATACCGCCCCCATGTACAAGAATATAACTACTATAATACTGCTCCTATGTACAAGACTATAGCTACTATAATACCGCTCCTATGTACAAGACTATAGCTACTATAATACCGCCCCCATGTACAAGACTATAGCTACTATAATACCGCCCCCATGTACAAGACTATAGCTACTAAAATACCGCCCCCATGTACAAGAATATAGCTACTATAATAATGCCCCCATGTTCAAAAATATAACTACTATAATACCGCCCCCATGTACAAGAATATAACTACTATAATACCGCCCCCATGTACAAGAATATAACTACTATAATACTGCCCCCTATGTACAGAGCATAGTGGTGACGTCTCATCCGCCCCTCTGTAAGATTAATTGCTCTTAATATGGACTCCTATTGGCAGAATCCTGCGCGTTATTCTTTATTGGTTCCTTATAGAATAAGTTACAGACGGGCAGATGAGATGTCACCACTATTGTGCTGTGCTCCGTTTACAGTGTACTGGCCATTTGTGCTTTTTAAGTGTTTTTAATATGTCTTTGTTTTGTGTCATTTAATAAATGAATGTGTATTTTTGTCCGGTGATCCTGGTCATATTATTATTATTTATATAGCACCATTGATTCCATGGTGCTGTTCTTCCACGTTCAGTATTGGGTATGTGACAAGTAGATCCCGACCTTCATGGCAGTGCCCTCTACTAGGTATGGAGTATAAAGAAATACACACTACACAAGCAGCGTAGGGAGGAGAGAATAATGAAAAAAATTCCCATATCGGTATGGAACAGCAAATAAATGCTTGCTATGGAAAGAATGGCAGACCATTCGGCAAAATACAAAAGGCGAATAAGAAAGGAAACACCGAACTGTAGGGTCGAATGATAAGCACAAATACAATAGTAAATGCAAGAGATCGTTTATTATTGATATATGGAACAAAAAAGGATTGGCAATATGATGCTGACCACACACAGTGTGAACCTACCCATAGAATACACAACACAACATGAAAATATCAAAACAACTGAACATAAAAAAATGGGGGTGCAAAAGGACCGAATTGTATCAGAACCTAATAGCCTGGGTACAAGAGAACTGCAGCGCTGCAATAGATATGTTATCCCATGTCCTTAATTGCGCCAATGGTATCCAGAGTACTGAGTAAAGATCAATGGATCATATCGCTAGTGTAAACACTAAATAAGATACTCAATTGGGTACTAGGGACAAAATAAATAGTGACCTAAAAAGATGATTACCTGTGTGGTTGTGTAGGTATGAGTAGACACGCGCCCCGACGCGCGTTTTGGAACAAGTCCTTCGTCCCTTGCGCCCTTTTTTTTGCTTATTACATCCATTAGTATACCATATTACCCTTAGATGTTGGTTACCTGTTTTTACTTTGAAGCACATGCTTTTTATTGCGTAACTGACCCACGTAGCCATCTCATGCATTGTACACTAGTAATAACATCTTATTTGATACATTATATTGGTTAGTATTTGTGTACACAGATATTTATATACCCGCCATATAGGGCACTCAGTACTTTTACTCTTATATGTGTTTTACGCTATCTGCAGGTGTTAGCTGAGTGTGCAAGCCTTATATGTCCATGCCATATTGTTTACCTGATTTGATACATCTTGAAATACATTAGTGCCACAAAGTGCCCTTGGTGTGTGTGTGTATATATATATATTTTTTTTTCTATTTGTGTGCATGTTTTGGCTCTACCAGTATTATGTTCAGTTTTGATATTTTCATGTTGTGTTGTGTATTCTATGGGTAGATACACACTGTGTGGTCAGCACCATATTGCCAATCCTTCTTTCCTTTTTTTTGTTCCATATATCTATAATAAACTCTCTCTTGCATTTACTATTGTATTTGTGCTTATCATTCGGCCCTACAGTTCGGTGTTTCCTTTCTTATTTGCTATAGGTATGGAGTAGAAGATGCCATGTAACTGACCAGACCCATTATATAGAAACTCGTATTCTTGGGTCTTTTTTCTTTAGAACTTACAAGTCTTTAATGAGAATCCATGAAGGAAGTGTTCAGCAGGAGGGCGACGCTGAAAATGTGCCCGCCCGAGACTGCTCCTACCTAAAAGGGGCCCATTATGACCATTAGGCGATATCACATCTATGAAAGACAGAAGACCCCTGAAATCTGCTGGAAAGAAACATTTACCATGGAGAACAAGTTTTCAATGTTCTGCAAATGTTTGCATTGCTAAAATGGTTTATTGAACAGACAGGCGACACCCTGATTGAGCGTAAGAGGATGATCAGAACATTAAAAGCAAGCATGCAGCGGGGGGAAGAATGCAGGACGTGGCCAAAACCAAAAATCCTCGCTCTCCAGACAGTTGGCAGGAGGATTGTGCAATACCCTGCGGGGACGGAGGCCGACGACGGACGGGTCTGAACAGGGGGCAAAACCTTTTACTGGACTGAGCAGCAAAGTGCAAAAATACGGATCCTTAACGGAAAACTCCGCAGGAGACCGATGGTGTCTGATAATCCAGATTTAGTAAAAGTTATTATTTCTTGGGTACAAGTGACGTTTTATAATTATTTTCCACCCCGGGTGGAGCTCAGACATTGAAATGGAACAAGGGGCAAAGCCTGGCACGAAATGGGCGACCGTGGGCAAACCCGAACCCAGAGCCGCCATGTACAAACCACCCTGTGCCCAGCAGTACTCGATTGTTACAATTACTTTTTTTGGAGTTTTCCTGGAAATGTTACTCTTTTTAGTTTTTCTGTAAGTTACATTTTTTTCAATTAATTTGAGTCGCAAAACTTTATTTGGAGAGAATCGTGATGAATAAGGAAATAATTTTCAGAAAGACCCTGATCAGTCCAGTAAAATGTCCATCGCCGCACCTTTCTTTCTAGAGAAAAGCAAAATTCTCGCCCCGTTTTTCAACCTGTCGCTCGAAGCATATAAAAGAAGGAACAATTGGCGAAAAATTCTCAAAAATTAGCAAATTGCTTCTCTCAATGGACGATGAATCGGGAGGAAAATTTTGCTGATCTCTGCGCCGGGTAAAACGACGGCGGCTGAGAAATAAAAAGTAATGATCAGGAAATCAGGCGGACGGAACCATTTCCAGGCAGAGGGGGCAGCGTAAGGAATTCCTCTGACCATAAATGGCTCCTTCCTTCGGAGGGGACAGAATTAGAGAAAAGTCTTGTTTTATAAACCCTTTGCACGTGATTAACGCAACGGTCGGGGAAGGGACGGACGGGTATAAAATGTCATTATCTTTTGCATTCTCTCATGCCAAACAAGCAAGAAAAAACAAAAATTACCCCCCCAAAAAAAAATTAAAAAGACGTTACCCATGGGGGAGGGGAAAGGCAAACTGTGATTGAAACTGAATTTTCTTGTTCCTTTGGAAGAAAAAAAAACAACAAAAACATAAAAATAAAAAATATTAAACGCAGAGGCTCAATCAGAAAATCAGCCGATGACGGAGCTACATTCCATTCCGGGCTCCACAAGCAGCGTCCATTGTTCTACAGTTTTGTTTGTTTTTGTTTTGACGTTTTATTGTTTTATTCTTTTTTTTGCAAACGTTGGAGCAGTTCCGTCAAATGAAAAAGTGGATAAACAAAATGGCGACTCCGATGTTTAGCAAAATCACCATGACGACCAGGATGGGGGCAGAGCCCTGAAAGAAAGAAAAGGAAATGGTCAAGGAACAGACGGGAAGGAAGGATGTAGTCAGGAAAGAGCGGGAGAAATCCCATAGTTTACATGTTCTGACCCCTGCCCTCTAGTGGACAGCATGGTAAGGTGGGACCCCTATTTATTCTTGGGTCATTGGGAACAGGACGAGGACCGTTCTATTTTGGATCGGTGGATCCCAGAGTCGTGGCCGCGCTGATCAGTATTTTATTGATGGCTCATGAAAGTATTTATGGTGGGAAAATGCTTTTAATTATCGTAGGCTCTAACTTAACACAAGCTTGTGAAGTGCGACCAGTGACCATCAGGAAAGGTATTCCTTTAAAGGGGACCTGTCACCTGAATTTGGCGGGACCGGTTTTGGGTCATATGGGCGGGGTTTTCGGGTGTTTGATTCACCCTTTCCTTACCCGCTGGCTGCATGCTGGCCGCAATATTGGATTGAAGTTCATTCTCTGTCCGCCGGAGTACACACCAGCGCAAGGCAATGCCTTGCGCAGGCTGGCGTGTACTCCGGAGGACAGAGAATGAACTTCAATCCAATATTGCGGCCAGCGGGTAAGGAAAGGGTGAATCAAACACCCGAAAACCCCGCCCATATGACCCAAAACCGGTCCCGCCAAATTCAGGTGACAGGTTCCCTTTAAGGGGTCTCCTTTATGAAGAATCCCTTCTTAGTAGGCTTGTAGGCCTTAGTTGCCTGTCCCAGCTCCAGGGCCGGGCTTTGTTGCCTTTCCCTATTTTCATCTGTCTCTGTGCTCGGCTCAAGTGGCTTTGTGCTCGGCTCGGGTGGCTTTGTGCTGCCTGAGTTTTCAGGCAGCAGAGCATCCAGCCATCACCAGGATTTTGCTTCATCTTCCACTTGACTCTGCTCCAGATAAGTGTCCAGATACCTTTCCAGCCTCTCCTGACGACAGTCCAGGAACCAGCTACTCTGTCCATGCTCAGTCTAGGTGCCCCCCACCCCGGGACCCCAGTGATATAACTGGAAACCTGGCATTAAGGGTTTACCTTCCCTGCAGCGCCCCCACTGGGGTAACAAAGCTTTGCAGAGTGCCTATACCTATCAATGGTGTAATACAGGACAAGTCCTCCAGAGCCGCAGACTCTATTCTTGGCCGCAGCCATTATAACAAAGACCCCTATATTAACTCGGCGATCCCTAAAAGAGTATTTCAAAACCTGACAGCCCCCCTATAGGTCTGGGCACGCTAAAAATAATACTTTATGTATTCCTGTAAGGTCGTATGTAACCACTGCGTTGCATCCCGTATTTCCAAGTTTTGCAATTGCAGTGCGACATTTTGCATTGGAACCTCATTAGATATTGATGGCCGCGAGACTGACTGCACTGAAGTGACCCCCGGACCCCAGTGATGAGAAGGCGACACTGATAACCCACCTTTCCATTAATATAAGCAATTGTTAATTAGGCGATTGCCTCAGATAATCTGCAAGGCTCCAGCGCCAAGCAGAGAGGTCTCCACAAGGTTCAGGCCCCCCATAAGGGCATATCCGATCTGGCTCAATAGATGCAGCCATGCACCGGCCCCCCGACCTAACGAATGATAACAAGGACCAGGCTGCAGCTTCATTACCGGAGCTGATAAACACCGATGCAAAGAGGTTGATGAATACGAAGCGGCTGCAGGTAATGAGCGAGTGCCCGCAGGACCGGATCAGCGCCCGCCGCTCAATGCTGCAATATACACAGTCAGGGATAACAACGTCCGTGGAGGATTCCTTACAAGCTGCGACTGGAGATGAGCGACGATCTGCAGCCCTGACGCATTCACCACTCTTATCCCGGCGCAGCAATTACACCGGAGGTCAATACCGGGACAAAGACAGGAAATATCCTGAAGAAGATGGAGAAAACCGGAGGAAACGTACAGAGAGCGGGACAAGACGCCATATGTAAGGAGGAAGCACCGATGTCCAGCTATAACACCGCCATCAAGAGCTGTGCCGCTGTCAGGTGAACGCTTCCCCCAGTCACCAACGGCCGGTGCACAATCTCCATCCACTTCTATGGGGCTGATAATGGCTGTCAGTCCTAGCACTGTCCATGGTGCTGAAGAGAAGACACCTTGTCCTGCATATGTCACCCCCTGTAGTGCTGCAGACCCGGGCCCCTAATTCGCACCACAGCGTATCCCCCCTCCTGCACTGAAGCCGAGACCCTCCCCTGTGATACTCATGTGTGATGTCATCACGTCATATACAAATCACGTGACCAGTGACATCACAGCTGTGCACAGATGACAGATACAATGACAGATACAAAGATGATGTATCCCCTCCCCGTAATTAGTGATGTACCACTAATTACCCGGGGAGGGACATATCACCAATCACACGGGAGGGGAGGGACATATCACCAATCACATGAGAGGGGTGGGATATATCGCCAATCACACGGGAGGAGAGGGAGATATCACCAATCACACGGGAGGAGAGGGACATATCACCAATCACATGGGAGGGGAGGGACATATCACCAATCACACGGGAGGGGTGGGACATATCGCCAATCATACGGGAGGGGAGGGACATATCACCAATCACACGGGAGGGGAGGGACATATCACCAATCTTACGGGAGGGGAGGGACATATCACCAATCACATGGGAGTGGAGGGACATATCACCAATCACACGGGAGGGGTGGGACATATCACCAATCATACGGGAGGGGAGGGACATATCACCAATCACACAGGAAAGGAGGGACATATCACCAATCACACGGGAGGGGAGGGACATATCACCAATCACATGGGAGGGGTGAGACATATCACCAATCACACGGGAGGGGAGGGACATATCACCAATCACACGGGAGGAGAGGGACATATCACCAATCACTTGGGAGGGGAGGGACATATCACCAATCACTTAGGAGGGGAGGGACATATCACCAATCACACGGGAGGAGAGGAACATATCACCAATCACTTGGGAGGGGAGGGACATATCACCAATCACACGGGAGGGGAGGGATTTATCTCCCCCCCCCCCGTGTATTTAGTGAAATGTCCCCCACCATTTGGTATTGGTAATACACACGTGGTCCAAATTGTTGGCACCCCTCGTTTAATAACAGAAAAACCCAGAATGGTGACAGAAATACCTTGAATCTGACAAAAGTAATAATAAATAAAAGATCTATGATAATGAGCAAATTAAAGTCAGACATTGCTTTTCCACCATGCTTCCAAGAATTAAAAAAAAAAAAAAAAAAAAACTAATGAAATCGTCCTGGACAGAAATGGTGGCACCCCTGAAAATAATGTGACAAAAGAGACATGTTATACGCAGTGTGTCCACTATCTATCATCACAGGTGTCTACAATCCTGGAATCAGTGAGTGGCCTGTATATGGGACTACAGATACTCACTGTGCTGTGTGGTGACATGGTGTGTATCACACTCAGCATGGACAAGAGGAAGCGAAGGAAAGAGTTGTCTCAGGAGAATAGAAAGAAAATTATAGACAAACATGGTAAAGGTAAAAGTTATTAGACATCTCCAAGAAGCTTGATGTTCCTGTGACTACAGCTGCCCATATTATTCAGAAATGTAAGATCCATGGGACTGTAGCCGACCTCCCTGGACGTGGCCGCAGGAGGAAAATTGATGACAAATCAAAGAGACGGATAATACGAATGGTAACAAAAGAGCCCAGAAAAACTTCTACACAGATTAAAGGTAACCTTCAAACTCAAGGAACATCAGTGTCAGATCGCACCATCCGTCGTTGTATGAGCCAAAGTGGACTTCATGGGAGACGACCAAGGAGGACACCATTGTTGAAAAATAATCGTAAAAAGCCAGACTGGAATTTGCCAAATTACATGTTGACAAGCCACAAAGTTTCTGGGAGAATGTCCTATGGACATATGAGGCAAAAATGGGACTTTTTGGCAAGGCACATCAGCTCTATGTTCACAGACGGAAAAATGAAGCATATCAAGAAAACAACACTGTCCCTACTGTGAAACATGGAGGAAGCTCTGTTATGTTCTGGGGCTGCTTTGCTGCATCTGGCGCAGGGTGTCTAGAATCTGTGCAGGGTACAATGAAATCTCAAGACTATCAAGGGATTCTAGAGAGAAATGTGCTGCCCAGTGTCAGGTCTCAGTCGCAGGTCATGGGTCTTGCAACGGGATAATGACCCAAAACACTCAGCTAAAAAACCCCAAGAATGGCTAAGAGGAAACACTGGGCTATTCTGAAGTGGCCTTCTATGAGCCCTGACCTAAATCCTAAAGAGCATCTTTGGAAAGAGCTGAAACTTGGAAAAGGTGACCTTCACACACGAGACAACTGGAGCAGTTTGCTCTGGAGCAGTGGCCAAAATACCGGTCGAGAGGAGCAGAAGTCTCATTGACCATTACAGGAATCGTTTGATTGCAGTGATTGTCTCAAAAGGCTGTGCAACAAAATATAAAGTTAAGGGATAAGGGTCCCATCATTTCTGTCCAGGCCGATTTCATGAGTTTTATTTCTTTTTAAATTCTGTAGAAGCATGGCTGAAAAGCAATGTCTGACTTTCATTTGTTCATTTTCATAGACTTTTTATTTATTATTACTTTTGTCAGATTCAAGTTATTTCTGTGACCATTGTGGGTTTTTCTGACACTAAACGAGGGGTACCGACAGTTTTGACCACGTATGTATCCCCCCTCACATGGTATTCGTGATATGATCCCCCCCCCCCCTCTCCCCAGGATAACTAGTAATATGTGCGCCATATAATTGCATGACCTACCCCCCTGTATGATCTGTGATTTCCCAACCACCCCTCGGCCTCCTCAGCAGTGGTCAGGTGACTGGGGGAAGTATAAAAAGTTGCCTAGCAACAAGATCCGGGCAGCCAACCAAGTGCAGCAGTAATGGTCGCTGGCTGGATGCGACGGGTGCACCGAGATCCCAGCGTCCTGTCAGAGGGGAGAGAACGGCCAGCGGGTGTGCAGGCAGCTCTGAAACATCAGGGGTTAATCCATGCTGTGTAATCAGTGACATGTCTCCCCCACCCTGCCTAATTAGTGATATGTCCCCTCCTCCAGGTAATTAGTGATATATCCCCCCCCCTCCTCAATGTAATTAGTGACATGCCCCCTCCTCCAGGTAATTACTCATATATAATCCCCCCCCTTCCCGGGTAATTAGTGACTCTGAGGTTTGGATTTCTTTTTCCCTTAATAATAAAGACCTTCATTTATAAACTGCATTTTGTGGTTATTTGTTATCTTTGTCTAATTTGTTTGTTGATTGGAAACATTAAGTGTGAGAAACATGCAAAAGAATATGAAACCAGGAAGGGGGTGAACACTTTATCACAACTCTATGTACGCGGGGCTACGCGGCACGACATCTGCACGCGCTGCAGTGAGGTATTACGTGTATAATGCTACATGTAGTGTGTAAAGCATCATGGACGGATGTAGCAGAGCTGAATCCGTCACAGATCATTCTGATCACGAGGTGATTTACATAGGACTACCAGTACACAACCTAGTGCAGCCCTGTGCTGTCTCATAGCACGGCACAAGCACTTGTGGAGTCACATGACTATTATGGGGGCCTCATTGGGACATGCATGCTTTATACATGGCGGTGGACCTTACCGTGGGTTTGAGCTCAGTCGTGTTCTCCTCGTCGGATTCTAGTGCAACAGGTAAAGATTTCTGTGGTGGGGAAAGGGTTAAATCTCGCCGCAGGAGCCGCGACTCGCCCTTCTCCCCAAACCGCAGCGTCTCCAGTTTCTGCACGGTGGGCTCAGCAGCAGCTGCCGGCCGCAAGTTCTCCTTGTTCTGAGGTTTGGAGCGCAGTCTCTGGACCCCGTACATGCGCTCCTCCAGGTGGTGGCCCTCGGCCGGGCTCCGGGGCCCCGCTTTGCTGTAGTGTCTTTTTTGGGTGTGAATCTCTTGCATATAAGAATCCATTCTCTTCAGCGGCTTCATCTCCATCTCGTAGTTGCTGAGTTTCTCCTCGTCCACCTCTAGGAGCTTGTTGGCGCCCGGGCTGTGGTTGTGGGTCCTGTGGGAAGTCCACGATACGGTGGTCGGGGTGTCGGCCCACCGTTCTCTTGGCTTGTGGTTGGAAACCACGTGTTTGTGGCCGCTGCTCTTCATCATGAGCTCTTCAGGGATGGAACAAGGTCCTAGAGGATTCCCCGCCACCATCCCGACTCTACTCCCACCGACCTCCACCCAGCTGTTAGGTCTGACATAGTCCCCGGCCCGACCCTCCAGCAACATCTGAATGTCCCCTCCCCGGTCCTCGTCCACAGACAACTGTCGGGAGAAGTGGGCGCTCTTATTCCTAGACTTGGGCGCTGGCTGTGGTGGGGTGGACGGCGGGCTGCACAGGGGGCTTCTCATGGGGCTGTCGTCTGGCGTCACGTCTGACGGCGTGGTCCCTTTCCTGTACAGTTCTGGGCTGTCTGGCTGCGGCGGCGTCTCCGTTGAGATGACCTCAATGTCGTCACACGAGTTCTGATGTTTTGGCCTCTGGCACTTTAGCCCTGAACACGGAAAGTCAGAAAAGAAAAAAAATTACTAATGATGGAGGCATAATTACACATTACTGGGGGGTCTGTCCTAATAAGCTTCAACAGTAGGGGGCGACTGTGCGATAACAGCTGTCACATGACACGGCTACCTCCATGGACGAGAGCTCGTTCCTTCCCCTGAGGGTCCTCGCTTCATTCTCTACATCGCCCCCTCTCCCAGGATGAAATCACTTCTGGTCGCGCTGCGGCACGGATTCCAGGCTTCTCGGTTACACTATCCCTACGCTGACACTGTCGCTCATAAATTATGGACGTCCGCTAGCTGCAATTACAGGCACAGAGCGCTGACTACTTCTAGCTGGGACTACTCTCCTCATCGGAACCGGCAGCCAGAAAAGTGGAAGAAAACGTCCAACTGCCACCCCCGTCCAGATCAGTAAGCCATCTGTAACCTCTAGTGGCCCCTCATGGGCAGGTAAGGGGCCCGGCTGTCAGCCCATGACTGGGGCGCTACTGACTGTACATGGGGGATGGGGGCAGAGCTGAACCAGGGACGGCAGAATCCGGCAATGTGGAAAAATGGAAATTGGTAATTTAAATGCAATTGTTACTTTTTTGATACATTTTGTAATAAATGAAAATAATTAAGTATCTAACCTACAGCCATGTCCGTTCAGCAGACCCCCTCGCATTCCCCAAGAATCTGCTCTTACAGCCTCCTGGAAATGCACCAGATGTGGGGCGTGTCCCTGTCCAATCAGTACTGCTGGTTCTGGACACGCCCCCTGGACGCGGGATGGGTAACGCCCAGCAGACACTACATTTCCAGGAGGAGTCACAGAGGAATGGCGGTGTCAGTGTTCCAGGACTCATCATCTAAGTAATACAAGAATTCTGAGCACTCGGGACACGACTGACTCCGGTGTATGTGTGTGAGGGGCAGGCGGGGGTCTGCTATGTGCACACGTTGCGGATTAGGCTTAGGAACGGTACCTGACGGTGTGCACGGCGGCAGCGCTGAGGGTGGGCGGTGTGGGTCATGTGACTGGCAGCGGCGGCAGGATGCTGCTCTTGTGGTGAGCACCTGGCTCTAGGGACGCGCCGGCTTAGGCTACTTTCACACTGGTGTTAACTGCATTACGTCGCAATGCGTCGTTTTGCCGAAAAAACGCATCCTGCAAAAGTGCTTGCAGGATGCGGTTTTTCTGCATTGACTAACATTAGCGACGCATTTGCGACGCAATGACACACGTCGCAACCGTCGTGCGACGGTTGCGCCGTGCTGTGGCGGACCGTCGGGAGCAAAAAACGTTACATGTAACGTTTTTTGCTCCCGACGGTCCGCTTTTTCCGACCGCGCATGCGCGGCCAGAACTCCGCCCCCACCTCCCCGCACCTCACAATGGGGCAGCGGATGCGCTGGAAAAATGCATCCGCTGCCCCCGTTGTGCGGCGGAGACAACGCTAGCGTCGGGAACCTCGGCCCGACGCACCGCGACGGGCCGAGCCCGACGCTAGTGTGAAAGTAGCCTTAGGGTATGTGCACACGTTGCGGATTCTCTGCGGATCCGCAGCGTTTTTTGCAGTGCAGAAACGCTGCAGATCCGCAATTGATTTACAGTACAATGTAAATCAATGAGAAAAAAAAATGCTGTGAACACTTTGCGGAAAATCCGCTGCGGAAACGCTGCGGTTTTAAAGAAATAGCATGTCAATTATTTTTTGTGAATCTGCAGCGTTTTTGTACCCATTCCATTATAGAAAACCGCAGGGGTAAAAAACGCAGCAAATCCGCAAGAAAACCGCAGCAAAAACGCACAAAAAAAAATGCGTTTTCTGCCAGGAGAGACAGAATCCGCACCAGAAATTCCTAAGCCGAATCCGCAACGTGTGCACATAGCCTAATTGCTTGCCAGCCTGCTCTTCCCCCTCCGGTATCAGGATCAGGATTACCTCAGCCGTATGCAGCATCTTCTGGCAGAATCCCCCCACAGCGGCTACAACGCCGGATCACGTCACGCTCCCTATAAATGTCGCACTACAGGTCCCAGGAAATATCCACAGACATGTATCCGAGCCCCTCATGTCAGATACTGTCTGCTGAGCTGTGTATCTAATCCTCCCGTGTGATACTGTCTGCTGAGCCGTGTATCTAATCTTATCCTGTGTGATACTGACTGCTGAGCCGTGTATCTAATCCGATCCTGTGTGATACTGACTGCTGAGCCGTGTATCTAATCCTCTCCTGTGTGATACTGTCTGCTGAGCCGTGTATCTAATCCTCTCCTGTGTGATACTGACTGCTGAGCCGTGTATCTAATCCTCTCCTGTGTGATACTGTCTGCTGAGCCGTGTATCTAATCCTCTGCTGTGTGATACTGACTGCTGAGCCGTGTATCTAATCCTCTCCTGTGTGATACTGTCTGCTGAGCCGTGTATCTAATCCTCTCCTGTGTGATACTGACTGCTGAGCCGTGTATCTAATCCGATCCTGTGTGATACTGTCTGCTGAGCTGTGTATGTAATCCTCTCCTGTGTGATACTGACTACTGAGCCGTGTATCTAATCCTATCCTGTGTGATCCTGACTGCTGAGCCGTGTATCTAATCCTCTCCTGTGTGATACTGACTGCTGAGCCGTGTATCTAATCCTCTCCTGTGTGATACTGTCTGCTGAGCCGTGTATCTAATTCTCTCCTGTGTGATACTGACTGCTGAGCCGTGTATCTAATCCGATCCTGTGTGATACTGTCTGCTGAGCTGTGTATGTAATCCTCTCCTGTGTGATACTGACTACTGAGCCGTGTATCTAATCCTATCCTGTGTGATACTGACTGCTGAGCCGTGTATCTAATCCTATCCTGTGTGATACTGTCTGCTGAACCATGTATCTAATCCTCTCCTGTGTGATACTGACTGCTAGGCCGTGTATCCAATACTGTCCTGTGTGATACTGTCTGCTGAGCCATGTATCTAATCCTCTCCTGTGTGATACTGACTGCTGAGCCGTGTATCTAATCCTATCCTGTGTGATACTGACTGCTGAGCCGTGTATCTAATCCTCTCCTGTGTGATACTGACTGCTGAGCCGTGTATCTAATCCTATCCTGTGTGATACTGACTGCTGAGCCGTGTATCTAATCCTCTCCTGTGTGATACTGACTGCTAGGCCGTGTATCTAATACTGTCCTGTGTGATACTGACTACTGAGCCGTGTATCTAATACTATCCTGTGTGATACTGACTGCTGAGCCGTGTATCTAATCCTATCCTGTGTGATACTGACTGCTGAGCCGTGTATCTAATCCTCTCCTGTGTGATACTGTCTGCTGAGCCGTGTATCTAATCCTCTCCTGTGAGATACTGACTGCTGAGCCGTGTATCTAATCCGATCCTGTGTGATACTGACTGCTGAGCTGTGTATGTAATCCTCTCCTGTGTGATACTGACTACTGAGCCGTGTATCTAATCCTATCCTGTGTGATACTGACTGCTGAGCCGTGTATCTAATCCTATCCTGTGTGATACTGTCTGCTGAACCGTGTATCTAATCCTCTCCTGTGTGATACTGACTGCTAGGCCGTGTATCTAATACTGTCCTGTGTGATACTGTCTGCTGAGCCGTGTATCTAATCCTCTCCTGTGTGATACTGACTGCTGAGCCGTGTATCTAATCCTCTCCTGTGTGATACTGTCTGCTGAGCCGTGTATCTAATCCTATCCTGTGTGATACTGACTGCTGAGCCGTGTATCTAATCCTCTCCTGTGTGATACACGGCTCAGCAGTCAGTATCTAATCCTCTCCTGTGTGTTACTGACTGCTGAGCCGTGTATCTAATCCTATCCTGTGTGATGCCAACTGAGCTGTATATAATCCTATCCTGTGTGATACTGTCTGCTGAGCTGTGTATCTAATCCTATCCTGTGTGATACTGTCTGCTGAGCCGTGTATCTAATCCTATCCTGTGTGATACTGTCTGCTGAGCCATGTATCTAATCCTATCCTGTGTGATACTGACTGCTGAGCTGTGTATCTAATCCTCTCCTGTGTGATACTATCTGCTGAGCCGTGTATCTAATGATATTCTGTGTGATACTGTCTGCTAAGCCGTGTATCTAATCCTATCCTGTGTGATACTGACTGCGGAGCCGTGTATCTAATCCTCTCCTGTGTGATACTGACTGCTGAGCCGTGTATCTAATCCTCTCCTGTGTGTTACTGACTGCTGAGCCTTGTATCTAATCCTATCCTGTGTGATACCGACTGAGCTGTATATAATCCTATCCTGTGTGATACTGTCTGCTGAGCTGTGTATCTAATCCTATCCTGTGTGATACTGTCTGCTAAGCCGTGTATCTAATCCTATCCTGTGTGATACTGACTGCGGAGCCGTGTATCTAATCCTCTCCTGTGTGATACTGACTGCTGAGCCGTGTATCTAATCCTCTCCTGTGTGTTACTGACTGCTGAGCCTTGTATCTAATCCTATCCTGTGTGATACCGACTGAGCTGTATATAATCCTATCCTGTGTGATACTGTCTGCTGAGCTGTGTATCTAATCCTCTCCTGTGTGATACTGTCTGCTGAGCCGTGTATCTAATCCTCTCCTGTGTGATACTGTCTGCTGAGCCATGTATCTAATCCTCTCATATGTCTGTTGAGCTGCTGTATCTGATCATGTGATGTCTTCAGGCCGCCAGCTGATTGGCTGTGACTAATCACATGATGCTAGTGACACTGATCATGGACCGCCGCATGCTGGCACACGGACGCTCTTGGCTCTGCCGGACCTCAGCACATAGGACGCCTATTTCAGAACCTATCTGTATGTGGCAGACAGGGGGAGCCAAGGTTTGGATGAAATAACAGACAGACGTCAGTGAGCGAGCAGCGAGGACCTCGGGCTGCAGGGGGCGCTCTGGCACTCACCGTTTTCCCGGTGCTGGAAGGATGGAGAGAACTCTTTGGCAGCAATCCTGGCGATTTGAGCTTCTTCCTGCGCCTTGAGAGCCGCTGCAGCAGCTGCGTCGGCCTTCGCCCTGGAATGTGACGTCCTGAGCAGAAAAAGACAGAAAATAACAGATAAAAAACCTGAGATAATAATAATCTTTATTTTTATATAGCGCTATCATATTCCACAGCGCTTTACAGTTTGCACACATTATCATCACTGTCCCCGTTGGGGCTCACAATCTAAATTCCCTATCAGTATGTCTTTGGAATGTGGGAGGAAACCAGAGTGCCTGGAGGAAACCCACGCAAACACGGAGAGAACATACAAACTCTTTGCAGATGTTGTCCTTGGTGGGGTTTGAACCCGGGACTCCAGCACTGCAAGGTTGCAGTGCTAACCACTGCGCCACCGTGCCGCCCATCCAGCTCCGATCCTGGAGGAGGGCACTACAAGAACAAGCATGCCCTGGCATACACCATAGGCATGTTGAGACTTGTCTGTCTGCAAACAATATGGCTTTTATTTTGGAGCAGATCCATTAAAAAATAAATTCTCCAGAAAACTCCGTCCAGTTGAAGCCCTTCCAATATTAATGATGGAGCCATCGAGCCTCCATGTGATGGATGTGTATACTATAAAGATCACTTTTCAGGTGTCTTTTCTTGAGTAGCTGATTATTTACTTTCTTACAGACGAGGCCTCCGATGCCAGTGAATATTGCAGCTGTCACCCCCTAGACCATGTCCAGCTCTTCTCTGTCCTTACTAAAAACTGAAGAGACAGAATTTTTTACCCTCATTTTCCAGCACTAAAATATTGCCTTTGCTTTTGCAGCTGCTGCCTGGCATTGAGAGCGGCCCTTTTGCTCACCAGTTCCTGTATTAGTGGAAATATTACATGAATGTTGGAATCAGAGTTTGTTTTTTGATAATTTTCTTCAATTAATCACAGGGAGGTGTTTGCGGCCACGTGCACCTGTGTAAGCAATATAGTGGGGGAAAAAAGTATTTAGTCAGCCACCAATTGTGCAAGTTTTCCCACTTATAAAGACGAGAGAGGCCTGTAATTGACATCATAGGTAGACCACAACTATGAGAGTCAAAATGAGAAAACAAATCCAGAAAATCACCATGTCTGATTTGGTAAGATTTATTTTTCAAATTGATAGAAAATAAGTATTTGTTCACCTAAAAACATGCAGCATTTCTGGCGATCACAGACCTGTGACTTCTTTAAGAGTCTCCTCTTTCCTCCACTCATTACCTGTAGTAATGGCACCTGTTTGACCTTGTTATCAGTATAAAAGACACCTGTCCACAACCTCAGACAGTCACACTCCAAACTCCACTATGGTGAAGACCAAAGAGCTGTCGAAGGACACCAGAAACAAAATTGTAGCCCTGCACCAGGCTGGGAAGACTGAATCTGCAATAGGCAAGCAGCTTGGTGGGATGAAACCAACTGTGGGAGCAATAATAAGAAAATGGAAGACACACAAGACCACTGATAATCTCCCTTGATCTGGGGCTCCATGCAAGATCTCACCCCATGGGGTCAAAATCATCACAAGAATGGTGAGCAAAAATCCCAGAACCACACGGGGGCACCTAGTGAATGACCTGCATAGAGCTGGGTCCACCGTAACAAAGTCTACCATCAGTAACACACTACCCCGCCAGGGACTCAGATCCTGCAGTGTCAGACGTGTCCCCCTGCTTAAGCCAGTACATGTCCGTGCCCGTCTTAAGTTTGCTAGAGAGCATTTGCATTATCCAGAAGAGTATTGGGAGAATGTCATATGGTCTGATGAAACCAAAGTAGAACTGTTTGGTAGAAACAAAACTCGTCGTGGCTGGAGGAGGCAGAATGCTGAGTTGCATCCAAAGAACACAATACCTACTGTAAAGCATGGGGGTGGCAACATCATGCTTTGGGGCTGTTTCTCTGCAAAGGGACCAGGATGACTGATCTGTGTACATGAAACAATTAATGGGGCAATGTATTGTGAGATTTTGAGTGCAAACCTCCTTCCATCAGAAAGGGCATTGAAGATGAAACATGGATGGGTCTATAAGCATGATAATGATCCCAAGCACACCCCAGGCCAACGAAGGAGTGGCTTCGTAAGAAGCATATGAAGGTCCTGGAGAGGCCTAGCCAGTCTATAGATCTCAACCCCATAGAAAACCTTTGGAGGGAGTCGAAAGTTGCCCAGTGACAGGCCCAAAACATGACCGCTCTAGAGGAGACCTGCATGGAGGAATGGGCCAACATACCACCAACAGTGTGTGCCAACCTTGTGGAGACTTACAGAAAACGTGTGACCTCTGCCATTGCCAAAAAAGGATATACAACAAAATATTGAGATTAACTTTTGTTATTGACAAAATACTTATTTTCCACCATAATTTGCAAAATAAATCTTCCCAAATCAGACAAAGTGATTTTCTGGATTTGTTTTCTCATTGTGACTCTCATAGTTGTGGTCTAACTATGATGTCAATTACAGGCCTCTCTCACCTTTATAAGTGGGAGAACTTGCACAATTGGGGGCGGACTAAATACTTTTTTCCCCAATGTATATGAACAAGTGCAAAAGAGGTGAAACCTAAAAAGTGTTCTGGGGGTCTACCCTGGACTGAGTGGGGGGCAAAGCTAAGTGTGCTGTTCCCTTAACTGGTTTTCTTGCACAGCGGACCCTCCACCACCGGCCCCATTCACTTTATTGGAGCCATACTGCAGCTCCCTGCACGGCCGGGTGACCGGGGCGCCGCGGTGCAAGAGGAAAACAGAGAATAGGATGCAGCATCAATGCTGCTGTAACTGCAGGGGCGCAGCCATTGTATCCACAGGTCTCCGCACGCTTTGTCATGGTAGACATATGCTGGGGCTTGTAGTTCTACAGCTCGTTCTGCAGACCGGACACTACTGTGAGATGATCCCTGGCTTCCTGTACGGGGGTCTCTGGGGGCCGCCGTGGACTGTATTAGCCATAGCGCGCTTCCACCAGAGTGCAAATTGTGCTGAATTATTAATGTCCGCTGCAGACAGCCGGCCTTCTCCTGCAGACTGAGAAATCTGGCATCGCTGGGAGAGAAGCCTACGCAAGCTCCCGAAATCATCTGAGCAGTGCCACACGCCTTATGCCACAGCAACCTATCATTTCACACGCGGCTCCCCGCCCACAGCGACCACCTGCCTCCGAATTCCCGTGGACAAGGTGGCAATTAATGACAATGCTGCAAGGATGGACGCCACGTAGCCTCCGGACTCCGGCTCTGCAGCTGCTCTCGGCCCATAATCGACCACATCCTTATTAACTGCAGCGACCGGGGGTGATCTGCATAATTAATGAGAAGAGCACCTGACATAACGAGCGCCCGAAGAGCTGTCTGCTATAATTCAGTGCTGCCCCTCCCCCACACCATATACTACTGACACGCCAATAGCCGCTGGGACGCTTGTATCTTCCGCTCTCGGATGTATTCCCTGTGTAATATTCGCTGTATTAAACTGATGACACACAGCAATAAGGTTGTAATATAAGGGAAGGTCTCGGAGGAGGTTGGAATATTCCTCCAGAAAAGGGAGGCGGAATAAGCAGGAAACAACACCCTGACGGACAGTGCTGCACCCAAAGAAATGCCCTGAAACCCGAGGATGGGATACTTCCTTCAGCGACATCACAGGGTGCAATTGCCCTTAAACTGGAGTACTAACTACTGTATATTGGGAAGAGCCCACAAGACCCGCCTCGTACCAGTAACACCCAAAAAGACCAGCCGCGTACCGGGAACGCCCAACAAGACCCGTCGCGTACCGGGAACATCCAACAAGACCCCCTGCGCACCAAGAACATCCAACAAAGACCTCTTGTGTACCGGGAACACCCAACAAGACCCGCCTGGTACCGTGAACACCCAACAAGACCCGCCGTATACCGGCAACCCCCAACAAGACCCACCTCGTACCGGGAGCGCCCAACAAGACCCGCCACATACCAGCAACACCCAACAAGACCCTCCATTTACCAGCAACGCCCAACAAGACCCGCCACGTAACAGCAACGCCCAACAAGACCCGCCGCGTAACAGCAACGCCCAACAAGACCCGCCGAGTAACGGCAACGCCCAACAAGACCCACCTCGTACGGGGAACACCCAACAAGACCCGCCTCCGTACCGGGAACACCCAACAAGACCCTCCGCGTACCTAGAACACCCAACAAAGTTTCCCCACGTACCGAGCACACCCAACAAGACCTGCCGTGTACCGGCAACCCCCAACAAGACCCGCCTTATACCGGGAGCGCCCAACAAGACCTGCCACGTACCAGCAACACCCAACAAGACCCGCCGCGTACCGGGAACACCCAACAAGACCCACCTCGTACCGGGAACGCCGAACAAGACCCACCGCGTCCCGGGAATGCCCAACAAGACCCACCACATACCGGGAACACCCAACAAGACCCGCTGCGTACCGAGAACACCCAACAAAGTTTCCCCGCGTACCAGGAACACCCAACAAGACCTGCCGCATACCGGGAACATTCCACAACACCCACCATGTACCAGGAACACCCCACAAGACCTGCCGCATACTGGGAAGATTCTACAAGACCAGCCGCATTCCGGGGGCATCCCACAATACAGAGGACACCCCACATTTCCCCCAATTACCAGGGACACCCCACAGGTCACACTGCATACCTGGAACATTCCACTAGACTCACTGCATACTGGTAACACCCCATGAGACTTGCCACATACCGAGAACACCCAACAAAGATCCGCCGTGTACCAGGAACATTCCACAAGACCCGCCACGTACCGGAAACACCATACAGTATCCCCGAATACTTGGGATACCTCACAGAACACACTGCATACTGGGAACATTCCACTAGACTCACTGCATACAGAGAATACCCCACAAGACTTGCTGCGTACCAAGAACAAACAAAAAAGACCCGCCGTGTACCGCAAACACCCCACAGTACCCACATACTGGTAACATTCCTCTAGACCCACCACATACCGGGGACACCCTAGAAGTCCTACAGTATACCGAAAACAGTTCACAAGACTCATCCTATACCGGGAGCACCCCAAAAGATCTTCTGCATACTGGGAACACCCCCATACAACTCACTGCATACTGGCAATACCCCACAAGAAACTAAGAATATCGAGGAACACTCCACAAGACCTGCAGTTTTGGAGATGCTCTGACCCGGTCATCCAGACATCATTACTCGGCCTTTCCGTCAGTTTCTTGCTCGTATTTCCAGCTCGTGACATCAGCTCCATGAAGGATCTCTTGCTGATGACACATCCGCCCCTGATAGTTGCCATTGTCACCAGATAATGACATTATCCTCTGACACTGGTCGCGTGGTTATGGCTGGTGACTGTATAGATATAGTTACTCCGTGATGAAGAATAGAAATATTAATGAGAGGTCTGATCTGCAGAATGGGGTAACAGAAGGCAGAGCCCCCGCTTCTCAGATACCCTGCAGCCCCCACTCAGTACGACGACCTCCACAGCCAGGATCTGTAGGTGTGGCGTTATCTCAGGAGCCAGGGTCAAGGATTCAGGTAACTAAGCAGTTACCCTGCGCAAGTGACCGGCCTCCCTGCGACCCCACAGACTCGTCCATCATCGGCGTTGCATATTTCTGCAGATCTCTTGTATATTCTGATATCCTGAGGAGCAGAACACAGGGCACGACGTACACCTGTCAGGACCAAGAGTCATCCGGGAAAGTGACATCTTTATCAGAGCCGAAGGTCCACACCGTTACTAGGAGTGCAGCTCTGGAGCAACGGATACCCCGAGAAATGATGAGAGTGATTGTGCTAATCATCAGATCTACCCTGCTTCACAGAGAAGACATGTATGGACCCCCCAAGTCTGAGTCTGCAGCACCTCATCGCTGACCTTCGGGGTACAGGATACTGACGCCAACACTTGGGGTACAGGATGATGACGCCGACACTAGGGGTAAAGGTTACGAACGTCGACACTCGGGGCACAGGATAATGATGCTGACACTCAGGATACAGGATAATGACACTGACACTGGGGGTACAGGATAATGACGCTGACTCTCGGGTGCAGGATAATGACACTGACACTCGGGGTACAGGATAATGACGCTGATAGTCGGGTACAGGATAATGACACTGACACTCGGGGTACAGGATAATGACGCTGACACTCGGGATACAGCATAATGACGCTGACACTCGGGGTACAGGATAATGACGCTGACGCTCGGGTGCAGGATAATGACACTGACACTCGGAGTACGGGATAATGACGCTGACAGACGGGGTGCGGAATAATGACACTGACACTCGGGATACAGGATGATCACGCTGACACTCGGGATACAGGATAATGACGCTGACACTCGGGATACAGGATAACCACGCTGACACTCGGGGTACAGGATAATAACGCTGACACACGGGATACAGGATAATGACACTGACATTGGGGATACAGAATAATGATGCTGACACTCGGGGTACAGGATAATAACACTGACACTCGGGGTACAGGATAATGACACTGACACTCAGAGTACAGGCTAATGACACTGACACTCGGGGTGCAGGATAATGACGCTGACACTCAGGGTACAGGAAGATGACGCCGACACACGGGGTAAAGGTTACCAACGTCGACACTCAGGGCACAGAATAATGACGCTGACAGACGGGGTACAGGATGACACTGACACTCGGGGTACACGATACCGACGCCTGACACTCGTGGTACAGGATGATGACGCCGATACTCTGGGTACAGGAGGATGACGCCGACACTCGGGGTACAGGATGATGATGCCGACACTCGGGGTACAGGATGATGACGCCGACACTCGGGGTACAGGATGATGACGCCGACACTTCGGGTACAGGATGACGCCGCTGACACTCGGGGTACAGGATGAGGACGCTGACACTTTGGGTACAGGATGATGACGCCGACACTCGGGGTACAGGATGATGACGCCGATACTCGGGGTACAAGATGATGATGATGCCGACACTTCGGCTACAGGATGATGACGCCGACACTCGGGGTACAGGATGAGGACGCCAACACTTGGGGTACAGGATGATGATGCCGACACTTCGGGTACAGGATGATGACGCCGACACTTCGGGGAACAGGATGAGGACGCCGACACTCGGGGCACAGGATAATGACGCTGACACTCGGGGTACAGGATGATGATGCCGACACTCGGGGTACAGGATGATGACGCCAACACTTCGGGTACAGGATGATGACGCCGACACTCGTGGGTACAGGATGAGGACGCTGACACTCGGGGTACAGGATGATGATGCCGACACTTCGGGTATAGGATGATGACACTCGGGGTACAGGATATTGACACTGACACTGGGGGTACAGGATAATGTCACTGACACTCGGGGTACAGGATGATGACACTGACACTCGGGGTACAGGATAATGACACTGACACTCGGGGTACAGGATAATGACACTGACACTCGGGTTACAGGATGATAACGCTGACACTCTGGTGCAGGATAATGACACTGACACTCGGGGTACAGGATGATGACACTGACACTCGGGTGCAGGATAATGACACTGACACTCGAGGTACAGGATGATGACGCTGACACTCGGGTGCAGGATAATGACACTGACACTCGAGGTACAGGATGATGACGCTGACACTCGGGTGCAGGATAATGACACTGACACTCGGGGTGCAGGATAATGACACTGACACTTCGGGTACAGGATGATGACGCTGACACTCGGGGTACAGGATGATGACGCCGACACTCGGGGTACAGGATGATGACGCCGACACTCGGGGTACAGCCCGGCTCCGAGCTCTAATATCAGACTCCTTGTCAGGTGAGAAGCTGCACTTCTGTAATGAAGGCGATCATGTCTCGGAGATGTGTATGAAGGAGAACAGACCAGATGGCCATCTCCATTCCCAGAAAAGAGGTGGGAGGAGATGACGAGCGGGGAGCAGAATATTCATGCGGTGGCGCAGAACTGGATGCAATGTGTTCAGACGTGGTGTGCATCGGACAGGTGTCGGTGAGAAGACCCCCCGCACAGGGGAGGTATGGCTGCAGCATCTCGGCCCATACATTGCCTACATTCTCTGCATCTTGTGTGTCGGCCATTAGGAGCTGCAGGAGGGTCTCCTATTGAGAACGAGCAGATGTCCACCTCCATTATTTGCAGCTGTCAGTCTCCCAGCAGGTCCAGATTACACATCGCACCGGTATTGATCCTACATGGTCTTATTACAGTTCAATCTTCTCCAGTTTCTGTGTTTTTATGCGGGGAATTCTAGAACAGCGGATCCTTCCAAGACCACAGATGTACATGTAGCAGAGCTGAGTGTGCAATCTGTCATTGTGCAATGCTGTGGCCATGACATATCTTACATAGGACTGCAGCTAAACCTTCTACATTATCAAGGTTCAGTCATTTAGCTCTGCTACATCCGTGGGATTTCCAAGTATTTAAGACTGGACCAGTGCATAAATAGGAACATGCATCTCTTCATGTAGCAGATACATCCCTGATTGTACAACGGTACAATGTATCTAATCCACACATCCAAGACCGTTAGATATTGCTCAATCCTGCAGCATCAGCACTTACAGCCCCGCACCCCAAATATCAGTACCATTATCCTGTACCCCCAGTGTCAGCGTCATCATCCTGTACACCGAGAGTCAGCGTCATTACCCTGTACCCCGAGCGTCAGCGTCATCATCCTGTACGCCAAATATCAGTATCATCATCCTGTACACCGAGAGTCAGCGTCATCATCCTGTACCTCAAATATAACTATCATCATCCTGTACCCAAAGTGTCAGCATCATCATCATCCTGTACACCGAGAGTCAGCGTCATCATCCTGTACCCCAAATATCTTTATCATCATCGTGCACCCCGAATGTCAGCGTCATTATCCTGTATGCCAAATATCAGTATCAGCATCCTGTACCCAGAGTGTGAGCATCGTCATCCTGTACCCCAAATATCAGTATCATCCTGTACACCAAAAAGCAATATCATCATACTGTACCCCGAGTGTGTAATCATCCTGTACCCCAAATATCAGTATCATCCTGTACCCCAAATATTAATATCATCATCCTGTACCTCAAGTGTGAGCGTCATCATCCTGTACCCCAAATATCAATATCATCATCCTGTACCCCGAGTGTGAGCGTTGTCGTCCTGTACCCCAAATATCAGTATCATCATCCTGTACCCCCAGTGTCAGCGTCATTGTCCTGTATCTCCAGTACTCAGAAAAACTCACCAGATCATTGTGCATCCCCCATCTACTAGAATGCCCGCCGCTTCCTCTCCTCCATTACTAAAATGCCCGCCTCCTGTCCTCCATCTACTAGAATGCCTGCCTCCTCCTGTCCTCCATCTAACAGAATGCCTGCCGCTTCCTTTCCACCATCTACTAGAATGCCTGCCGCCTCCTGTCCTCCATCTACTAGAATGCCTGCCGCCTCCTGTCCTCCATCTACTAGAATGCCTGCCGCCTCCTGTCCTCCATCTACTAGAATGCCTGCCGCCTCCTGTCCTCCATCTACTAGAATGCCTGCCGCCTCCTGTCCTCCATCTACTAGAATGCCTGCCGGCCCCTGTCCTCCATCTACTAGAATGCCTGCCGCTTCCTGTTCTCCATCTACTAGAATGCCTGCCGCCTCCTCTCGTCCATCCACTAGAATGCCTGCCGCCTCCTGTCCTCCATCTACTAGAATGCCTGCCTCCTCCTGTTCTCCATCTACTAGAATGCCTGCCGCCTCCTGTCCTCCATCTACTAGAATGCCTGCCGCCCCTGTCCTCCATCTACTAGAATGCCTGCCACCTCCTGTCCTTCATCTACTAGAATGCCTGCCGCCTCCTGTCCTCCATCTACTAGAATGCCTGCCGCCTCCTCTCCTACATCTACTAGAATGCCTGCCCACCTCCTCTCCTACATCTAATAGAATGCCTGCCCACCTCTCAATCACGCTCTCCTCAGTTACAGGTCCTTCTCAAAAAATTAGCATATAGTGTTAAATTTCATTATTTACCATAATGTAATGATTACAATTAAACTTTCATATATTATAGACTCATTATCCACCAACTGAAATTTGTCAGGTCTTTTATTGTTTTAATACTGATGATTTTGGCATACAACTCCTGATAACCCCAAAAACCTGTCTCAATAAATTAGCATATTTCACCCGTCCAATCAAATAAAAGTGTTTTTTAATAACAAACAAAAAAAACATCAAATAATAATGTTCAGTTATGCACTCAATACTTGGTCGGGAATCCTTTGGCAGAAATGACTGCTTCAATGCGGCGTGGCATGGAGGCAATCAGCCTGTGACACTGCTGAGATGTTATGGAGGCCCAGGATGCTTCAATAGCGGCCTTAAGCTCATCCAGAGTTTTGGGTCTTGCGTCTCTCAACTTTCTCTTCACAATATCCCACAGATTCTCTATGGGGTTCAGGTCAGGAGAGTTGGCAGGCCAATTGAGCACAGTAATACCATGGTCAGTAAACCATTTACCAGTGGTTTTGGCACTGTGAGCAGGTGCCAGGTCGTGCTGAAAAATGAAATCTTCATCTCCATAAAGCATTTCAGCCGATGGAAGCATGAAGTGCTCCAAAATCTCCTGATAGCTAGCTGCATTGACCCTGCCCTTGATGAAACACAGTGGACCAACACCAGCAGCTGACATGGCACCCCACACCATCACTGTCTGTGGGTACTTGACACTGGACTTCAGGCATTTTGGCATTTCCTTCTCCCCAGTCTTCCTCCAGACTCTGGCACCTTGATTTCCGAATGACATGCAAAATTTGCTTTCATCAGAAAAAAGTACTTGGGACCACTTAGCAACAGTCCAGTGCTGCTTCTCTGTAGCCCAGGTCAGGCGCTTCTGCCGCTGTTTATGGTTCAAAAGTGGCTTTACCTGGGGAATGCGGCACCTGTAGCCCATTTCCTGCACACGCCTGTGCACGGTGGCTCTGGATGTTTCCACACCAGACTCAGTCCACTGCTTCCTCAGGTTCCCCAAGGTCTGGAATCGGTCCTTCTCCACAATCTTCCTCAGGGTCCGGTCACCTCTTCTCGTTGTACAGCGTTTTCTGCCACATTGTTTCCTTCCAACAGACTTACCATTGAGGTGCCTTGATACAGCACTCTGGGAACAGCCTATTTGTTGAGAGATTTCTTTCTGGGTCTTACCCTCTTGCTTGAGGGTGTCAATGATGGCCTTCTTGACATCTGTCAGGTCGCTAGTCTTACCCATGATGGGGGTTTTGAGTAATGAACCAGGCAGGGAGTTTTTAAAAGCCTCTGGTATCTTTTGCATGTGTTTAGAGTTAATTAGTTGATTCAGAAGATTAGGGTAATAGGTCGTTTAGAGAACCTTTTCTTGATATGCTAATTTATTGAGACAGGTTTTTTGGGTTATCAGGAGTTGTATGCCAAAATCATCAGTATTAAAACAATAAAAGACCTGACAAATTTCAGTTGGTGGATAATGAATCTATAATATATGAAAGTTTAATTGTAATCATTACATTATGGTAAATAATGAAATTTAACACTATATGCTAATTTTTTGAGAAGGACCTGTATATGCACTAGACTAGAGGATTGGCTTCATATATAGAGTAAGAAGAAATCAAACTGTATATTACATGCTATATTTGTGCACTGTCCATCACATTCTACAGGGAAAAAAAATAAAAACATCTTCACCGCTAAATGCTAGTGTTAAATTTCAGAAGTCAGCTACAAATTGACTCCTAATGTGCAGCCCAGCAATGACATCAACTCTCAAAAGTGGTGACTTCACAATATTTATATAAGGACTCGTTCCGTTAGTCGTCGGCACGTACAAGACATCTAGAAGCGATGACAATGAAGAGGGCGTTCCCGGTATCTTCTACTGGAATCCTTAATGCGCTGAGTGATATCTCCACCGAGGAGATCCGGTCGAGTGGGTGCGATGTGACCAGAGTCTTGTGTGTCTCACAGGGATGAGAATATATATCATGTTGAGTGGCAGCGAGCCCGTGACCATTACCAACATTGCTGCAAACGCTCTCAGCCCATTTCTAGCTGCAAGTACCCAAGCCCCTGGACAGCCGTCACTCAGCTGCCTGTCGCCCTTCCCAGGCACAGTGGCTTGTTGGTGCCCCCATGGCACCCAGCACTGGGGTAACTACAGTCGGGAAAATAAGTATATGATATACTGCCGATTTTGCAAGTTTTCCCACCTATAAAGAATGGAGAGGTCTGTAATGTTTATCGTAGGTACACTTCACCTGTGACACAGAATCTAAAAATAAGAAACAAAGAAACAGAAAATCACATTTTATGATTTACATATAATTAATTTGCATGAATTGCATTAATTGATTGCATGAAATCAGTACTTGATACAATAGAAAAGCAGAACTTAATATTTGGTCCAGAAACCTTTGTTTGCAGTTACATAGGTCAAATATGTTTCCTGTAGTTCTTGACCAGGATTGCAGACACTGAAGCAGGGATATTGGCCCCCTCCTCCATACAGATCTTCTCCAGATCATTCAGGTTTTGTAGCTGTCGCTGGGCAACATTGAGTTTCGGCTCCCTCCAAAGATTTTATTGAGTTACAGAGCTCTCCATTCTTAGCCCCCCTCCAACAGCCACTCTCCTGCCAGGTGCTATAAGGGCAAGATGACTGACATGCTGAGACTTGTTGTTCCGCAGGAGTCGGTTGATTTCTCAATGTGGTGCTATGTATTAGCAGGCGTCTCAGCTCCGACCTAGGGGCTGTGTGAGGAGCTCAAGGTCAGCAGAGGGTCTTCAGGTGGATATTTCTTGAGCCGAGGCCCGATCTCCCACCACGGTGCCCTTCTACACTTTCCCTGTTCGATCAATACCTCTATTCTGCAGCGGGGGGGCACTCCAACCAATTAAAGGCAAAAAGTATCAGGAGCTCAAGGAAGTGTCAGATCTTTCACCTAAAAAAAAAGCTGGAAAGTCAGCGACCTACGAAGATGAAGGTAGAAACTGCTAACGGCCCATAGAGGGGCCGATCTCAGCCCATTAACGAGCGCTCATCGCCTGCATCATCGACCGATCGCCGGCGTGCTTACAAAGGGCGAGAACTGCGACCGCTCCTTCCCCGATTATCATCTAGTCTAAATATGCCTCAAGTATGTTTCCTACAGAGTATTTCAGGAGAATAGAGCCCTGATCACGTGATAAGTAACAGGGGCATAGTTACGATATTAGAGAAGGAGGGTCCTCAGCAGCACAGAGTATTTCAGGAGAATAGAGCACTGATCACGTGACCAGTAACAGGGGGATAGTTACAATATTAGAGGAGGGTCCTCAGCAGCACAGAGTACTTCAGGAGAATACAGTGCTGATCACGTGGCCGGTAACAGGGGGATAGTTGCAATATTAGAGAAGGAGGGTCTTCAGCAGCAGAGCACTTCAGGAGAATACAGTGCTGATCACGTGACCGGGAACAGGGGAATAGTTAGCGATATTAGAGAAGGAGGGTCCTCAGCAGCACAGAATATTTCAGGAGAATAGAGCCCTGATCACGTGACCGGTAACAGGGGGATAGTTACAATATTAGAGAAGGAGGGTCCTCAGCAGCAGAGTACTTCAGGAGAATAGAGCCCTGATCACGTGACAGGTAACAGGGATAGCTACGATATTAGAGAAGGACGGTCCTCAGCAGCACAGAGTATTTCAGGAGAATAGAGTGCTAATCACGTGATAAGTAACAGGGGGATAGTTACGATATTAAAGGAGGGTCCTCAGCAGCACAGAGTATTTCAGGGGTATAGAGTGGTGATCATGTGATAAGTAACAGGGGGATAGTTACGTTATTGGAGAAGGAGGGTCCTCAGCAGCACAGAGTATTTCAGGCAGAGTGCCTGGGAGATCAGAGACTGAATGACAGAGTAGACGCAGCAGCACAGAGTGTTTCAGGAGAATAGAGTGCTGATCACGTGAACGATAACAGGGGGATAGTTACGATAATAGAGGAGGGTCCTCAGCAGCACAGAGTATTTCAGGAGAATAGAGCACTGATCACGTGACAGGTAACGGGGATAGTTACGTTATTAGAGAAGGAGGGTCCTCAGCAGCACAGAGTATTTCAGGTAGAGTGTGTGGGAGATCAGAGACTGAATGACAGAGAGGTCGCAGCAGCACAGAGTGTTTTAGGGGAATAGCGTGCTGATCACGTGATAAGTAACAGGGGGATAGTTACGTTATTAGAGAAGGAGGGTCCTCAGCAGCACAGAGCATTTCAGGAGAATAGAGTGCTGATCACATGACCGGTAACAGAGGGATAGTTACGTTATTAGAGAAGGAGGGTCCTCAGCAGCACAGAGTATTTCAGGAGAATAGAGCGCTGATCACGTGACCGGTAACAGGGATAGTTACGTTATTAGAGAAGTTGGCTCCTCAGCAGCACAGAGCATTTCAGGAGAATAGAGTGCTGATCACGTGACAGGGGGACAGTTACGTTATTAGAGAAGGACAGATTATTTCAGGCAGAGTGTGTGGGAGATCAGAGACTGAATGACTGAGTGGACGCAGCAGCACAGAGTGTTTCAGGCAGAGCTGCCACGCTGTGTGTGGACATCTCATGCGGAGTGTAAGTGACGCATTCCTCCAGAACACATCATCGCTTGGTGTAGAAAGCAGCCATCTGGACAGAGCGTCTCCTTCAGGAATCCGGCCTCCCTCCCAGCAGACTGAAAACTCTAACAAGTGCTTCTAGGTCGATGCTGCTGTGGAACTACAGATCCCAGCATGAACTACCAACACCTTCATTGATGAGGATGCTTAAGATCGCCGCAGACGCATCACCATTGTATAAGATCTTCTACGTTTCTTGATCGGCAGCGAATCATGTCAATCTGCCCGAGAGCCCCATAAATCGGGAGGTGGGTCGCAGAGAAGCCTATGATGGAAGACATAAGGGGGCGACGCCAGACATCTACAGGTAGACCTGAGGCAGGATCACCGGCAACGAGAAGCGCTGCTCCGACACACACGCATCCCATCCTTGGGCTGCAGACAACTCCTGTCCGGGTGGAGCGCTCCTTTAGTAGTAAGTATACCGACCTTATGTGTGGGCTGGCATCGACCTGGACCTGAGGGTACTACACAAGACAAGGATACGGAAAAAAGAATGGAAAAGCAGAGAGCGTCTTGTCCTGAACCTACTCTCACTGGGACGAGAGAGAAGTCCTCATGGCATCACGGACAGATGAAAAAGGAAAGTGAACGGCGTCAATCAATCTATGGATAGTATGGGGGTAATATGTAATCATGGGACTATTATATGTCATACTACCAGTATTACCAATGTACCGCACTACTGGTGGCTTACTGGTAATACTGGTCCTGTTCATTATCAGTATAACGGTATTATTGAAGCACTAGATGGCTGTAATATGTGACCCTAATATCTATTACATAAACCTATAGTGGCAATGTATTTGTAATACTCTCCTGGTATACTAGGATTTGTTCATAACCAGTATAATGGTATTAATCAAGCACTAGGTGGCGGTAAGATGTGGCCGTAGACTGTTATATATCCCTTCTCCTGGTATACTGGGCTTCATAATCAGTAGGACTGGATTAATCAAGCACTATGGAACGGTAATCTGTGGTCATAGGCTGGCGGTATTAAATGTCCCTGGTTTAGGGGTTGTTTTATGTAACGGTACATTAAAAACCATTGATTAGTTATTTAATGTCATTTTTTTATTTTTTAATAGCTTAGTGTGATGGTGTGATATGTTATGTGGGTATCATTTTGTGTATATTTATATTTTACTGATTTTCATAGTGTTCTCTTGTTGCCTTGTATCGTTCCGTGTATTCCCCATATTGTCTAGAGTCTCAATTACCTTCCAAAAGGCTGATAATTGGATTAGCTCACTAAGGGTACCGTCTCACAGTGGCACTTTTGTCGCTACAACGGTACGATCCGTGACGTTCCAGCGATATCCATACGATATCGCTGTGTCTGACACGCAGCAGCGATCAGGGATCCTGCTGAGAATCGTACGTCATAGCAGATCGTTTGGAACTTTATTTCATCGCTGGATCTCCCGCTGTCATCGCTGGATCGGTGTGTGTGACACCGATCCAGCGATGCGTTCGCTTGTAACCAAGGTAAACATCGGGTTACTAAGCGCAGGGCCGCACTTAGTAACCCGATGTTTACCCTGGTTACCATCGTAAATGTGACGTCACCGCTGTGCTCTGCTTTTACTTTCTGGCCGGCAGTCAGTCAGTGCGGGAAGCAGACGGCTAGGGACCTGACGGACACCGGAATGTGAGTATGTACGGTTTTTTTTTTTTTACATTTACGATGGTAACCAGGGTAAACATTGGGTTACTAAGCGCGGCCCTGCGCTTAGTAACCCGATGCTTACCCTGGTTACCCGGGGACTTCGGCATCGTTGGTCGCTGGAGAGCTGTCTGTGTGACAGCTCCCCAGCGACCACACAACGACTTACCAACGATCACGGCCAGGTCGTATCGCTGGTTGTGATCGTTGGTAAATCGTTTTGTGTAACGGTACCCTTAGGGTATGTGCACACGTCAGGATTTCTTGCAGAAATTTTCCAGACAAAATCCGGACATTTCTGCCAGAAATCCGCATGCGTTTTTTTTGCGCGTTTTTTACGCTTTTTTTGTACAGATTTTTTGCGTTTTTTTTCCTGACACTCCAATTTCATGGGAAATCCGCAAAAAATCCGCAAAAATAATGAACATGTTGCTTCAAAAAATGCGGAATGCATTCCAAATGATAGGATGCATAATGTATGCGGTTTTTATGCGGCATTATAGTGTTTTTATTGGGGAAATCTGAATAAAAAATGCAAAAAATCCTGAAGAAATTTTTTGTGTTTTTTTTGCGATAAAATTGCAAAAAAACGGCGAAAAAAACGCTTACATGTGCCTCCCATTATTTTCAGTGTATTCCGTATATCTTGTGCAAATGTTGCATTTTTTTCCGCGAAAAAAATCGCATTGCAGAAAAAAAAGCAACATGTTCATTAATTTGCGGAATCGCGGGGATTCCGCACACATAGGAATGCATTGATCTGCTTACTTCCCGCATGGGGCTATGCCCACCATGCGGGAAGTAAGCAGATCATGTGTGGTTGGTACACAGGGTGGAGGAGAGGAGACTTTCCTCCACGGACTGGGCACCATATAATTGGTAAAAAAAAAAGAATTAAAATAAAAAATAGTGATATACTCACCCTCTGATGGCCCCGGAGTCTTCCCGCCTCTCATCGGTGCATGCTCTCTCTTCCGTTCCTATAGATGCTCTGTGTGAAGGACCTGCGATGACGTCGCGGTCATGTGACCGTGACGTCGCGGTCATGTGACCGCGACGTCATCGCAGGTCCTACACACAAAGCAACAGCTGAGGAGATCGGGGGCCATCAGAGGGTGAGTATAACCTTTTTTTTATTTTTTTATTATTTTTAAACATTCTATCTTTTACTATTGATGCTGCATAGGCTGCATCTATAGTAAAAAGTTGGTCACACTTGTCAAACACTATGCTTCACAAGTGTGACCAACCTGTCAATCAGTTTTCCAAGCGATGCTACAGATCGCTTGGAAAACTTTAGCATTCTGCAAGCTAATTATGCTAAAAAAAACGCGAAAAAAACGGGGAAAAAATGCAAAAAAAAAAAATGCGGATTTCTTGCAGAAAATTTCCGGTTTTCTTCAGGAAATTTCTGCAAGAAATCCAGACGTGTGCACATACCTTAAGGTATGTATACCTTTCCTGAAGAAAACCGGAAATTTCCTGCAAGAAATCCGCATGTTTCTTTTCGCGTTTTTTCCCCGTTTTTTTGCGGTTTTTTTAGCATTTTGCAAGTGTAATTAGCTTGCAGAATGCTAAAGTTTTCCAAGCGATCTGTAGCATCGCTTGGAAAACTGATTGACAGGTTGGTCACACTTGTGAAGCATAGTGTTTGACAAGTGTGACCAACTTTTTACTATAGATGCAGCCTATGCAGCATCAATAGTAAAAGATAGAATGTTTACAAATAATAAAAAAATGGTTATACTCACCTGCAGACAGCCGATCTCCTCAGGGGCTTCAGTTCCTATGGATGGTGTGTGTGTGCAGGACCTACCAGGATTTACCAGGGTAAATATCGGGTTACTAAGCGCGGCCCTGCACTTAGTAACCCGATGTTTACCCTGGTTACCCGGGTGCTGCAGGGGGACTTCGGCATCGTTGAAGACAGTTTCAACGATGCCGAAGTCGTTCCCCTGATCGTTGGTCGCTGGAGAGAGCTGTCTGTGTGACAGCTCCCCAGCGACCACACAACGACTTACCAACGATCACGGCCAGGTTGAATCGCTGGTCGGGATCGTTGGCAAGTCGTTTAGTGTGACTCCAGCTTAAGGAGGAGGCTGGGGAGGACTGGAGCTGGGAAGTCAGTTCCTGTGTGGTGAGGATGGTGTGAACACAGCACCCCAGAGCGAAAGGGAAGCATAGGGACCATTTTTATCCTCTGTCTGCTGGATTATTGGACTCATTTCCTTGGACATTTTATCCTGTTACTGAACTGCATTCGTGTTCTGGACTATTGTATCCTCAGTGTGGTGGATTGTTTATGGACCTTCTAGTTTTGCCTATAATAAAGGTCTTGGGATTGTTCACACTTCCCTCGCTCTGTTGATTGTGTGTTATCGTAGAAGGACCCCGTGACACTTGGGAGCCTCGTAGGTTATTCTAATTATTATAGACCCCATCCCAAGCATCTAACATCAAATTTATCAGGGGCACGGATAGCGGCCCATTTATTTTAATCTAGAAAACCCCTTTAAGAAAAACTGAATTGTATAGCGAGACATGGAGTTCTCTTCATCTACAGCAAAGCGCTGGGCGCAGGACGAGACGTGTTTTCCCTGCAGTATAACGACATCCATAATTCATGACTGCTCACCGTGTGGTAAATACCCGGCCGGTAATATGTTCCCCGCTGATATCACAATGTAACGTGTGCATTAGAAATGGATTCAATGTAAATTATTAATGGTGGATAGCAGCACACAGCCCGCGGGGGTCCGGAAAATCCTGACCCACCGAGGACTTACACCCAGGAAGAAGGCGAAGAATTAAAGGCACAGACACCTTATATTACACCAACCTGACAATCACAAAAGTGTTACAATGTAACCAGTATAACCAGTCATCCCAAACAGCACAGAAAACAGAGAGATGTCACTGCAAGCAAACCGTATTATAGCAGTTATATTCCTTCACATAGGGGGGAAAAATTATTAAGTTATAGTCTTGTACAATGGGCAGTATTTTAGTAGTTATATTCTTGTACATAGGGGCAGTATTATATTAGTTATATTCTTGTACATAGGAGTAGTACTATAGTGGTTATATTCTTGTACATAGGGGCAGTATTATAGTAGTTATATTCTTGTACATAGGAGTAGTATTATAGTAGCTATAGTCTTGTACATAGGAGCAGTATTATAGTAGTTATATTCTTGTACATAGGGGCAGTATTATAGTAGTCATATTCTTGTACATAGGGGCAGGATTATAGTAGTTATATTCTTGTACATAGGCGCAGTATTATAGTAGTTATAGTCTTGTACATAGGAGCAGTATTATAGTAGTTATATTCTTGTACATAGGGGGCAGTATTATAGTAGTTATATTCTTGTACATAGGGGCAGTAATATAGCAGTTATATTCTAGTACCATGTACCGTAATAATGGACGTGGTCTTTCAGTTCCGGACAGTACAGGGGTGTAACGGTTGCATTGATGATGTCGGAGGTGTAAGATGTGCGTTCTCTACTGTTATACTCCAGTCGTGCTGTAGTGAACGTCTGCGGGGGGGGCATTTAAGGCTGCTTTCACACTAGCGTCGGTACGGGCCCATCGCAGTGCGTCGGGCCGACATACCGACGCATGCTGTGAAAGAAATGCCAGACGTGGGCAGCGGAAGCAGTCTTACGACGCTTCCGCTGCCCCATTGCAAGGTTCGGGGAGGAGGGGGCGGAGTTTCGGCCGCATGGAACTTTTTTTGTGCCGGCGGTCCGCCAAAACACGACGCAGCCGTCGCACGACGGTTGCGATGTGTGGCAATACGTCGCAATGCGTCAGTAATGTAAGTCTATGGGGAAAAAATGCATCCTGCAGACAACTTTGCAGGATGCGTTTCTTCTCCTGAACAACGCATTGCAACGTATTGCAAACGACGCTAGTGTGAAAGTAGCCTAAGCTCCGCTGACCTGGTTATTATTTGGAGATTGTTACAAACACGTTTTCCTTTGATGGTTTCAATTATCTTTTACAATTGCCAAGTTGTTTTTATAATGTCACCTTGTAGGAAAACTCTGGAGACTGCAGGGGACTCTGAGAAGGACGGGGTTCAGGAATACATGAACACACAGGCTCCCTCAGGGCTGTGACTTCCCCTTTAATATTACAGATTCTAATGTTGCATAATACGACATCTCAGCTCTATGAAACAATCACAACTGCAGTGTAAGGCTATGTGCACACGTTCAGGAATATCTGAAGAATTTTCCTCAACAAAACCGGACTTTTTCTGCAAGAAATCCGTTCGCGTTTTTGCCGCGTTTTTTTCCGGAGCTTCCCCCATGCAATAATATAGCGGCAAAAATGCGAAAAATCTGCAAAATTAATTAACACGAAGCGTTTTTTTTTACCGCAATGCGTTTTTTTGGCGGGAAAAAAAACCGCATCATGTGCACAAAAATTGCGGAATGCATTAAAAATGATGGGATGCTTATGTTAACTTTTTTTTAGATCAGAAAGGAAGAATTCTGTCCAGATTTAATACTATACACAGCTGAGTATTTGTTACAATGTTTCCAGGCCAGAGAATAATGAGCAGAAAATCTCTCCTGTATGGAGTTTGTTACAATGTATCAGTGCAGGTAAAATGAATCAGGATATTTAGAGGATGGAATATTGTTTATACAATGTAGCGAACCCTCAGCTGTGATATGGGCACACAGAGCCTTACAGCGATGCTGCAGCCCGGGCAGCTATACCCGGGCATGGAGCGGGCAGTCAGTGCCTCCTGCTCTGTAACGTTCCCATCCTCAGCCCGTCACCCTTCATGCGAGGCCACGCGAGTCATCAGAGGCATAGTGATGACTCACCCAGCTCACGTGGCACAGAGAACCTCTGCAGGTGGGTGGCACAGAGGGTCTGTAGCTCCGAGCGCGGAGGATGCTGCCCCTGCTCTAAGGTGACTCAGGAGGGCAGACGCGCGGCAGCCCAGAACAAGGCTTTACTGGATTATGAGGAGTGAACTGGGTCAAGTGCAGTCATCCCGGGTAATAAGTGACACGTAGGTGAGGAGGAAAGGGTCGGGGAAGGGAAACGTCAGGTCAACGCTGCGGCCGCACCGCTGCACGGAACAGACAAGAAACGCCTGGAGCTGCCCGCGGAGCATTGGGCACAGCGGTGCCACGTACCTGCACCTTGCCTTCTCCGGGGGGGTATGCACTTACGTTAGGTGATCACTTTGCAGATTTTTGGAAAACTTCATCTAGAGAATTAACTTTATGACCCAAGAACACACAAAGATATATACCAGGAGAATCCACCTACCATTTGCCATTAATAATGTCTATGTGGATGGCAGCAGGGTCTGGACCGGGGGCCCACTGCCTCCTCTGCACTAGTATAGCTACGTCCCTGGCATCATCTGTATACTGGTATATACACACACTCCCCCACGATACAGAAAGAACACAAAAACTTCAGAACAATGTCCATTCTCTGCCTGGGGGGCTGCTGATGCCCCCCGTGAACAGAACCACAGCACTGGTAATTCACTGACCCTACAGAGTCATGTTCTTAGCTCCAGATTTAGGCGATTACATGATCGTCACAGTCACAATCTGACCAGCCGGAAACGGCTGATAACAGGGGGAAATAGAGGGCATATTCTGGTGCAGGGTGAATGTGGGTCTGAGGACTGCAGGCTCCAGGATGCCATGAGTTCACATCAGTATAATACAAGGCCATTATAATCCTCGGGGGGGGAACATCTAGTGCCCCCCACCATTAAACCCGTCTGCACCCACGCCCCGTCCTCACCTTGATGCTGCGATCTCGGCTTTCTGCTTGGCAATGTTACTCGCCCGCTCGGCTTGCTCCACGGCTCGGTCCACCTTCTCTCGGATCTTGCTGGCTCGAAGAGGGATCAGGTTCTTCCTCTTCCCGCTCACCAGGACATTTTGCTTGTACTTCCCTTCCTCCTTCGTTCCATCGGGAAAAGTCATGCATCCGTACCCGTGCCGCTTGTTATTGGCCCACTCCCCCTCGTACTTTAGACCGTCCGAGCGCTGACTTACTCCGAAACCAGAGCGCTTGTCGTGCTTCCATTCCCCCATGTAGACCTCGGTGGTGGTGGCATCGATGTCGTCCTCGATCACCGACAGCTCGGTCTCGGCCTCGCCCAGGCTGATGGTGGAGTTGATGTCGCTGGCGGTGGAGCTCACAGTGCTCATGCCGGCTTCACTGCGGAACGAGCTCTGTTTGCTCCGCTGGCTGGCGAGGGAGCTTTTCGATTCGGACTTGCGGAGCTTCAGGCCGCTGAGGATGGATCTCCTGAAGATTCCCTTCTTTTTGTTCTTTAACATCTCGGCGTCACTGTGGGCCATCAGCACAAACCCCCCTCTAGAGACGGCCGGGCTGCCAGCCACCCCGCAGGAGGCATCCGGGTGCATCGCTGTCCCATTGGTTTGCTCGCTGCGGAGCGAGTTTATAGAGGTCCGAAGTGGGGACCGAATAATGGCGGCCATTCCATATGGGACGCTCTGGCGCACTCCATAGCCCTGGCGTATTCCAGCCGCCCACTGACCTTGGTAAGTACCTGGAAGAGACAGAAAAGCGGCTTAGGCTCTCATCATGTATCCAAGTTAATAAGTATGAAAAAAATCTCGGTTTGAACTCGTTTCCTTCAAGGATAAAAACCCCGAAGACAACGCTGATCTCTCATCTCCGAGTCCCACACAAACAAAATGAGAAGAGATTAACGGAAACACAAGAACACGACCGGACTGCGGCGATGTAATGTCTGCCGAATCTTCAGAAGGAAATCACAAAGATACACAGCTCCAAACCCTCAGCATTATCATAGTGAAAGGACACATGCTTACTGCTTGCATTCACCGCTAGGAGGAGCTCAATACCTTCAGATTTATACAGTCACCACTAGAGGGAGCTCAGTACATAGATTTATATAGTCACCACTAGAGGGAGCTCACTACCTACAGATTTATACGGTAATCCACTAGGGGGAGCTCACTACCTACAGATTTATATGGTCACCACTAGGGAGAGCTCACTACCTACAGATTTATACGGTCACCACTAGGGGGAGCTCAGAATATACAGAATTATACAGTCACCAACAAGGGGAGCTCACTACCTACAGATTTATACAGTCACCAATAGGGGCAGCTCAGAACATACAGATTTATACAGTCACCACTAGGGGGAGCTCACTACCTCCAGATTTATACAACCACTAGTGAGAGCTCACAACATACAGATTTATACTGTCACCACTAGTGGGAACTCAGTACATACAGATTTATACAGTCATCACTAGAGGGAGCTGGCTACCTACAGATTTATACACAGTCACCACTATGGGGAGCTCACTACACACGTTTGTAGAGCCACCACTAGGGGGAGCTCAGAACAGGATCTTATCATATATCTCTGTATACAGGGAGCTTCTCCTAGTGGTGGCTGCAGACAGGATCTTATGTATCTCTGTATACAGGGAGCTCCCCCTGGTGGTGATTGCAGACAGGATCTTATCATATATCTATGTAAACAGGGAGCTCCCCCTAGTGGCGGCTGCAGATATAATCTTATGTATCTCTGTATACAGGGAGCTCCCCCTAGTGGTGGCTGCAGACAGGATCTTATTATACACAGTACAGACCAAAAGTTTGGACACACCTTCTCATTTAAAGATTTTTCTCTATTTTCATGACTATGAAAATTGTACATTCACACTGAAGGCATCAAAACTATGAATTTACACATGTGGAATTATATACTTAACAAAAAAGTGTGAAACAACTGAAAATGTGTCTTATATTCTAGGTTCTTCAAAGTAGCCACCTTTTGCTTTGATGACGGCTTTGCACACTCTTGGCATTCTCTTGATGAGCTTCAAGAGGTAGTCACCGGGAATGGTCTTCCAACAATCTTGAAGGAGTTCCCAGAGATGCTTAGCACTTGTTGGCCCTTTTGCCTTCACTCTGCGGTCCACGTCACCCCAAACCATCTCGATTAGGTTCAGGTCTGGTGACTGTGGAGGCCAGGTCATCTAGCGTAGCACCCCATCACTCTCCTTCTTGGTCAGATAGCCCTTACACAGCCTGGAGGTGTGTTTGGGGTCACTGTCCTGTTGAAAAATAAATGATGGTCCAACTAAACGCAAACCGGATGGAATAGCATGCAGCTGCAAGATGCTGTGGTAGCCATGCTGGTTCAGTATGCCTTCAATTTTGAATAAATCCCAAACAGAGTCACCAGCAAAGCACCCCCACACCATCACACCTCCTCCTCCATGCTTCACGGTGGGAACCAGGCATGTAGAGTCCATCCGTTCACCCTTTCTGCGTCGCACAAAGACACGGTGGTTGGAACCAAAAACCTCAAATTTGGACTCATCAGACCAAAGCACAGATTTCCACTGGTCTAATGTCCATTCCTTGTGTTCTTTAGCCCAAACAAGTCTCTTCTGCTTGTTGCCTGTCCTTAGCAGTGGTTTCCTAGCAGCTATTTTACCATGAAGGCCTGCTGCACAAAGTCTCCTCTTAAAGGGAACCTGTCACCCCGTTTTTTCAAGATGAGATAAAAATAGCGTTAAATAAGGGCAGAGCTGTGCTTTACATTAGTGTATTTTTTGTGCCTTTATTCCCCACCTATCTGCGCTATTCAGCGGTTTATCGGTGGGCGCGGCCATCTTCCTGAGGCCGCGTGTGCGCAGATGGTAGTGCTCGGCTTCCCGGGGCTTCAGGAAAATGGCCGCAGGATGACGCGCGTGATGGAGATCGTGGCGGCCATTTTCCTGAAGCCCCGGGAAGCCGAGCACTACCATCTGCGCACGTGCGGCCTCAGGAAGATGGCCGCGCCCACCGATAAACCGCTGAATATCGCAGATCGCGCTATTTTCCTTCAGCTGCGCAGTGGATTCGCCTGTTGGGCATGCGCACACCACTATGCCACCAACGGAAAGCTGAGCAAGATCTGGGGGAGTAACAGCGATGTCACCACGCCCATATGACCAGACCAGCGTGAGTGACAGCCCAAAACGGCGACTTTACAAAGGTATTTCGGCAGCATAGGTGGGGAATAAAGGCACAAAAAATACACTAATGTAAAGCACAGCTCTGCCCCTATTTAACGCTATTTTTATCTCATCTTGAAAAAACGGGGTGACAGGTTCCCTTTAACAGTTGTTGTAGATATGTGTCTGCTGCTAGAACTCTGTGTGGCATTGACCTGGTCTCTAATCTGAGCTGCTGTTAACCTGCGATTTCTGAGGCTGGTGACTCGGATAAACTTATCCTCAGAAGCAGAGGTGACTCTTGGTCTTCCTTTCCTGGAGCGGTCCTCATGTGAGCCAGTTTCTTTGTAGCGCTTGATGGTTTTTGCCACTGCACTTGGGGACACTTTCAAAGTTTTCCCAATTTTTCGGACTGACTGACCTTCATTTCTTAAAGTAATGATGGCCACTCGTTTTTCTTTTCTTATCTGCTTTTTTCTTGCCATAATACAACTTCTAACAGTCTATTCAGTAGGACTATCAGCTGTGTATCCACCAGACTTCTGCTCAACACAACTGATGGTCCCAACCCCATTTATAAGGCAAGAAATCCCACTTATTAAACATGACAGGGCACACCTGTGAAGTGAAAACCATTCCCGGTGACTACCTCTTGAAGCTCATCAAGAGAATGCCAAGAGTGTGCAAAGCAGTCATCAAAGCAAAAGATGGCTACTTTGAAGAACCTAGAATATAAGACAATTTCAGTTGTTTCACACTTTTTTGTTAAGCATATAATTCCACATGTGTAAATTCATAGTTTTGATGCCTTCAGTGTGAATGTACAATTTTCATAGTCATGAAAATACAGAAAAATCTTTAAATGAGGTGTGTCCAAACTTTTGGTCTGTGCTTATCTCTGTATACAGGGAGCTCCCCCTAGTGGTGACTGCAGACAGGATCTTATTATATATCTCTGTATACAGGGAGCTCCCCCTTGTGGTGACTGCAGACAGGTTCTTATTATATATCTCTGTATACACGGAGCTCCCCCTGGTGGTGGCTGCAGACAGGATCTTATGTATCTCTGTATACAGGGAGCTCCCCCTAGTGGTGGCTGCAGACAGGATCTTATGTATCTCTGTATACAGGGAGCTCCCCCTAGTGGTGACTGCAGACAGGATCTTATTATATATCTCTGTATACAGGGAGCTCCCCCTTGTGGTGACTGCAGTCAGGTTCTTATTATATATCTCTGTATACACGGAGCTCCCCCTGGTGGTGGCTGCAGACAGGATCTTATGTATCTCTGTATACAGGGAGCTCCCCCTAGTGGTGGCTGCAGACAGGATCTTATGTATCTCTGTATACAGGGAGCTCCCCCTAATGGTGGCTGCAGACAGGATCTTATCACATATCTCTGTATACAGGGAGCTCCCCCTAGTGGTGGCTGCAGACAGAATCTTATCATGTATCTCTGTATACAGGGAGCTGCCCCTAGTGGTGACTGCAGACAGGATCTTATCATGTATCTCTGTATGCAGGGAGCTCCCCCTAGTGGCGGCTGCAGACAATATATCATGATGCTTTTCATGTACAGGATTTGGCGCTCTGTATGAGACAAACCAAGTTCTAAGTAAAATAGCTAAAAAAAAAAAATTTGGACTATATTTTCCATATTTTGTGATAAATTAGTGCATACAGTTAATAAACACGGTGTTTGTCATTGGAGCCATTTGGAATCATTACAACAATAAACAATAAAGCCCATAAATGTTATGCATCGATCTTACAAGACAATAAAGAGCAGAAAATGCAACTCTAGGATACAATCTGATCCTTCTGATCCTAAAGAAGCCTGCCTGACTACATGGAGATGAACGTGACATGACAAGACCTTAGGAATAAACATGGATCCAGATGTGGTGGCAGCTCGGCTGAGACTTGTAGCAATGCAAACACTTCATCTAAGTCCTCGGGAGCGGCTGTTTGTGCAGACTGTTCCCCACATCCCATCCCGGAGGCCTCATCATAATTTGCAGATCAAACTTGTCACAAGGTTCCTTTCTGCGGCTGAACAGGTGTCGGCAAAAAAGAGAAGCTGCATCTGAAGAGCGTTAGTTCAGTGTATGCAGGAACGGGGGGACGAGACCCTGATCAAAAGTCCTTGAGTCACCTGCTAATGTCACACAGCTAAAACTTCTATCCTCATATGCATCATTACTGTATCAGGGAGACTAAGGAGGCATCACTACAATCTGGGGGCACAAAATGGGTCATTACTACTGCGTGGGGGAACCAAGAGGTGTCACTATCGTAACGGAGGCACTAAAAGAGCATCATTACATTATAAGGGAGACAGAGGGAACCACCACTGTGGGGGCACCAGGACGCGTTGCGACTGTGCGGGGGCACCAAGGGGCGTCGCGACTGTGCGGGGGCCACAAGGGGCGTCGCGACTGTGCGGGGGCCACAAGGGGCGTCGCGACTGTGCGGGGGCCACAAGGGGCGTCGCGACTGTGAGGGGGCACCAAGGGGCGTCGCGACTGTGAGGGGGCACCAAGGGGCGTCGCGACTGTGAGGGGGCACCAAGGGGCGTCGCGACTGTGAGGGGGCACCAAGGGGCGTCGCGACTGTGAGGGGGCACCAAGGGGCGTCGCTATTGAAAGGGAAGCAATGCAATGGCATTATTAACATGTGAGGGAAACTAAGAGCATCAGCTCTTTGAGGGTACTAAGTAAGCCAGCACTTCTGGTTGGGTTAAAAAAGGGATCATCACTACAACCTGGGGGCTCAAAATGGGTCATTACTATTGTGTGGGAAGCTTATAGAAGCAATACTACAGGGTGGGGGCATCACTATGTGTGGGCAGCAGGGGGCTCCTTATTGTGCGGATGCACTAATAGGTCATTCTTACTACATAAGGGGCCAATATATAGAATCATAGAATGGTAGAGTTGGAAGGGACCTCCTGGGTCATCTGGTCCAACCCCCTGCTCAAAGCAGGATTCACTAAATCATCCCAGACAGATGTCTGTCCAGCCTCTGTGTGAAGACGTCCATTGCAGGAGCTCTCACCACCTCTCGTGGCAGCCTGTTCCACTCATTGATCACCCTTCACTGTCAAAAAGTTTTTCTAATATTTAATCTGTGTCTCCTCCCATTCAGTTTCATCCCATTGCTTTCCTTGTGCAAATGAGAATAAAGATGATCCTTCTACACTGTGACAGCCCTTGAGATATTTGTAGACAGCTATTAAGTCTCCTCTCAGTCTTTTCTGCAGCTAAACATTCCCAGATCCTGTAACCGTTCCTCACAGGACATGGTTTGCAGACCGGTCACCATTCTGGTCGCTCTTCTCTGAACTTGCTCCAGTTTGTTGATGTCTTTTTTTTAAATGTGGTGCCCAAAACTGGACCAATGCTAGCACAAAAAAAGGATTCAAAGATCCTCCAAAAATTCCAAAAAATAGCAAAAAAGGCAGAGATGCTTACCTTGCCTAGGCCTCCGAACAAATGCATTATCAGGGTGCAGTGGACCCATGTGGTTAAGATGGCGGCTACACAGGTGCAGAAATACCAATAAGGCACCCATTCACAACCTACCAAATTAATGGAGGGGGTGGCTGCTTGGCATATGACTGTACATTAGAGACTGCACCTGTGTAGCCGCCATCTTAACCACATGGGTCCACTGCATCCTGATAATGCATTTGTTCGGAGGCCTAGGCAGGTAAGCATCTCTGCCTTTTTTGCTATTTTTGTAGGATCTGTGAATCCTTTTTTTGTGCTAGCATTGGTTAGAGTAGGACTCGTAAGCGTGGGGACCCTTGAAGTTGGGTTACGAGCTTACATATTTTGGCCAGAATATAAACTAATACCTCACATTTTTTATATCTGTTTTTTGCATTTTTTCGGGGTGCAGTTGGGCCCACTCTGTCTTGTAAACTGTGGTGTCTGTTCACATGGGATGCATCTTAATAGCGCTGGGCAGCCCGCCTGAGCTAATAGAAGGGTGTCACTAATAGGCTGTTAACCTGGATGCTGTGCATTCCCATTGTGTGAACAGCGCCACATACAAGTCTCTAATGTGCAGTCATATGCCAAGCAGCCACCCCCTCCCTTAATTTGGTAGGTTGGGAGTGGTTGCCTTATTGGTATTTCTGCACCTGTGTAGCCGCCACATGGGTCCCACTGCATCATGATAATGCATTTGTTCGGAGGCCTAGGCAGGTAAGCATCTCTGCCTTTTTTGCTATTATTTGCCCAAAACTGGACCCAGTATTCCAGATGAGGTCTGACCAAAAAGGAGTAGAGGGAGATAATGACTTCATGTGATCTAGACTGTAAGCATCAGTTAATACATCCCAGAATTGTATTTGCCCTTTTTGCTGCTGCATCACACTGTTGACTCATGTTCAGTCTGTGATCTATTAGTATACCCAAGTCTTTTTCACATGTGCTGTTGCTTAGCCCTATTCCTCCCATTCTGTATATGCTTTGTTCATTTTTATTGCCCAGAACTATATACATAGTTCCCTCCCTGGTCTCTCTATTAGGGCAGCATTACTGCGTGGTGCACAAAGAGGGGTACTGGTACTGTGTGGGGGCACTAAGGTGGCACTAGGAGTGGTCTGTGGCACATAGGAACACTTTGCCTACTTGTGTTTTTTGTAACCTCTGGACTAAGCCTCCCATGGAGCTGGGAAATGGATTGCCCTCAATTCTAGCTACACCCGAGTTGTGTGATGAGGTTTACCAGAAATACCACGTGGCACCCAGGGACGACCATGTAGCTTACGCACGTCTGCCAGTATGTACAGAGGAGGAGGCGACCCATATGTGTGGTCATCCGGCAAAAAATATTGCCTCCTGTGAGATGACCTGTCGGTGGTCTACATCTATCCCACTGCTGTCATTAAATCCACGTAGGCAACACAAGTGGCTCAAACTATCCTTGCCCAGGAGTCCTTCAGTTTAGGGTCAGCTCCTGCATTGGAGGCCATATTGGATTTTCACCAAAGGTTTTCTTTTCTTTTACAGGTGACTGGGGGGGGGGGGGGGGGGGATTTATTTTGGCGCTTGGAGTCACATTATAAAGGAACTACAAGAGCGTGGGTATAATACGGCTCAGCCCCAGAGACTAGACAAGACGCCGAACACAGGATAAAGCTCCAGAGAATCAGAAGCTTGTTCCTGCCTCCGATTCCTGAAATGATCTGCACCTGGCATCTTGTAGAGCCCAGGAGACCGTCCACAGAAATCAGCATCATCGGGGGCAGATGCACTAGAGATGCAGGGTCTGCAGAGAGATGCCTCCACAATCTGCGGCACAGGCGATCTGCGTCCATTAATCATTATTGAGGCAAGTTCCCCGCTAACGCTTTCCCAGACAAAGGCCGATCCCAAGGGGAAGCCAACAATCTGCACAGCACAGCCCGGATCCATCCCACATCACAGGCCGCAGATCTGCACGCTCAATACTATCCTCCAAAAGAGACATTTTCCTTACTTGACAATTGTGAGTCACATTTAACGCCTTGTGTGTCCCGTAATAGCACAAGTGTGAGGAGTGAACACTCCGGAGATCGTGCTCCGCAGTATTTATATCCCGCATTATGCAAAAAGTCAGTGCAAGCTGAATTTAAAGATTGAGCAGTCACCTGCCGGAAGCCGAGGGGGGGGGGTGGAGTGCAATCACCTACCGGAAGTCGAGGGGGGGTGGAGTGCAATCACCTGCCGGAAGCCGAGGGGGGAGTGCAATCATCTGCCTTAGGCCGAGGGGGTGGGGGAGTGCAATCACCTGCCGGAAGCCGAGGGGGGGTGGGGGGAGTGCAATCACCTGCCGGAAGCCTGGGGGGGGGGGGAGAGTGCAATCATCTGCCGAAAGCCGAGGAAGGGGGAGTGCAGTGACCTGCTGTGGGGGGTCCAATCACCTGCCGGAAGCCGAGGGGGTAAGTGCAATCACCTGCCGGAAGCTGAGGAGAGGGGGAGGGAAGTGCAATCACCTGCCGGAAGCCGAGGGGGGGGGGGGGGGGGGGAGTGCAATCATCCGCTGGAAGCCAGAGGGGAGGGAAGTGCAATCACCTGCAGAAAGCCGAGGGGGGGTGGGAAGTGCAATCACCTGCAGAAAGACGAGGGAGGGTGGGAAGTGCAATCACCTGCTGGAAGCTGAGGGGGGAAGGGCAATCATCTCCCGGAAGCAGATGGGGGAAGTGCAATCACCTCCCGGAAGCTGAGGGGGGGGGGGGGGAAGTTCAGTCACCTCCCGGAAGCAGAGGGGGAGGAGTGCAATCACCTGCCAAAAGCTGAGGGGGAGGAGTGCAATCATCTGCCAAAAGCCGAGGTGAAAGTGCAATCACCTGCGGGAAGCTGAGGGGGAAGTGCAATCACCTGCTGGAAGCCGAGTGGGGGTGCAATCACCTGCCGGAAACCGAGGGGGGAAGTGTAATCACCTGCCGGAAGCCGAGGAGAGGGGGAGGGAAGTGCAATCACCTGCCGGAAGCCGAGGGGGGAGGGAGAGAAATCACCTGCCGGAAGCCGGGGGGAGGGAAGTGCAATCACCTGCCGGAAGCCGAGGAGAGGGAGGAGGGAAGTGCAATCACCTGCCGGAAGCCGAGGAGAGGGAGGAGGGAAGTGCAATCACCTGCCGGAAGCCGAGGAGAGGGAGGAGGGAAGTGCAATCACCTGCCGGAAGCCGAGGAGAGGGGGAGGGAAGTGCAATCACCTGCCAGAAGCCGAGAGGAGTGCAATCACCTGCCGGAAGCCGGGGGGAGAGAAGTGCAATCACCTTCTGGAAGCCGTGGGGGAAAATGCAATTACCTGCCGGAAGCTGAGGGGGGGGGGGGGGGGGAGTACAATCACATGCCGGAAGCCGAGTGGGGGAGTGCAATCACCTGCCGGAAGCCAAGGAGAGGGAAGTGCAATCACCTCCCGGAAGCCGAGGGGGTGGGGGAGTGCAATCACCTGCCGGAAGCCGAGGGGGGGGGGGGGGGGGGAGTGCAGTCACCTGCCGGAAGCCTGGGGGGGGGGAGAGTGCAATCATCTGCCGAAAGCCGAGGAAGGGGGAGTGCAGTGACCTGCTGTGGGGGGTCCAATCACCTGCCGGAAGCCGAGGGGGTAAGTGCAATCACCTGCCGGAAGCTGAGGAGAGGGGGATGGAAGTGCAATCACCTGCCGGAAGCCGAGGGGGGGGGGGAGTGCAATCATCCGCTGGAAGCCAGAGGGGAGGGAAGTGCAATCACCTGCAGAAAGCCGAGGGGGGGTGGGAAGTGCAATCACCTGCAGAAAGACGAGGGAGGGTGGGAAGTGCAATCACCTGCTGGAAGCTGAGGGGGGGAAGGGCAATCATCTCCCGGAAGCAGATGGGGGAAGTGCAATCACCTCCCGGAAGCTGAGGGGGGGGGGAAGTTCAGTCACCTCCCGGAAGCAGAGGGGGAGGAGTGCAATCACCTGCCAAAAGCAGAGGGGGAGGAGTGCAATCATCTGCCAAAAGCCGAGGTGAAAGTGCAATCACCTGCGGGAAGCTGAGGGGGAAGTGCAATCACCTGCTGGAAGCCGAGTGGGGGTGCAATCACCTGCCGGAAACCGAGGGGGGAAGTGTAATCACCTGCCGGAAGCCGAGGAGAGGGGGAGGGAAGTGCAATCACCTGCCGGAAGCCGAGGGGGGAGGGAGAGAAATCACCTGCCGGAAGCCGGGGGGAGGGAAGTGCAATCACCTGCCGGAAGCCGAGGAGAGGGAGGAGGGAAGTGCAATCACCTGCCGGAAGACGAGGAGAGGGAGGAGGGAAGTGCAATCACCTGCCGGAAGCCGAGGAGAGGGAGGAGGGAAGTGCAATCACCTGCCGGAAGCCGAGGAGAGGGAGGAGGGAAGTGCAATCACCTGCCGGAAGCCGAGGAGAGGGGGGAGGGAAGTGCAATCACCTGCCGGAAGCCGAGGAGAGGGGGAGGGAAGTGCAATCACCTGCCGGAAGCCGAGGGGAGTGCAATCACCTGCCGGAAGCCGGGGGGAGAGAAGTGCAATCACCTTCTGGAAGCCGTGGGGGAAAATGCAATTACCTGCCGGAAGCTGAGGGGGGGGGGGGGGGGGGGGGAGTACAATCACATGCCGGAAGCCGAGTGGGGGAGTGCAATCACCTGCCGGAAGCCAAGGAGAGGGGGAGGGAAGTGCAATCACCTCCCGGAAGCCGAGGGGGGGGGAAGTGCAATCACCTGCCGCAAGCTGGGGGGGGAGGGAAGTGCAATCACCTTCTGGAAGCCGAAGGGGAAGTGCAACCACCTGCCGGAAGCAGAGGGGGGAAGTGCAATCACCTGCCGGAAGCCGAGGGGGGGGAAGTGCAATCACCTGCAGGAAGCCGAAGGAGAAAGTGCAGAAGCCTACTGGAAGCCGAGGGGGGGAGGGGGGGGAAAGTGCAGTCGCCTGCTGGAAGCCGAGGGGGGGAGGGCAATCACCTCCATGGGAAGGTGGGGGGACAGTGCATTCACCTGGCAGGAGCGGAGGGGAAAGTGCAATCACCAACTGGGGGCAGAAAAGAATGCAATCACCTGACGGGAATGGGGAGGAAAGTGCAATCATCTGCACGTGAAGGTGGGGGGGAAGTGCAATCACCTGCAGTAAGCGGAGGGGATAGTGCAATCACCTACACGGGGGCAGTGGAATCCCCAGCACAGAAAGATGGGGGGACAGTGCAATCACCAGCCTGTGGCAGAGGGGGTAAGTGCAATCACTAATATGGGAAGGTGGGGGGGCAGTGCAATCCTTTCTTCGGGGGAAGGGGGGGCAGGGCGTGCAATCGCCAAGGGGGAGGTGGAGGGTAGTGTGCAACCACCTACATGGGAAGGGGGGGCAGTGTAATCACCTGCAGGGGAGTGTGCAACAAACTGCATGAGGTGTGGGGGCAGGCAGTGCAATTGCCTGAAGCATAGAGTGCAATCATCTCATGGGGGACGGAGTGCAATCATATACCGGGAAGGGGAGGGAGGCAGTGTAATCACGGGGAAGGGGAGGGGGCAGTGAAATCACCTGTGCAGGGGGCCATGTAATCACCTTCCGGAGGGGGGGGGGGGGCGGCAGTACAGTGATTATTTGGAATCTGCTGAGTCTTTTAGTTTGGGATCTTCTTTGCACAATGAGGAGCTCCGCCATAACATGAGCAAACCACACTTTACTGGAACAGTTCCCCCCAATGTCCCTACTGCACTGACTCACTGCATACTTATTGTGCTCATATTAAGCAGTTGATGAATAAATCAGGTCACTGATTGTTTCCATTTTAGATCTTTTTTTTGTTTGGATTTTTTCATTATTTTTTTTTACAGCAAAAATAGAACTTTTAAATTTGGAACAGTCAGATTGTGAAACTGCAAAATACAGGTGGGATTAACACAGTCACTCACATCTTTTATGAATGTCTGGTGAATGGACAAGACATCACAGGAGATCTCTGAATGTAGCACCCCACAGCAGCCCCGGGGGCATCACAGGTCCTGTGTATAAAGGCGAGACCACAAGATACGGCGCTACCAGCAGTCTACACTGAAATTACACCAAGGAGTAAAGGTGGTGAATGATTAAGATCCAAGGACGGATATGACACCGATTTGTAACCTCTAGAACATTATCACAACTTATGGATTTCTCCAATCCGGAGTCTGAGCCTCATACAGAAATCCGGGCACCTCTGGCCTCAGCTGCTGTCACTGAGGTCATTAATGGTCGTCTATGGAAGGTTCTGCCCCTGAATGTACAAATCATCAAGATCTACTGCTGGCAGCTCCTCTGTAACCACCGACGTCCCCAATGTGCTTGATGGAAACAAGTCTGGAGAAGCTGCCGGCAGCTCCTGTGTAATCACCGACCAATGATGTCCCCGGTGTGGTTGATGGAGACAAGTCCGGAGACGCTGCTGCCACGGTAGCAGGTTTAGTCCACGTAGGGCGCTCACAGTAGTGCGAGGAACATGAGACCTGGAGTTGTCGAGTTGAAAAACCGCTCCTGGGACACTGGAGAAATGGCCACACCACGGCTTCCACCACTAAATCAATGTAACGCCGAGGGGTCCGGACATAATCCTGGCAGTAGGACTGGTGTGATGTTCCCTCGTGAATGCTTCTTCATGGTTTTGCCCATGTGGTCTTCAGACCAATTGAGGCGATCATTGCATCCAAGGGAAAAGTGAGACTCATCACTGAAGAGGACAGACCTCAATCTGCACCATAATGGCCTGTGGGAGCGGTGATGCGAAGTCAATGGACTCCTGTAGCAGGACTTCCGGCTCGTAGCCCACTGTCATGCAGATGCCTCCTGATGGTTTGTGTAGACACTGAGGCCTTAGGCTCGTTATGTGATGTCTAACTTCATCTGATGCACAGAATGGACCAATCCCTTATCCAGTTTTCCAATATGACATCTCTAGGCCTAAACCTGCTCCCATGGCTGCAGTGTCTCCAGACTTGTCTCCATCGAGCACATCAACGAGGTCATTGGTCAGTGATCACTCAGAAGCTGCTGGCAGCACATCCTGATAGTGAAAAAAAAAAAAAAACAGCAGCAGAACCTTCCTCAGACGACCATTGATAACCACACTAAAAGCAACAGAGGCCGGAGGCTCAGACTCCAGACTGGAGAAATCCAGAAGTTGTGATAATGTTTCCATTTTTTTTATTATTATTATTTACAGATCAGTGTTGTCTCTGTCCAGTGATTTCCATCATTGCACGACTTTTCCTTCTTGGAGTTGTAATCTCAAAGTTAAGAAGGGTATATAAATCACACTCTAGAGACACTGCCCTGAATGCCTCCTATCCATCACTAGAGATCAGCGGTGACATCACCGAGAATACCTCCTATCCATCACCAGAGATCAGCGGTGACATCACTGAGAATGCCTCCTATCCATCACCAGAGATCAGCGGTGAGGTGACATCACCGAGAATGCCTCCTATCCATCATCAGAAATCAGCGGTGACATCACTGAGAATGCCTCCTATCCATCACCAGAGATCAGTGGTGACATCACTGAGAATGCCTCCTATCCATCACCAGAGATCAGCGGTGACATCACCGAGAATGCCTCCTATCCATCACCAGAGATCAGAAGTGACATCACTGAGAATGCCTCCTATCCATCACTAGAGATTGGCAGTGACATCACTGAGAATGCCTCTTATCCATCACCAGAGATCAGAGGTGCCATCACTGAGAATGCCTCCTATCCATCACCAGAGATCAGCGGTGACATCACCGAGAATGCCTCCTATCCATCACCAGAGATCAGAAGTGACATCACTGAGAATGCCTCCTATCCATCACTAGAGATTGGCAGTGACATCACTGAGAATGCCTCTTAACCATCACCAGAGATCAGAGGTGCCATCACTGAGAATGCCTCCTATCCATCACTAGAGATCAGCGGTGACATCACTGAGAATGCCTCCTATCCATCACCAGAGATCAGCGGTGAGGTGACATCACTGAGAATGCCTCCTATCCATCACCAGAGATCAGCGGTGACATCACTGAGAATGCCTCCTATCCATCACCAGATATCAGAGGTGACATCACTGAGAATGTCTCCTATCCATCACTAGAGATCAGCGGTGACATCACTGAGAATGTCTCCTATCTATCACCAGAGATCAGCGGTGACATCACTGAGAATGCCTCCTATCCATCACTAGAGATCAGCGGTGACCTCACTGAGAATGCCTCCTATCCATCACTAGAGATCAGCGGTGACCTCACTGAGAATGCCTCCTATCCATCACTAGAGATCAGCGGTGACCTCACTGAGAATGCCTCCTATCCATCACTAGAGATCAGCGGTGACCTCACTGAGAATGCCTCCTATCCATCACTAGAGATCGGCAGTGACATCACTGAGAATGCCTCCTATCCATCACCAGAGATCAGCGGTGACATCACTGAGAATGCCTCCTATCCATCACTAGAGATCGGCAGTGACATCACTAAGAATGCCTCTTATCCATCACCAGAGATCAGAGGTGACATCACTGAGAATGCCTCCTATCCATCACTAGAGATCAGCGGTGACATCACTGAGAATGCCTCCTATCCATCACTAGAGATCAGCGGTAACACCACAGATGTAGGATCAGGGGCAGAACTCACTAGACCATGGGCATCAGACATATCATGCAGGTTGAGGAGAAGATTGATCTCTCGGATTACAGGTCGAGTACAGAAATGTGCTGCATATTCCTCCTCTGAACAGACATCACAAAGAGGATTATGTGATTTAAAAACACCTCTAAAAACAAATCACCTTCCTAAGCCCTCTGATCAGGAGCAGAAAGAGCCTTCAGACAGTCACAGAGAAACATGAGGGACGATTCTCTCGGATTCTGTATGAATACTCCCCAAAACAAAAACTGTCATTTACAAAAGGTGCACGTGTGAGAAAGCATTCAGTACAGAATCTATGAAACATGGGGAATTTAACAGTTTATGTAAACAAAACATTTTCAGTCTCCTCATTTTTTTGCTCCCCATTCTGGGCCTTGTTTTCCTTATCCAGATGTTTCAGCTTAATTGATGATTTGTAACGAAACGTGGTACCATTTTTGCACAATTGCGCTGAGTGCCTGGAGGGGGAGATCTGCTGCTTTTCTGCACTTGAAGACTAAGGTGCGACATTTTAAAGCTTCTGGTAAACATTTCCCATAAAATTGTAAAAATTGTGTGTAAAAATGGGCAATGGGTACGGGAAGACAAATACGAAAAGTAATGTTATAACCCTGCAAATGATTAATAGCGACGTCGGTCCTGTTCACATGAGTCAGACCTGACATCAGATCCAAAGACAACCTACATCCCCAATTTGGGTTTCCAGAACTCTGGGAGGATTTTTGGCAGAAGGAAATGTTGTGGAAATAATTTGCATTGGGATTCTTCCACACAGACCCACGGGGGTCGGGCAGACCTCACTCCCCGCAGGATATGCGCCGTGTCATAAACCTGCGTGGTTCACCAGCTCGCGTTCTGCGGTTTTAGTATAAACTAGCTTAAGAGCCTGGCGTTGCCCGTCATAGTAACTAACTGTGCTTAGTTATGACAAATTATGATTATACTGCACATAAAACATTTCACATCATATATTCAACACTACAGATTTGTAACACAAATTAAATGATTACCCAAGAATTGATAGTATTTTATTTTCAACTCATTCAAGAGCCTTTTGATAAACAACATTTTTTGGTTTTTCCTTCCGGTGCAAAGATGAACATTGCCTATTAAGCAGCTGTCTTTGGTGTATGGCACTGATGATTAAATTTGCTAATGACACAAAGCTAGGAGGGATAGCTAATACTAGAGAAGAGAGATAAAAATAAACTGGAGCAGTGGGCAGCAACTAACAGAATGGTTTTTAACAAGGAAAAATGCAGAGTACTACATCTGGGCAATAAAAATGAAAAAATCATATAAAGAATGGGAGGAATAGGGCTAAGCAACAGTACATGTGAAAAAGACTTGGGTATACTAATAGATCACAGACTGAACATGAGTCAACAGTGTGATGCAGCAGCAAAAAAAAAATACAATTCTGGGATGTATTAACAGAAGCATAGAGTCTAGATCACGTGAAGTCATTATCTCCCTCTACTCCTCTTTGGTCAGACCTCATCTGGAATACTGGGTCCAGTTTTAGGCACCACATTTTAAAAAAGACATCAACAAACTGGAGCAAGTTCAGAGAAGAGCGACCAGAATGGTGACCGGTCTGCAAACCATGTCCTGTGAGGAACGGTTACAGGATCTGAGAATGTTTAGCTTGCAAAAAAGAAGACTGAGAGGAGACTTAATAGCTGTCTACAAATATCTCAAGAGCTGTCACATTGTAGAAGGATCATCTTTATTCTCATTTGCACAAGGAAAGACTAGAAGCAATGGGATGAAACTGAATGGGAGGAGACAGATTAGAGATTAGAAAAACTTTTTGATAGTTAAGATATGTGCACACGTTGCAGATTCAGTGCGGATTTTTCACAAGCGTTTTCACACCTGCGGATTCCAATTATGGAGCAGTTGTAAAACGCTGTGGAAAATAAACCACAGCATTTCCGTGCGGTATTTTCCGCAGCACGTGCACTGCGGATTTGGTTTTCCATAGGTTTAACATGGTACTGTACAATGCATGGAAAACTGCTGCCAATCCGCAGCGTCAAATCCGATGCGGATCAGCAGCCAAATCCGCACCATGTGCACATACCCTAAGGGTGATCAATGAGTGGAACAGGTGGCCACGAGAGGTGGAGAGTTCTCCTTCAATGGAAGTCTTCACACAGAAGCTGGACAGACACCTGTCTGGGATGATTTAGTGAATCCTGCTGGGAGCAGGGGGTTGGACCAGATGACCCAGGAGGTCCATTCCAACTCTAACATTATATGATTAAGCAGTTGTCTCTGGTGTATGACACTGCCAATTAAGAAGCTGTCTTTAGTACACATTGCCTGTAAAACTCCTGCACCTCACTCTCCTTTATACACAGCATTCTCATTTTACCCCCTCACTCCTCTCATACACACACACAGATAGATATATATACAGTACAGACCCAAAATTTGGACACACCTTCTCATTTAAAGATTTCTCTGTATTTTCACGACTATGAAAATTGTACATACTCACTGAAGGCATCAAAACTATGAATTAACACATCTGGAAATATATACTTAACAAAAAAGTGTGAAAAAAATGAAATTATGTCTTATAGTCTAGGTTCTTCAGAGTGGCCACCTTTTGCTTTAATGACTGCTTTGCACACTCCTGGCATTCTCTTGATGAGCTTCAAGAGGTAGTCACCGGGAATGGTCTTCCAACAATCTTGAAGGAGTTCCCAGAGATGCTCAGCACTTGTTGGCCCTTTTGCTTTCACTCTGCGGTCCAGCTCACCCCAAACCATCTCGATTGGGTTCAGGTCTGGTGACTGTGGAGGCCAGGTCATCTGGCGTAGCACCCTATCACTCTCCTTCTTGGTCAAATAGCCCTTACACAGCCTGGAGGTGTGTTTGGGGTCATTGTCCTGTTGAAAAATAAATGATGGTCCAACTAAACGCAAACCGGATGGAATAGCATGCCGCTGCAAGATGCTGTGGTAGCCATGCTGGTTCAGTATGCCTTCAATTTTGAATAAATCCCAAACAGAGTCACCAGCAAAGCACCCCCACACCATCACACCTCCTCCTCCATGCTTCACGGTGGGAACCAGGCATGTAGAGTCCATCCCTTCACCTTTTCTGCGTCGCACAAAGACACGGTGGTTGGAACCAAAGATCTTAAATTTGGACTCATCAGACCAAAGCACAGATGTCCACTGGTCTAATGTCCATTCCTTGTGTTCTTTAGCCCAAACAAGTCTCTTCTGCTTGTTGCCTGTCCTTAGCAGTGGTTTCCTATCAGCTATTTTACCATGAAGGCTTGCTGCACAAAGTCTCCTCTTAACAGTTGTTGCAGAGATGTGTCTGCTGCTAGAACTCTGTGTGGCATTGACCTGGTCTCTGAGCTGCAGTTAACCTGCGATTTCTGAGGCTGGTGACTCAGATAAACTTATCCTCAGAAGCAGAGGTGACTCTTGGTCTTCCTTTCCTGGGCCGGTCCTCATATGAGCCAGTTTCTTTGTAGCGCTTGATGGTTTTTGCCACTGCACTTGGGGACACTTTCAAAGTTTTCCCAATTTTTCGGACTGACTGACCTTCATTTCTTAAAGTAATGATGGCCACTCGTTTTTCTTAGCTGCTTTTTTCTTGCCATAATACAAATTCTAACAGTCTACTCAGTAGGACTATCAGCTGTGTATCCACCAGACTTCTGCACAACACAACTGATGGTCCCAACACCATTTATAAGGCAATAAATCCCACTCATTAAACCTGACAGGGAACACCTGTGAAGTGAAAACCATACCCGGTGACTACCTCTTGAAGCTCATCAAGAGAATGCCAAGAGTGTGCAAAGCAGTCATCAAAGCAAAAGGTGGCTACTTTGAAGAACCTAGAATATAAGACATAATTTCAGTTGTTTCACACTTTTTTGTTAAGTATATACTCGAGTATAAGCGGAGATTTTCAGCCCATTTTTTGGGCTGAAAGTTCCCCTCTCGGCTTATACTCAAGTCATACCCAGGGGTCAGCAGGGGAGGGGGAGCGGGGGCTGTCTAATTATACTCACCTGCTCCTGGCGCGGTCCCTGCAGGTCTCTGGTTCCCGGCGCCGCAGCTTCTTCCTGTACTGAGCGGTCACATGGTACTGCTCATTACAGTAATTAATATGCGGCTCCACCTCCCATAGGTGTGGAGCCGCATATTCATTACTGTAATGAGCGGTAACGGTGACAGCTCAATACAGGAAGCTGCGGCGCCGGGGAACCAGGGAAAGCGCCAGGAGCAGGTGAGTATAATGGGGTGGGGGAGCGCTGCGCGAGTCACCTCTCCTCGTTCTGGCGCCGCTCCGTCTTCAGCTTCTTCTGCAGTGACGCTCAGGTCAGAGGGCGCGATGACGTGGTTAGTGCGCGCCCTCTGCCTGAACGTCAGTGTTGAAGACGGAGCGGCACCGGATCGAGGAAAGGTGAATATTGCAACTGCCGGGGGCCTGAGCGATGAGAGGTGAGTATGTGATTTTTTTTTTATCGCAGCAACAGCAAATGGGGCAAGTGTCTGTATGGAGCATCTTATAGGGCCATAATTAACGTTTGTGCAGCATTATATGGGGCAAGTGTCTATATGGAGCATCTTATGGGGCCATTATTAACCTTTATGCAGGTTTATATGGGGCATATTTTAATATGGAGAATCTTATGGGGCCCATCAAACTTTATGGAGCATTATATGGGGCTCTTGATTCAATATCAATATTCAAAAACACTTAACCTACTGATGTCTCAATTAATTTTACTTTTATTGGTATCTATTTTTATATTTGATATTTACCGGTAGCTGCTGGATTTTCCACCCTAGGCTTATACTCGAGTCATTAAGTTTTCCCAGTTTTTTGTGACAAAATTATGGGGTTGACTTATACTCGGGTCAGCTTATACTCGAGTATACACGGTAATTCCACATGTGTTAAATCATAGTTTTGATGCCTTCAGTGTGAATGTACAATTTTTATAGTCATGAAAATACAGAAAAATCTTTAAATGAGGTGTGTCCAAACTTTTGCTCCAATAAAATTTGGTATGGCCATAATTGTACTGACCCAGAGAATCATGTAATCAGGTCATTTTGTACCACAAAATGAACGTCATAAATAGGGAGGGGGGGGGGGACAGCAAAATTTTTTTATTTTTTTTTAATCTTATCACTGTCAATTATTTTTCATTTTTTCCAGATTTTATGGTAAAATGAACAAAAATTAAAAATGGCTGCATTAAGAAGGGGTTAATGGGAGAGCTCCAGCATTTGGGGTTTTGGGATGCATTTATGGGGGGCTTTTAACACAAGATGACACTCAGCCGCCCACCAGACAGGGAAACAGACACTTACCTCACAGCACAGGTATAACATAGGATATCAGTTGTGTTTTCACATTTCAGGGCAGATTACACGAATAAAGACCAATAACTATGACATTTACCTCAGAAACCATTAATCTCAGCACCATTCACCACAAGGAGAACTACCTGTTTCATCATTTACCTCAGGAGCATTTCCCGCCTAGAAATAGTACAGAATCTGAGGAAAGCCGGCAGTTTCCGCAATGACTGCTGGGAGTCGTAGTTTAATAATCCCTCCTGCGCATTAGATAAACAGCAGACGTGAACTACAGTTCCCAGAAACCCATGCACCGCAAATGGATCCTGGGAACAGTAGTCCAGAGAATGCAGTAACCAACGCTAGACAGGGACAGTTACTACAAGTCCCAGAAATCATTGCGGGATCAATTCTAGGCCTGAAATGGAGGTGGTTGATGAGGAGAGTGGAGCGCATAATATGAGAGACTGCTGGGGCTTGTAGTTCTCCTCAGATTATATAGATGTTAGTCAGTTTTCAGCATCATGAAATGTATAAATGTCACCATTATTATTAAGCACATTTTCTGTTGAAAGCGCCATCACATTTCTCTGAGGTGTTGAGTGTTTATTTCTTTTCTCACGATATTTCTGCATCTTTCGATAACTCTGCTGTTGCTACGTACTGGGCGTGGCTATGTGAAGTGGGCAGGGTTATAAGGAGTGGGCGGGGTTTGATACATACACACACATACAGGTCCTTCTCAAAAAATTAGCATATAGTGTTAAATTTCATTATTTACCGTAATGTAATGATTACAATTAAACTTTCATATACTATAGATTCATTATCCACCAACTGAAATTTGTCAGGTCTTTTATTGTTTTAATACTGATGATTTTGGCATACAACTCCTGATAACCCAAAAAACCTGTCTCAATAAATTAGCATATCAAGAAAAGGTTCTCTAAATGACCTATTACCCTAATCTTCTGAATCAACTAATTAACTCTAAACACATGCAAAAGATACCTGAGGCTTTTAAAAACTCCCTGCCTGGTTCATTACTCAAAACCCCCATCATGGGTAAGACTAGCGACCTGACAGATGTCAAGAAGGCCATCATTGACACCCTCAAGCAAGAGGGTAAGGGTACCGTCACACAGTGCAATTTTGATCGCTACGACGGCACGATCCGTGACGTCGCAGCGATCGTATCATTATCGCTCCAGCGTCGTAGACTGCGGTCACACGTTGCAATCACGGCGCTGGAGCGATGCCGAAGTCCCCGGGTAACCAGGGTAAACATCGGGTTACTAAGCGCAGGGCCGCGCTTAGTAACCCGATGTTTACCGTGGTTACCAGCGTAAAAGTAAAAAAAAACAAACCATACATGCTCACCATCTGATGTCCGTCCGGTCCCTTGCCGTCCGCTTCCTGCTCTGACAGATCCGGCCGTACAGTGAGAGCAGAGTGCAGCGGTGACGTCACCGCTGTGATCTGCTCTCACTTTCCGGCCGGCAGACAGTCAGAGCGGGAAGCGGACGGCAAGGGACCGGACGGACATCAGATGGTGAGCATGTACGGTTTGTTTTTTTTTACTTTTACGCTGGTAACCACGGTAAACATCGGGTTACTAAGCGCGGCCCTGCGCTTAGTTACCCGATGTTTACCCTGGTTACCAGCGAACGCATCGCTGGATCGCTGTCACACACAACGATCCAGCGATGTCAGCGGGTGATCAAGCGACGAAAGAAAGTTCCAAACGATCTGCTACGACGTACGATTCTCAGCAGGATCCCTGATCGCTGCTGCGTGTCAGACACTGCGATATCGTAACGATATCGCTAGAACGTCACGAATCGTACCGTCGTAGCGATCAAAATTGCACTGTGTGACAGTACCCTAAGACCCAGAAAGAAATTTCTCAACAAATAGGCTGTTCCCAGAGTGCTGTATCAAGGCACCTCCAATGGTAAGTCTGTTGGAAGGAAACAATGTGGCAGAAAACGCTGTACAACGAGAAGAGGTGACCGGACCCTGAGGAAGATTGTGGAGAAGGACCGATTCCAGACCTTGGGGAACCTGAGGAAGCAGTGGACTGAGTCTGGTGTGGAAACATCCAGAGCCACCGTGCACAGGCGTGTGCAGGAAATGGGCTACAGGTGCCGCATTCCCCAGGTAAAGCCACTTTTGAACCATAAACAGCGGCAGAAGCGCCTGACCTGGGCTACAGAGAAGCAGCACTGGACTGTTGCTAAGTGGTCCCAAGTACTTTTTTCTGATGAAAGCAAATTTTGCATGTCATTCGGAAATCAAGGTGCCAGAGTCTGGAGGAAGACTGGGGAGAAGGAAATGCCAAAATGCCTGAAGTCCAGTGTCAAGTACCCACAGTCAGTGATGGTGTGGGGTGCCATGTCAGCTGCTGGTGTTGGTCCACTGTGTTTCATCAAGGGCAGGGTCAATGCAGCTAGCTATCAGGAGATTTTGGAGCACTTCATGCTTCCATCGGCTGAAATGCTTTATGGAGATGAAGATTTCATTTTTCAGCACAACCTGGCACCTGCTCACAGTGCCAAAACCACTGGTAAATGGTTTACTGACCATGGTATTACTGTGCTCAATTGGCCTGCTAACTCTCCTGACCTGAACCCCATAGAGAATCTGTGGGATATTGTGAAGAGAAAGTTGAGAGACGCAAGACCCAACACTCTGGATGAGCTTAAGGCCGCTATTGAAGCATCCTGGGCCTCCATAACATCTCAGCAGTGTCACAGGCTGATTGCCTCCATGCCACGCCGCATTGAAGCAGTCATTTCTGCCAAAGGATTCCCGACCAAGTATTGAGTGCATAACTGAACATTATTATTTGATGGTTTTTTTGTTTGGTATTAAAAAACACTTTTATTTGATTGGTCGGGTGAAATATGCTAATTTATTGAGACAGGTTTTTTGGGTTATCAGGAGTTGTATGCCAAAATCATCAGTATTAAAACAATAAAAGACCTGACAAATTTCAGTTGGTGGATAATGAATCTATAGTATATGAAAGTTTAATTGTAATCATTACATTATGGTAAATAATGAAATTTAACACTATATGCTAATTTTTTGAGAAGGACCTGTACATACACTCAGCTTTATATATATATAGATGACTGTAATTAGTAAAGTGCGGTGGAACGACGCCGGCACCCCCTCTTTCCTCTCCTCCATGATGGCACACATGCGACTCCTCGTTCCTCCAATGCGGAGTCTGGCCCATCCCATCTCGTCGGTGCATCCTCGCAGCTCCGCCGTTGATCATTTTCCCATTAGCTTCCACATCTTCTTTGTCCCTAATTGCCGGAGTGTCCCGTCGTCCTTTCTCCGCACACGACACCTTGCAGAAGGCGCAGCGCTCCCATTGTGCCGGAGTTGAGGTGTCTTTGACTATAATTGCCTCGCTTCTGTCACCGAGCTTTTTTCTTTTATTAGTGCATTAAATGTCAATAGGACCCTGCGCCGGTCTGAGAAGAGCAGCGCGGCTTTATTAGGACGTGTAATTATTAACTGGGCAGACAGAAGAGGATAATTATGTGTCTGATGTATCGCCGCCGTACATTACATGTCCAGTGACCGCAGCCCCTTAATTACACCATCACTGTCACCCCGACCCCAAAAAGAGCAGCACTGCAGAAACCTCCCTCCGGTGCCCGTCCATCTGATAAAAGACTACAACTCCCAACCTCCCCCGACAGCCGCCGGTGCCCGTCTATGGGCCTTTGTCACTCCTCGCGCCCGGTTCAATCACTGCTGGTCGATAATTTAGAGAAAGGGTCATCAGAAAATGATTATTGTTTAAACCAATTTTTTTTTTTATTTAAAAAAATAAAGAAAAATTATGATGTGAAAGGAAAACGGTCACCAGATTCACAATGCGAACAGTGAACAGCAACATGGTTTGTTTTTTTTTTTAAATAACTAATCATGCCATTTTAACAAAGGCCACTGGGACTATTGTAGAATTCCTGTCCTTTCAGGAAGAGTTTACAGCAGTTTCCTTATCATCACAGTCAGGATTACAGTGGCTGAGCAAAACTCTATAACACAGGATCCACCGTTCACAATAGATGTCACAGCTCACCTCCTCCTCCTGTACAATGACTGATAACACCTCTATATACAGTAGATAACACAGGATCCACCATTCACAAGAGGTGATGTCACAGCTCACCTCCTCCTGTACAATGAATGAGAACTCCTCTATATACAGTAGATAACACAGGATCCACCATTCATAATAGGTGATGTCACAGCTCACCTCCTCCTCCTGTACAATGACTGATAACACCTCTATATACAGTAGATAACACAGGATCCACCATTCACAATAGGTGATGTCACAGCTCACCTCCTCCTGTACAATGAATGAGAACTCCTCTATATACAGTAGATAACACAGGATCCACCATTCACAAGAGGTGATGTCACAGCTCACCTCCTCCTGTACAATGAATGAGAACTCCTCTATATACAGTAGATAACACAGGATCCACCATTCACACTAGGTGATGTCACAGCTCACATCCTCCTCCTGTACAATGTCTGATAACACCTCTATATACAGTAGATAACACAGGGCCCACCATTCACAATAGATGTCACAGCTCACCTCCTTCCTCTCTTGTATAATAACTGATAACTCAGCTGTGTATACTTTGAAAGATAATTGTGAAACAAGCGTTCTTAAATGGTCCTTCATGATTATCTTGCATTGTAAATGTTCCTTTGGACCAGGGGTGGGGAATCTTTTTTCTGCCTAGGGCCATTTGGATATTTATACCATCCTTCGGGGCCGTACAAACTCCACCCACAAAGTGCATCCTGACTCTGGCACTGGTTTCAGGACGTAATCTTTCATTGCATGCCCTTCAATGTTCAGTAGTGAACACTACGCGTGTGTGCTACCAGAGCAAGAAGAAATTAATGAGCTGTTGTAATCAAAACACACCTCCCTGCCCAAGATTGCAGTCCCTGAAAATCTGCTTGGGGGCCTAATAAAAGGTCATCGAGGGCTGTAAATGGCCCTGGGGCCTGAGGCTCCCCACCCCTACTTTAACTATACTGCAGTGATTAGTCTAATGTAAGTGTCAAGTGCAAAGACATCTGTACATGATAAAAAGGTAGTTATATGCAGTCACCACTAGGAGGAGCTCAGAGCATATTGTATATTTTCTGGATCACTCTAGCTCCCCCTAGTGGTGACTGCAGACAGGATATTATCAGGTATCTCTGTATACAGGGAGCTCCCCCTAGTGGTGACTACAGACAGGATCTTCGGTATCTCTGTATACAGGGAGCTCCCCCTAGTGGTGACTGCAGACAGGTTCTTATATATCTCTGTATACAGGGAGCTCCCCCAAGTGGTGGCAGCAGACAGGATCTTATCATGTATCTCTGTATACAGGAAGCTCCCCCTAGTGGTGACTGCAGACAAGATCATATCATGTATCTCTGTATACAGGGAGCTCCCCCTAGTGGTGACTGCAGACAGGATCATATCATGTATCTCTGTATACAGGAAGCTCCCCCTAGCGGTGACTGCAGACAGGATCTTATGAATCCCTGTATACAGGGAGCTCCCCATAGCGGTGACTGCAGACAGGATCTTATTATGTATCTCTGTATACAGGGAGCTTCCCCTAGTGGTGGCTGCAGACAGGATCTTATCATGTATCTCTGTATACAGGAGCTCCCCCTAGTGGTGGCTGCAGACAGGATCTTATCACGTGTCTCTGTATACAGGGAGCTCCCCCTAGTGGTGGCTGCAGACAGGATCTTATGTATCTCGGGAAACAGGGAGCTCCCCCTAGTGGTGGCTGCAGACAGGATCTTATGTATCTCTGTATACAGGGAGCTCCCCCTAGTGGTGACTGCAGACAGGATCTTATCATGTATCTCTGTATACAGGGAGCTCCCCCTAGTGGTGGCTGCTGACAGGGTCTTATGTACAGTACAGACCAAAAGTTAGGACACACCTCATTTAAAGATTTTTCTGTATTTTCTTGACTATGAAAATTGTACATTCACACTGAAGTCATCAAAACTATGAATTAACACATGTGGAATTGTATACTTAACAAAAAAGTGTGAAACAACTGAAAATAGGTCTTATATTCTAGGTTCTTCAAAGTAGTCACCTTTTGCTTTGATGACTGCTTTGCACACTCTTGGCATTCTCTTGATGAGCTTCAAGAGGTAGTCACCGGGAATTGTTTTCACTTCACAGGTGTGCCCTGTCAGGTTTAATAAGTGGGATCTCTTGCCTTATAAATGGGGTTGGGACCATCAGTTGTGTTGTGCAGAAGTCTGGTGGATACACAGCTGATAGTCCTACTGAATAGACTGTTAGAATTTGTATTATGGCAAGAAAAAAGCAGCTAAGTAAAGAAAAACGAGTGGCCATCATTACTTTAAGAAATGAAGGTCAGTCAGTCCGAAAAATTGGAAAAGTTTTGAAAGTGTCCCCAAGTGCAGTGGCAAAAACCTGCGCTACAAAGAAACTGGCTCACATGAGGACCGCCCCAGGAAAGGAAGACCAAGAGTCACCTCTGCTTCTGAGGATAAGTTTATCCGAGTCACCAGCCTCAGAAATCGAAGGTTAACAGCAGCTCAGATTAGAGACCAGGTCAATGCCACACAGAGCTCTAGCAGCAGACACATCTCTACAACAACTGTTAGGCTAGGTTCACATTGCGTTAGGGCAATCCGTTAAGCGCATAGCGCTAGCGGATTGCGCTAACGCAATGTTTCTCTAGGGTACGCGTTCGCCGTCCCCGCTAGCGCAGGTCCCTGATCTGCGGTACCGAGGAACGGACCTCGGGCGCAGCGTCCGAGGTCCGTCACAAAAGAACGGCACATCGCTAGCGTGTGCCGAAAATGGCATGCGCTAGCGATGCGCTACAGGCAAAAATAACATTGCTGTCAATGGGTGTGCTAACGGACCCGTTGCACGGCGTTAATTGCGACATTTTCACCGTGTAACGCAGTCAGTTAGCGTTAACCCATTAACGCAATGTGAACCTAGCCTTAAGAGGAGACTTTGTGAAGCAGGCCTTCATGGTAAAATAGCTGCTAGGAAACCACTGCTAAGGACAGGCAACAAGCAGAAGAGACTTGTTTGGGCTAAAGAACACAAGGAATGGACATTAGACCAGTGGAAATCTGTGCTTTGGTCTGATGAGTCCAAATTTGAGATCTTTGGTTCCAACCACCGTGTCGTTGTGCGACGCAGAAAAGGTGAAGGGATGGACTCTACATGCCTGGTTCCCACCATGAAGCATGGAGGAGGAGGTGTGATGGTGTGGGGATGCTTTGCTGGTGACACTGTTGGGGATTTATTCAAAATTGAAGGCATACTGAACCAGCATGGCTACCACAGCATCTTGCAGCAGAATGCTATTCCATCCGGTTTGCGCTTAGTTGGACCATCATTTATTTTTCAACAGGACAATGACCCCAAACACACCTCCAGGCTATGTAAGGGCTATTTGACGAAGAAGGAGAGTGATGGGGTGTTACGCCAGATGACCTGGCCTCCACAGTCACCAGACCTGAACCTAATCGAGATGGTTTGGGGTGAGGTGGACCGCAGAGTGAAGGCAAAAAGGCCAACAAGTGCTAAGCATCTCTGGGAACTCCTTCAAGATTGTTGGAAGACCATTTCCAGTGACTACCTCTTGAAGCTCATCAAGAGAATGCCAAGAGTGTGCAAAGCAGTCATCAAAGCAAAAGGTGGCTACTTTGAAGAACCTAGAAAATAAGACAATTTCAGTTATTTCACACTTTTTTGTTAAGTATATAATTCCACATGTGTTAATTCATAGTTTTGATGCCTTCAGTGTGAATGTACAGTTTTCATAGTCAAGAAAATACAGAAAAATCTTTAAATGAGAAGGTGTGTCCAAACTTTTGCTCTGTACTGTATCTCTGTATACAGGGAGCTCCCCCTAGTGGTGGCTGCAGACAGGATCTTATGTATCTCTGTATACAGGGAGCTGCCCCTAGTGGTGGCTGCAGACAGGATCTCATCATGTATCTCTGTATACAGGGAGCTCCCCCTAGTGGTGGCTGCAGACAGGATCTTATCATGTATCTCTGTATACAGGGAGCTCCCCCTAGTGGTGACTGCAGACAGAATCTTATGTATCTCTGTATACAGGGAGCTGCCCCTAGTGGTGGCTGCAGACAGGATCTCATCATGTATCTCTGTATACAGGGAGCTCCCCCTAGTGGTGGCTGCAGACAGGATCTTATGTATCTCTGTATACAGGGAGCTGCCCCTAGTGGTGGCTGCAGACAGGATCTCATCATGTATCTCTGTATACAGGGAGCTCCCCCTAGTGGTGGCTGCAGACAGGATCTTATGTATCTCTGTATACAGGGAGCTCCCCCTAGTGGTGGCTGCAGACAGGATCTCATTATGTATCTCTATACAGGGAGCTCCCCTTAGTGGTGACTGCAGAATGTATCTTATGTATCTCTGTATACAGGGAGCTCCCCTTAGTGGTGACTGCAGAATGTATCTTATGTATCTCTGTATACAGGCAGCTCCCCCTAGTGGTGGCTGCAGACAGGACCTTATGTATCTCTATATACAAGGATTGCTTTTGGTAATAAATCTGATATTTTTGGGGGGAAATACAGTGCAATCGTTGCTCGTTACCAGTGCCGTCTACACAGAACCTTGCTGGATCCTGAGTATAAATGACTTTTAATGAACTGAACAGTTGAGTCACTGTTTGGCTGCTGCATTTGCAGTTGGGGGAGGGAAGAGCTGAGTACTAAGTAATCTCCATTATCCATTAACCATTCTGGCACTAAACCGTTACACTGCGTCCAATGACCAAAGCCCTTACATGGCAGAATCCACTCCTGTGCTGCAGCTGCATCCTGCCCTGTGTGATGGGAGCAGAGCCTGGCCCATACACAGGCAGCAATGGGCAGCGCTGTCCGCGGTGCTGAAGCCCTCCCTCCAGCAGGATCCCAGCTGACGATCAGTGGGGGGGAATACATTGTATCAGCCTGGAGGATCCTGCACTGGACACAACTGTATCACCCCCATTGATGTGACGTTTGCAGTCTCTGAATGGGAACATTTCCATTCATTGAGAGCAGCAGAGCTTTTCCTTTACACAGATTAGGTTTCATCTACCTTCAGGTCCGTCCAATAAACGTCTCATTAAATAAGATTCCTCCAGGTCGGAGCCACAGTTTCATGGTGGCGTTCAGGTTATCGCCCCTTATGGCTGCGTCTATGACCCCAGTGAACTGCAGCAGAGGAAATCAGATGTGGAGCTGCTGAGTAAAATGCATCTCCCGACAGTCTGCATCCAGCCCGGACTCCAGATCAATAAATCCCATTTTCCCCTCACAGAATACAGATGGTCAGATTTCAGCGCTTTCCTGCCTCTCCGCTGAGGGATTGGGCAATAACAGTGGTAGCAGCCATCTATGCAGGGACGGGAGTACAGGCGGTTGGAATGGCGACTTCAGGATTTCATAGGAGAAGACGCGGACATTTAAAGGGACGCTCCGGACTGACAGATCCTGGGCTGAACGCACGGATTCTCTTCTCTATTCCTGGATATGGTTCTTTCTTGGCTGAAATGTTACAAAAAAAAGACCCTCTGATTGTACAAACGCCTGAAACTTCTCCTCCTACCTGCCTGCCGGAGAAACGGCACCAAAAACCCCATTGGTGATCGCAGCCTTAAAGTGGGGTTCTGATTAGTCTTGTGATGAATAAATGGGGTCACACTTTAGTTATGTGCCCGATCACACAAGGTGGAGACTAGGAGATGGTCAGTAAGCTCTAAGATATAACATTTAATGTGACTATTCGCCATTGCTGCACCCGATCCCTTGTTTCCAGCCCCACAGCCCGCTCACATACAGATGTAGCAGGAATATATATCCCATTATTGCCTCACAGGCTGCAGCATCAATCTTCATTATGTGACTGCGAGCGAGGCCGTCACCAGCCGCCCGGCCATCACGGTGGAGGTGTGGATGTAGCAATAAAGCATCTTATCCCCCCACCCCCTGTCAATTATCTCACATACAAACTCTCCCTTACATCCCCCCTCCCCAATTCCTGCAGTCCAACACAAGGATTTGGACGGGAGGAGGATCCTCTTCATCCTCAGTCATCCCTGCTTCTGACATCCCCAAAAATAAGAAAAAATAGCCATTAATCACCAGTGCTGGAGACGTCGCCTAGTATCAAAATCGGAAAAATTCAGAAATCGCCGTCCCAGGTCTCCGCACCCTGCATGGCTGTAATGCTCTGGGGGGTCTAATGACCAGGTGACGTCCCCCCAGGGAGACCATTTTCTGTAAAACTACAAATAAGGTTTCATTTAGTGCCAAGCAACAAAAAAGGCCAAAATGTAGATGTATCCGGATTACTGGGGCCATACAGTACTTATAAGGGGGTCCGCAAAACACCCCCGCAATGCTGATCCCAGACCCCATCAGGCAAAGGAAAGAGAATAGAAAAACTGACAGCAAGCAGAGGTCTTCAGAAAGCCACCAAGCTAGTAAACATGGGAGCCCACCCGCTAAGATGGGTCTTTAAGAGAGGCCTGGATACTACCGCCATACCGATACAGCAGCCATAATCCATGAGCCTGTAGATCACCCGCACTGATGGCGGAATATAACCCAAGTGCCACGAGCGGAGCCGTATACGCTGTCACTCTGGAGTCTGATTTCCATATGTGACAGATATGTCAAAATGCCTTCAGAGCGGAGCGGCATATGGTAAAACGCAGCGACAATCGAGGCAGAGCGAGCTGCCGCCACGGAGCTCCGCAGCACCACTGATAGCACAGGATCCGGCCACCTCCAAAAACTTATTTTTTTTTCTGCAAATATCCGCACCAAAACGCAGCAGAGATCTGTTCTTTTTCGATTTTTTGCTGCATTTTCTCCTTTTTTGATGAGGGCAGATTTGAGGCCGCGTTCATGCGTTTTTTAGTCCAGGAAAGCTTTGATTCTGGATTGAGAAATTAGGGTTTTTTCCATAATCTCCATAAAAGACTATTGGGAAAGGAGACGCACAGGCTCGATCCGAGTTTTCACCTTGGTCGACCTGTTAAACGCAGCATTTACACTGCACAGCCTGCACTACACGTCTAAGGCTACGTTCACATTTGCGTTGTGCGCCGCAGCGTCGGCGCCGCAGCGCACAACGCAAACAAAAACGCAGCAAAACGCATGCACAACGCTGCGTTTTGCGCCGCATGCGTCGTTTTTTTCATTGAATTTGGACGCAGCAAAAATGCAACTTGCTGCGTCCTCTGCGCCTGGACGCGGGCGCCGCAGCGACGCATGCGGCGCAAAACGCAAGTGCGCCGCATGTCCATGCGCCCACATGTTAAATATAGGGGCGCATGACGCATGCGGCGCCGCTGCGGCGCCCGACGCTGCGGCGCTGGCCGCAAATGTGAACGTAGCCTAAGCCGAGCTAAGAACCATTTATACAGCATTACTGGTTCCATTAACGGCCTACTCAACGCCGGCAGATCCCAATGAAAACAAGCAATGGTGTACTGTACATCATACAGCAGTCCTGACCAGGGTAGATGTGAATCCAGCTCTGGGGTGATGACTTGCTAAAAAGCACAGCACAATCTCTGTCTCCCTCTGCTCCACCTCTCTCCATCATCGCAGACAGATTTAAGTCCGGTTGAGTCGTTCTTCAGAGTGGATGACAAATTCAAAGGGAAGGTGAGAAAGAAGGGGCTCATAAGTGGGGAAGGAAGATTTCTCCACTAAGATTATACATTACACAGTTCCTTATATTCACCCGTACTATTGATTTATGCAAAGTTTGTTGAAAGTCCAGTTCCCTATTAAACTGTGGGCCATAAAGAAGTCACAGAGCAGGGACCCCTCTATATTAGCCAGGACAGGGGTACCGCAGGGTGGTCACTATGTCAGATGATATGTACAGTGGCCTCATCTTACCCCACCTAAATGGGATGTCAGGGGTCAGAGGCAGAACCTGCAGTTATCAGCTCAGAGCTTTTGAAGACAAAACACCTTTAATAAGGATCCATTATTTTTTCGAACAGGGGGCCGAGAATCCTCCTGTGGGGGGAGCGCTAGGAGCCTTAATGACACAATTACACAATTTACTGTACATGGCACTGGGATCTGCACTGATACGGCCCATTAAGGACAGGATATGACTCTCTGACCTCGAGACAAACCTTAAGAGTCTGCAAGAACTGCCGGTCATTATGTCTGAGAGCAGGAAGCGAGCGAGCCCCCTGACTGCACAGCACACCAGAGAGCAGACGTGGACAATGTGGACCCCTGAACTCTGTGTATATGTCTATATGACAGCATCTTCAATACAATATAGACCTCAGTTGCTGCAGAACCTCCTAATGCAAATCTTACCTCAACTGCTGTAAAACCTAATTCGACACACCTCAACTTCTGCAGAACCTCCTAATACACACCTCAGCTGCTGCAGAACCTCATTAGACAGACCTCAGCTGCTGCAGAACCTCATTAGACGAACCTCCGCTGCTGCACAACCTCAGACAAACCTCCGCTGCTGCACAACCTCAGACAAACCTCCGCTGCTGCACAACCTCAGACAAACCTCCGCTGCTGCACAACCTCAGACAAACCTCCGCTGCTGCACAACCTCAGACAAACCTCCGCTGCTGCACAACCTCAGACAAACCTCCGCTGCTGCACAACCTCAGACAAACCTCCGCTGCTGCACAACCTCAGACAAACCTCCGCTGCTGCACAACCTCAGACAAACCTCCGCTGCTGCACAACCTCAGACAAACCTCCGCTGCTGCACAACCTCAGACAAACCTCCGCTGCTGCACAACCTCAGACAAACCTCCGCTGCTGCACCTCAGACAAACCTCCGCTGCTGCACAACCTCAGACAAACCTCCGCTGCTGCACAACCTCAGACAAACCTCCGCTGCTGCACAACCTCAGACAAACCTCCGCTGCTACACAACCTCAGACAAACCTCCGCTGCTGCACAACCTCAGACAAACCTCCGCTGCTGCACAACCTCAGACAAACCTCCGCTGCTGCACAACCTCAGACAAACCTCCGCTGCTGCACAACCTCAGACAAACCTCCGCTGCTGCACAAGCTCAGTGTAATCCGTCAGTGTACAGATATCCGCTCTGTGAGGGCGAGCTGGTCCTGATTTCAGGAGCGCTACTTTTATGAGGCTATAGCAGGCAATGACCGGTAGGAAAAAGCAGAGACCACGCCATGAATTTATGGAGGATTTTATGTGTCCTTTGTGACGAAGTGCCTGTAATCTCACCTCTAAAATTTGCGTAGCATTAAGTAGCACGACTTGTGAAATCTGCGCACTGAAGGATGGCCGCCATAATGCACCAGGCCTCTCGTATCCTATAGACACGGTACAGATTTCATACAGCACCCCAGGTATCAATACTAATCCCCAAACTTTGTCAGAAATAAGACTGCACACATCCATCAGTCAGACTGCCAAACAGTGCACAGTCTGTCCCTGCAGAGAGTGGGAACAGCGTCACATCCCGCATTCTCAGTGATGTCACCGCTGATCTCTGGTGATGGATAGGAGGCATTCTCAGTGATGTCACTGCTGATCTCTAGTGATGGATAGGAGGCATTCTCAGTGATGTCACCTCTGATCTCTGGTGATGGATAGGTGGCATTCTCAGTGATGTCACCGCTGATCTCTAGTGATGGATAGGAGGCATTCTCAGTGATGTCACCTCTGATCTCTGGTGATGGATAGGTGGCATTCTCAGTGATGTCACAGCTGATCTCTGGTGATGGATAGGAGGCATTCTCAGTGATGTCACCGCTGATCTCTAGTGATGGATAGGAGGCATTCTCAGTGATGTCACCTCTGATCTCTAGTGATGGATAGGAGGCATTCTCAGTGATGTCACCTCTGATCTCTGGTGATGGATAGGAGGCATTCTCAGTGATGTCACCTCTGATCTCTAGTGATGGATAGGAGGCATTCTCAGTGATGTCACCTCTGATCTCTGGTGATGGATAGGAGGCATTCTCAGTGATGTCACCGCTGATCTCTAGTGATGGATAGGAGGCATTCTCAGTGATGTCACCTCTGATCTCTGGTGATGGATAGGAGGCATTCTCAGTGATGTCACCTCTGATCTCTAGTGATGGATAGGAGGCATTCTCAGTGATGTCACCTCTGATCTCTGGTGATGGATAGGAGGCATTCTCAGTGATGTCACCTCTGATCTCTAGTGATGGATAGGAGGCATTCTCAGTGATGTCACCTCTGATCTCTGGTGATGGATAGGAGGCATTCTCAGTGATGTCACCGCTGATCTCTAGTGATGGATAGGAGGCATTCTCAGTGATGTCACCTCTGATCTGTGGTGATGGATAGGAGATTCTCAGTGATGTCACCGCTGATCCTTCCATGGACTGATGAATTATGCGCACTTCTTTATTATTTCGGACACATCTTATTCCGTCAGTCACACTATGCTTTGGTAAGACCTCAGTAATGAGGGGCCACACTGGCCGTGCACTGTATGCCTACCGGCCGCAGGCTGCACTGGGGGAAGGTGTGTGCACATTAATGTGCTGTGAACGGCCACGACGCACAGTAACCCTCCTCATACAGCGAGGGGTTGGCCAGTAACATGATGGCAGATCTCGGCCTCACTAATGATCTCGTCTCTGCTGCTGCTGCATATGTATTGGTCTCTCAGGGAAATGGAGTAACAAATAAGACCTGCTGTTTATTATGCTGACAAGCGGAGAGGAGGCAGAGAAGGCTCCGGCGTTACCACAGCCATGGACCTGCCAGATTCAGCGATTTCCTATGGCATAAACAAGCTTCATTCCCCATGCCTGTTTGTGCATCTGCTGCCCCCATAATGTCCCCGCAGATGGAGCAGGATGTGGTGCCGATTCTGCACCGCAATGTACATCAGATGATCTGCACAGAAATCTGGAGACCATATCCAGTATTGATCAGGACTCTGACCGGGGCTCACCACCCCCTCCTCTATAAATTAATGGGCGCACCAATCAATCACATGATCAGAGATGAGGGCCGGCAGTGACACGCCGAGCCCGCTTCTCCCCAGATACCAATATATTTCCAGCTGGGGACCCAGAGGCAAATCTCATTACGGGGACACATTGCAAAATCACACACCGTCAACGCAACGCAGGCAACGATCTGCGGCCGCAATTATCAAGCTATCTACAGGCCGGCTGGATACACTGCAATATTCACACTGACCGGCAAGAAAGGGGTTAATAGCGTAGTTCTATCATGCACACATCAGGGGTACAGCTCTAGTGATGGAGTCCACGGGGGTAAGAGATTTGCAAGACTTCGCCAATAGACTGAAGTACAGTGTTGGATCACCCAGTAGAGAGATGACCTCAACGCGTTTATGGCCCAGAACTTCGACAAGATTGTTTTCTGGATAAATGAACCTTTTCCTTAGGTCTTAAAATCATTCCAATTGTTGGGCTTTGGTTTATGAACCTCGGTTTTTTGTTATACGAGATCTGTGCCCCTCAAAGGTCTGGTCCGTGGAATAATACAGGTGCCATACAAGTAATGAGGAGGGAATTAATGGGGTCTTTCACTTCGACCACTATCTGGAGGTCTCTGAACACTCGGTAACAACGGCTGCCCATGCCCCTTCAGTTTTGGGGTGTTCTTCACATTTTGTGGGGAGAATATCTAAGACCATAATCTACACAAATCCATTGAGAATTAAACTGAAACCATTTTGAGGGTGAAAATAAAAGCAAAACTACAATTATGTGGTTGCATAAGTGTGAACACCCTCTTACAGTTGGGGTGGTGGTAATGCTTTGAATCAGCCGATCATATTCCCCTTATGTTACATAGTAGTCCGTCCACAGACGCCATCATTTACCTCGATTCGGATTATCGACATAGCTATTTTCGCAAGATTTTCCTGACATTTTCTGGTCTGTAAACAGCTGACAACACAGCAAAGGATCTCATTGTGGAAAGATATCAGTCAGGAGAAGGTACAAAAACTTTTCCAAGGCATTAGATCTACCACAGACATTGTGAAGACATCAAGAAGGGGTTGAAATTTGGCACAACAGTGACATTTCCTAGAACGGGGTATCCCTCAAAAATTGATTTAGAAAACTGGTCAGGAAGCCTGCCAAAAGGCCAACAGCAACATTGAAGGAGCTGCAGGAATTTCTGGCAAATCCAGATTGTATCCTGCGTGTGGCCACAATCGCTCATATTCTTCATATTTCCGGCATGTGAGGTCAAGGGTCAATAAAGAAGTTTTCTTAAAAAGAAGAACATCCAAGCCAGGCTATGTTTTGCCAAAACCCAAATCAAAATCTCCAAAATCTCACAAAAGCAGAGGTAGACCTTTTTGGCCATAATCCAAAGTCAACACTATGTATCACTAGAAGATCACCATCCCTACAGTGAGGCATGGTGGGGGCAGCATTGTGCTTTGGGGACGTTTTTCAGCAGATGGAACTGGGGCTTTAGTCAAGGCAAAGGTAATAATGAACAGTTCCAAATATCAGTTAATTCTACATCAAAACCTTCAAGCCTCTGCTAAAAAGTAAAAAACGAAGAGTAATTTCATTTATTAGTAGAACAACGACCCTATGCGACCTCCAAAATCACAGTAAACTTCACCAAAGTATTAGTTTAAGGGTGTGCAGATTTATGCAACAACATTGTTTTAAGTCTTTATCTTTCTTTTTCCACGCAAAAAGATTTCAGTTAAATTGTAAGGATTATGATCGACATTAAAGGCAGAGAAAGTTCCAAAATGATTTTTTTTTTGCAGAGGGGTGTGAAGACTATCTCCACCGTACACACCTATATGCACGCGCACGCGCACACACACACACACACGCAGATTTACTTATAGTAGTGAAAGCAGTGAGAGCGGGAGGGCTGATGGCAGCTGTGCAATATCTGTGGATCAGCTTACTGGAGTATTATGGTGGGGTCTGCACATTCACCGTACACGGCTATCGCCCTGGATTATGGCACAGGCCCATCGTCACTGCCGGGTGGGTGCTGGGCTGATATGTCCATAGAACCCCATATAAGCAGCCGTACAGACGTGGTAACTGCTGCATGTAACGACACGACCGTACAATGGATCTCCAGGTTACTCAGCACAGTGTACAGGATCCGCCGGAACCCGGTCACTGACAACCAACATTCACATTTCCAGTGACTTGGGAGTCAGAAATGTTGGTCCCTGCAGTACACCGTGACGGCTCCGTGTCAGGACAAACGGCCGCCTAATGTACACAAAGCAGCACAAGTCCCAATGTGGTGGGTGCAAAATTCCCAGAACTGGACCCAAAAGCGGCACATTTGTAAACCCTAGAGGCGCAGCGCTCCAGGACGTCGGCAGAGCGATGATCTCCTGTGTCCTTATACTGGCGAGGCTGCAGCCCAGTGTACGGCGGATCCTCGGCACACACTTATGGATGGGGTACAATGTATCAGAGACATGTATGGGAGCAGGACAGGAGGCGCCGTCCCCACTGCAGCTGCTCCATCTGGAGGGATCGCCGGCACTCGGGGGCCCGGCCCACTCATCAGCTGTGGCACCCAGCGGGTACAAGAAGTGGTGAGGCCAGAGCCAGATCTGCAGAGGGATCATGAGGCCGAGGACTACAGCTCCTCAGTGACCGACAGCAGGGCCCTAAACATGACGTGTACGGGCCCTCATACTATACATGACAGGAAGCCCTCCAGGGGCCCTCACCCCGCACACACGATCCGACCCTCCAAGGGCGCTCATCCCGAACACACAAACCGGCACTCCAGGGGCCCTCACCACACACCCTCATCCCACACACACGATCCAGCCCTCCAGGGGCCCTCATCCCACACAAACGATCCAGGGCCCTCATCCCACACACACGATCCGGCCCACCGCGGACCCTCATCCCACACACACAATCCAGCCCTCCAGGGGCCCTCATCCCACACACACGATCCGACCCTCCAAGGGCGCTCATCCCGAACACACGATCCGACCCTCATCCCGCACACATGATCCAGCCCTCCAAGGGCGCTCATACTATACATTACAGGAAGCCCTTCAGGGGCCCTCACCCCGCACAAACAATCAGACCCTCCAAGGGCCCTCACCCCGCACACACGATCCGGCCCTCCAGGGGCCCTCATCCAGCAAACACGATCCAGCCCTCCAGAGGCCCTCATCCCGCACACACGATCCGGGCCCTCATCCCCAACACACGATCCAGCCCTCCAGGGGTCCTCATCCCGCACACACGATCCGGCCCTCCAGGGGCACTCATCCCGCACACACGATCCGACCCTCCAGGGGCACTCATCCCGCACACACGATCCAGCCCTCCAGGGGCACTCATCCCGCACACACGATCCAGCCGTCCAGGGGCACTCATCCCGCACACACGATCCAGCCCTCCAGGGGCACTCATCCCGCACACACGATCCAGCCCTCCAGGGGCACTCATCCCGCACACACGATCCGGCCCTTATCCCGCACACATCCCCAGGGGCCCTCATCCCCAACACACGATCCGGCTCTCATCCTCAACACACGATCTGGCCCTCCAGGGGCACTCATCCCGCACACACACGATCCGGCCCTCCAGGGGCACTCATCCAGCAAACACGATCCGGCCCTCCAGGGGCACTCATCCAGCAAACACGATCCGGCCCTCCAGGGGCACTCATCCAGCAAACACGATCCGGCCCTCCAGGTCCCCTCATCCTGCAAACACGATCCGGCCCTCCAGGGGCACTCATCCAGCAAACACGATCCGGCCCTCCAGGGGCACTCATCCAGCAAACACGATCCGGCCCTCCAGGTCCCCTCATCCTGCAAACACGATCCGGCCCTCCAGGGGCCCTCATCCCGCACACACGATCCGGCCCTCCAGGGGCCCTCATCCCGCACACACGATCCGGCCCTCCAGGGGCCCTCATCCCGCACACACGATCCGGCCCTCCAGGGGCCCTCATCCCGCACACACGATCTGGCCCTCATCCAGCAAACACGATCCGGCCCTCCAGGGGCACTCATCCCGCACACACGACCCGGCCCTCCAGGGGCACTCATCCCGCACACACGACCCGGCCCTCCAGGGGCACTCATCCCGCACACACGACCCGGCCCTCCAGGGGCACTCATCCCGCACACACGACCCGGCCCTCCAGGGGCACTCATCCCGCACACACGACCCGGCCCTCCAGGGGCACTCATCCCGCACACACGACCCGGCCCTCCAGGGGCACTCATCCCGCACACACGACCCGGCCCTCCAGGGGCACTCATCCCGCACACACGACCCGGCCCTCCAGGGGCACTCATCCCGCACACACGACCCGGCCCTCCAGGGGCACTCATCCCGCACACACGACCCGGCCCTCCAGGGGCACTCATCCCGCACACACGACCCGGCCCTCCAGGGGCACTCATCCCGCACACACGACCTGGCCCTCCAGGGGCACTCATCCCGCACACACGACCCGGCCCTCCAGGGGCACTCATCCCGCACACACGATCCAGCCCTCATCCTGTAGTCCTCCAGGGGCCCTCACCCCGCACACACCCCCAGGGGCCTTCATCCTGTACACACCAGTCAGTCCAGGGGCCCTCACCCCGCACACACCCCCAGGGGCCCTCATCCTGTACACACCGGTTAGTCCTCCAGGGGCCCTCATCCTGTACACACCGGTTAGTCCTCCAGGGGCCCTCCGCCCGCACCCCCCCTCCCCCCAGGGGCCCTCCGCCCGCACCCCCCCTCCCCCCAGGGGCCCTCCGCAGCGCTTACCTCCGTCAGAGTAGGTCTCGGTGCCGTAGCCATCCTGCAGCCCGTTGGTCCAGGTGCCCTCGTACTTGGCGCCGTTGCCCGTGCACTCCCGCACCCCGTAGCGGCCCTTGAAGCCGTTGGTCCACTCGCCCCGGTACACCCACTTGCCCTTGCTCTCCACACCGATGCCATGGCGCTTGCCCTGCGCCCAGGTGCCCTGGTAGGTGTTGCCGCTGGGCCAGGTGTAGACACCCAGCACCTCGAAGCCGTGACTCCAGGAGCCCGTGTACTCGCCCTGGCCCTTGGGACCGGTGCAGATGCCGTGGCCGTGCGCCTTGCCGTCCTGCCAGCCGCCGCAGTAAGACCCCCCATCGTCAAAGTTAAATCTTCCCCCAGTGGACATGCACGTACCGCGGCCCCTGCACACACGCTGTGAAGACGGGGCTCCGGGGCTCAGCACAGGGGCGCACTCAGGGACCCCGGGCTCCCCAGCATTCCGGGGGATGCTCGCCGTGTACGGGGGGATGAGCACTGCAGCTGCCGAGCCCTCTGCCTCCTCCTCCCCGTCTGTGCCCGGCCCCCGCCTCCTCCTCCTCCCGCTGCATTGGCTGCTGCTCCCGGGACTGATGGAGCTCGGCGGCGCCCTGTGCGATCACCAGACGCAGCGACTGCGCAACACGGCGCCCGGCGTCAGCCCAGACAGCGGCGGGGACCGGGGATGGAAATACGTGTGTATACAGACTCCCCGTGTGACCGGGTACCAATGTATACAGCCAGCCAGGGCCCTGGTACCACATGTACAGCACAGGGCGGGGGCCCCGTCACCAGATACACCCCAATATCACCAGCTATACCACTAATGTCACCAGATATACCCCAATATCACCAGATATACCCCCAATATCACCAGCTATACCACTAATGTCACCAGATATACCCCAATATCACCAGATATACCCCCAATATCACCAGCTATACCACTAATGTCACCAGATATACCCCAATATCACCATAGATACCACTAATGTCACCAGATATACCCCAATATCACCATAGATACCACTAATGTCACCAGATATACCCCAATATCACCAGATATACCACTGATGTCACCAGATATACCCCAATATCATCATAGATACCACTAATGTCACCAGATATACCCCCAATATCACCATAGATACCACCAATGTCACCATATATACCCCCAATATCACCATAGATACCACTAATGTCACCTGTCACCAGATATACCCCCCAATATCACCATATATACTACCAATGTCAGCAGATACACCCCAATATCACCATAGATACCACTAATGTCACCATATATACACCAATATCACCATAGTTACCACTAATGTCACCAGATACAACCCAATATCGCCATAGATACCACCAATGTCACCTGTCACCAGATATACCCCAATATCATCATAGATACCACTAATGTCACCAGATATACCCCCAATATCACCATAGATACCACTAATGTCACCAGATATACCCCATATATCACCATAGATACCACCAATGTCACCAGATATACCCCAATATCACCATAGATACCACCAATGTCACCATATATACCCCCAATATCACCATAGATACCACTAATGTCACCAGATATACCCCCAATATCACCATAGATACCACTAATGTCACCTGTCACCAGATATACCCCAATATCACCAGATATACCTCTAATATCACCACAGAAACCACTAATGTCACCATATATACCCCACTATCACCATAGATACCACCAATGTCACCAAATACAACCCAATATCACCATAGATACCACCAATGTCACCAGATATACCCCAATATCACCATAGATACCACTAATGTCACCTGTCACCAGATATACCCCCAATATCACCATAGATACCACCAATGTCACCACATAAACCACTAATGTCACCATATATACCCCAATATCACCACAGATACCACTAATGTCATCAGATACAACCCAATATCACCATAGATACCACTAGTGTCACCAGATATACCCCAATATCACCATAGATACCACTAATGTCACCTGTCACCAGATATACCCCAATATCACCAGATAAACCCCCAATATCACCATAGAAACCACTAATGTCACCATATATACCCCAATATCACCAGAGATACCACTAATGTCACCAGATACAACCCAATATCACCATAGATACCACCAATGTCACCAGATACAGCCCCAATATCACCATAGATACCACTAATGTCACCAGATATACCCCAATATCACCAGAGATACCCCCAATACCACCACAGAAACCACTAATGTCACCATATATACCCCAATATCACCACAGATACCAGTAATATCACCAGATACACCCCAATATCACCATAGATACTACTAATGTCACCTGTCACCAGATATACCCCAATATCACCAGATATACCCCCAATACCACCACAGAAACCACTAATGTCACCATATATACCCCAATATCACCACAGATACCAGTAATATCACCAGATACACCCCAATATCACCATAGATACTACTAATGTCACCTGTCACCAGATATACCCCAATATCACCAGATATACCCCCAATACCACCACAGAAACCACTAATGTCACCATATATACCCCAATATCACCACAGATACCAGTAATATCACCAGATACACCCCAATATCACCATAGATACTACTAATGTCACCAGATACAACCCAATATCACCATAGATACCACCAATGTCACCTGTCACCAGATATACCCCCAATATCAACATAGAAACCACTAATGTCACCATATATACCCCAATATCACCACAGAAACCACTAATGTCACCATATATACCCCAATATCACCACAGATACCAGTAATATCACCAGATACACCCAATATCACCATAGATACCACTAATGTCACCAGATACAACCCAATATCACCATAGATACCACCAATGTCACCTGTCACCAGATATACACCCCAATATCACCATAGATACCCCAATATCACCACAGATACCACTAATGTCACCAGATATACCCCAATATCACCAGATATACCCCCAATATCACCAGCTATACCACTAATGTCACCAGATATACCCCAATATCACCATAGATACCACTAATGTCACCAGATATACCCCCAATATCACCAGCTATACCACTAATGTCACCAGATATACCCCAATATCACCATAGATACCACTAATGTCACCAGATATACCCCCGATATCACCAGCTATACCACTAATGTCACCAGATATACCCCCAATATCACCAGCTATACCACTAATGTCACCAGATATACCCCAATATCACCATAGATACCACTAATGTCACCAGATATACCCCAATATCACCAGATATACCACTGATGTCACCAGATATACCCCAATATCATCATAGATACCACTAATGTCACCAGATATACCCCCAATATCACCATAGATACCACCAATGTCACCATATATACCCCCAATATCACCATAGATACCACTAATGTCACCTGTCACCAGATATACCCCCCAATATCACCATATATACTACCAATGTCAGCAGATACACCCCAATATCACCATAGATACCACTAATGTCACCATATATACACCAATATCACCATAGTTACCACTAATGTCACCAGATACAACCCAATATCACCATAGATACCACCAATGTCACCTGTCACCAGATATACCCCAATATCATCATAGATACCACTAATGTCACCAGATATACCCCCAATATCACCATAGATACCACTAATGTCACCAGATATACCCCATATATCACCATAGATACCACCAATGTCACCAGATATACCCCAATATCACCATAGATACCACCAATGTCACCATATATACCCCCAATATCACCATAGATACCACTAATGTCACCAGATATACCCCCAATATCACCATAGATACCACTAATGTCACCTGTCACCAGATATACCCCAATATCACCAGATATACCTCTAATATCACCACAGAAACCACTAATGTCACCATATATACCCCACTATCACCATAGATACCACCAATGTCACCAAATACAACCCAATATCACCATAGATACCACCAATGTCACCAGATATACCCCAATATCACCATAGATACCACCAATGTCACCAGATATACCCCAATATCACCATAGATACCACTAATGTCACCAGATATACCCCAATATCACCAGATATACCACTGATGTCACCAGATATACCCCAATATCATCATAGATACCACTAATGTCACCAGATATACCCCCAATATCACCATAGATACCACCAATGTCACCATATATACCCCCAATATCACCATAGATACCACTAATGTCACCTGTCACCAGATATACCCCCCAATATCACCATATATACTACCAATGTCAGCAGATACACCCCAATATCACCATAGATACCACTAATGTCACCATATATACACCAATATCACCATAGTTACCACTAATGTCACCAGATACAACCCAATATCGCCATAGATACCACCAATGTCACCTGTCACCAGATATACCCCAATATCATCATAGATACCACTAATGTCACCAGATATACCCCCAATATCACCATAGATACCACTAATGTCACCAGATATACCCCATATATCACCATAGATACCACCAATGTCACCAGATTATACCCCAATATCACCATAGATACCACCAATGTCACCATATATACCCCCAATATCACCATAGATACCACTAATGTCACCAGATATACCCCCAATATCACCATAGATACCACTAATGTCACCTGTCACCAGATATACCCCAATATCACCAGATATACCTCTAATATCACCACAGAAACCACTAATGTCACCATATATACCCCACTATCACCATAGATACCACCAATGTCACCAAATACAACCCAATATCACCATAGATACCACCAATGTCACCAGATATACCCCAATATCACCATAGATACCACTAATGTCACCTGATATACCCCCAATATCACCATAGATACCACCAATGTCACCACATAAACCACTAATGTCACCATATATACCCCAATATCACCACAGATACCACTAATGTCATCAGATACAACCCAATATCACCATAGATACCACTAGTGTCACCAGATATACCCCAATATCACCATAGATACCACTAATGTCACCTGTCACCAGATATACCCCAATATCACCAGATAAACCCCCAATATCACCATAGAAACCACTAATGTCACCATATATACCCCAATATCCTTAGAGATACCACTAATGTCACCAGATACAACCCAATATCACCATAGATACCACCAATGTCACCAGATACAGCCCCAATATCACCATAGATACCACTAATGTCACCAGATATACCCCAATATCACCATAGATACCACTAATGTCACCTGTCACCAGATATACACCAATATCACCAGATATACCCCCAATACCACCACAGAAACCACTAATGTCACCATATATACCCCAATATCACCACAGATACCAGTAATATCACCAGATACACCCCAATATCACCATAGATACTACTAATGTCACCTGTCACCAGATATACCCCAATATCACCAGATATACCCCCAATACCACCACAGAAACCACTAATGTCACCATATATACCCCAATATCACCACAGATACCAGTAATATCACCAGATACACCCCAATATCACCATAGATACTACTAATGTCACCAGATACAACCCAATATCACCATAGATACCACCAATGTCACCTGTCACCAGATATACCCCCAATATCAACATAGAAACCACTAATGTCACCATATATACCCCAATATCACCACAGAAACCACTAATGTCACCATATATACCCCAATATCACCACAGATACCAGTAATATCACCAGATACACCCAATATCACCATAGATACCACTAATGTCACCTGTCACCAGATATACCCCAATATCACCAGATATACCTCTAATATCACCACAGAAACCACTAATGCCACCATATATACCCCACTATCACCATAGATACCACCAATGTCACCAAATACAACCCAATATCACCATAGATACCACCAATGTCACCAGATATACCCCAATATCACCATAGATACCACCAATGTCACCAGATATACCCCAATATCACCATAGATACCACTAATGTCACCAGATATACCCCAATATCACCAGATATACCACTGATGTCACCAGATATACCCCAATATCATCATAGATACCACTAATGTCACCAGATATACCCCCAATATCACCATAGATACCACCAATGTCACCATATATACCCCCAATATCACCATAGATACCACTAATGTCACCTGTCACCAGATATACCCCCCAATATCACCATATATACTACCAATGTCAGCAGATACACCCCAATATCACCATAGATACCACTAATGTCACCATATATACACCAATATCACCATAGTTACCACTAATGTCACCAGATACAACCCAATATCGCCATAGATACCACCAATGTCACCTGTCACCAGATATACCCCAATATCATCATAGATACCACTAATGTCACCAGATATACCCCCAATATCACCATAGATACCACTAATGTCACCAGATATACCCCATATATCACCATAGATACCACCAATGTCACCAGATATACCCCAATATCACCATAGATACCACCAATGTCACCATATATACCCCCAATATCACCATAGATACCACTAATGTCACCAGATATACCCCCAATATCACCATAGATACCACTAATGTCACCTGTCACCAGATATACCCCAATATCACCAGATATACCTCTAATATCACCACAGAAACCACTAATGTCACCATATATACCCCACTATCACCATAGATACCACCAATGTCACCAAATACAACCCAATATCACCATAGATACCACCAATGTCACCAGATATACCCCAATATCACCATAGATACCACTAATGTCACCTGTCACCAGATATACCCCCAATATCACCATAGATACCACCAATGTCACCACATAAACCACTAATGTCACCATATATACCCCAATATCACCACAGATACCACTAATGTCATCAGATACAACCCAATATCACCATAGATACCACTAGTGTCACCAGATATACCCCAATATCACCATAGATACCACTAATGTCACCTGTCACCAGATATACCCCAATATCACCAGATAAACCCCCAATATCACCATAGAAACCACTAATGTCACCATATATACCCCAATATCACCAGAGATACCACTAATGTCACCAGATACAACCCAATATCACCATAGATACCACCAATGTCACCAGATACAGCCCCAATATCACCATAGATACCACTAATGTCACCAGATATACCCCAATATCACCAGAGATACCACTAATGTCACCTGTCACCAGATATACACCAATATCACCAGATATACCCCCAATACCACCACAGAAACCACTAATGTCACCATATATACCCCAATATCACCACAGATACCAGTAATATCACCAGATACACCCCAATATCACCATAGATACTACTAATGTCACCTGTCACCAGATATACCCCAATATCACCAGATATACCCCCAATACCACCACAGAAACCACTAATGTCACCATATATACCCCAATATCACCACAGATACCAGTAATATCACCAGATACACCCCAATATCACCATAGATACTACTAATGTCACCAGATACAACCCAATATCACCATAGATACCACCAATGTCACCTGTCACCAGATATACCCCCAATATCAACATAGAAACCACTAATGTCACCATATATACCCCAATATCACCACAGAAACCACTAATGTCACCATATATACCCCAATATCACCATAGGTACCACTAATGTCACCAGATATACCCCAATATCACCATAGATACCCCAATATCACCACAGATACCACTAATGTCACCAGATATACCCCAATATCACCATAGGTACCACTAATGTCACCAAATATACCCCAATATCACCATAGATACCACCAATGTCACCTGTCACCAGATATACACCCCAATATCACCATAGATACCCCAATATCACCATAGATACCACTGTCACCAGATATACCCCCAATATCACAATAGATACCACTAATGTGGTATCCACTTTCACCGCCCAATCCCCCCTCCACCACGACTCATATACATCAGCCCCTCACTGCTTCCATCTCCCATGTACAGCTCCCATGCACTTCTCACCTTCATGAAAAACCTCAGCCCATCTTGCCCAAACACACTGCACAAAAAAACTTCAAACGCTTCAAAAAACTATTTGCTTTTTATCTTGTTACTCCTACTGATTTCGGGGGACATATCCCCAAACACTGGTCCCCCATCCCCCAACCTCAACCGCTAAGCTACCTCATATCAAAACCATACTAACCTTATTAATATTACTTGCACTCCCTCATCTCTCCCTTTCAATTGTGCCCTTTGGAATCCACGGTCTGTATGTAACAAGCTTCCTTTCCTGCACAACTACTTTCTGAACAACTCTCTGAATATATTGGCCCTCACTGAAATCTGAATCCAGGACTCTGACACTGTCTCCCCTGCTGCCATTTCCCATGGTGGCTTACAATTCTCCCATTCCCCAAGACCCACTAACAGACCTGGTGGTGGAGTCGGCATACTCTTGTCCCCCCAATGCACGTTCCAGGTTATACCCCCAGTTCCTTCACTTTCATTCCCTTCTTTTGAGGTCCACACCATCAGGCTCTTCCGTCCCCTCTCCCTGAGAGTAGCGGTCATATACCGGCCCCCAGGCTCACCCACCCACTTCCTGGACCACTTCTCAGCCTGGCTGCCGCACTTCATGTCCTCAGAACTACCAACCCTTATACTGGGAGACTTCAACATTCCCATCAACAGCCCCACTTCCACATCTGTATCCCAGCTTCTATCACTAACCACTTCTCTCGGCCTCTCACAGCTCTCAACCTCTGAAACACACAAAGACGGTAACACCCTGGACCTGGTCTTTGTCCGGCTCTGTTCAATCTCCCACCTAGATAACTCACCACCTCCCCTCTCTGACCACAACATTCTCTCCTTCACACTCACAATTCCTCGCCCACCCCAGCACTCTCCTACCTACCACACACTCAGAAATCTACAAGCCATTAACCCTCATACACTTTCAGACTCCTTACATTCATCACTGTCCCCAATCTCCTCTTTTTCCTGTCCTGATCTGGCAGTACATCACTACAATGACACTCTTAGAAGCACCCTAGACCAAGTAGCACCCCTCACCATCAGAACCTCCAAACACAGAGTGAAACAGCCCTGGCTCACATCGCAAACCCGATTTCTCCAGCGATGCTCTAGGTGTGCTGAACGCTTATGGAGGAAAACTCGCACACCAGGAGACTTCATACACTTCAAATTTATGTTAAGGACCTATAACTCTGCCCTTCACCTCACCAAACAGTCCTACTACACCACCCTGATCTCCTCACTATCCAACAACCCCAAGAAACTTTTTAACACCTTTCACTCCCTCCTCAGGCCAAAAGCACAAGACCCTATCACAGACATTTGTGCTGATGACCTGGCCTCCCACTTTATAGAGAAAATAGACAATATCCGTCAGGAAATCCGCTCCCAGACACCAAGTGCAATGACTCACATCCCTCCCTGCATCTCCCCTGGCTCACTCTCCACATTCGATCCCATCATAGAAGAAGAAGTCTCCAAGCTCCTCTCCTCTTCTCGTCCGACTACATGCACCACCGACCCCATTCCCTCACACCTCCTCCAGTCTCTCTCTCCAGTCGTCACAACTCGCCTAACTACAATTTTTAATCTCTCCCTTACCTCTGGCATTTTTCCCTCCTCCTTCAAACACTCTATCATTACTCCATTACTAAAAAAACCCACCCTTGACCCATCATGCACAAATAACTACAGACCAGTCTCCAATCTCCCCTTCATCTCAAAACTCCTGGAGCGCCTAGTCTACTCCCGCCTTAAGGTACCGTCACACTAGGCGATATCGCCAGCAATCCGTGACGTTGCAGCGACCTGGATGGCGATATCGCTGTATTTGACACGCAGCAGCGATCTGGATCCCGCTGTGAAATTGCTGGTCGCTGCTAGAAGGTCTGCACATTATTTGGTCGCTAGGTCGCCGTGTATCGCCGTGTTTGACAGCAAAAGCGACGATACCAGCGATATTTTACACTGGTAACCAGGGTAAACATCGGGTTACTAAGCGCAGGGCCGCGCTTAGTAACCCGATGTTTACCCTGGTTACCAGCGTAAAAGTTAAAAAAACAAACAGTACATACTCACCAGCGCGTCCCCCAGCCTCTGCTTCCTGACACTAAAGCGCCGGCCCTAAACTGAAAGTGAAAGCAACAGCGGTGACGTCACCGCTGTGCTGTTAGGGCCGGAGCTCAGTCAGCGTCAGGATGCAGAGGCTGGGGGACGCGCAGGTGAGCATGTACTGTTTGTTTTTTTAACTTTTACGCTGGTAACCAGGGTAAACATCGGGTTACTAAGCGCGGCCCTGCGCTTAGCAACCCGATGTTTACCCTGGTTACCCGGGGACCTCGGCATCGCTGGTCGCTGGAGAGCGGTCTGTGTGACAGCTCTCCAGCGACCACACAGCGACGCTGCAGCGATCGGCATTGCTGTCGCTATCGCTGCAGCGTCGCTTAGTGTGACGGTACCTTTACCCGTTACCTCTCCACCCATTCCCTTCTAGACCCTTCACAGTCTGGTTTCCGCGCCCTACATTCGACAGAAACTGCACTCATCAAGGTGACCAATGACCTTCTGACAGCAAAATGTAACGGTGACCACTCTCTGCTCATTCTCCTTGATCTTTCTGCAGCTTTCGACACTGTTGACCACCCTCTCCTACTCTCTAGGCTCCAGTCACTAGGCATTAAGGACACTGCTCTCTCCTGGTTCTCCTCCTATCTTTCTGAATGATCCTTCAGTGTTCTGTTCTCTGGCTCCACTTCATCTCCTCTTCCTCTCACTGTCGGGGTACCCCAGGGCTCAGTCCTTGGCCCCCTTCTCTTCTCCCTCTACACGGCCCCAATTGGACAGATCATCAGCAGATTTGGTTTTCAGTACCATCTTTATGCTGATGACACACAACTATACACGTCATCCCCTGACCTTACCCCCGCTGTACTACAGAACGCCACTGACGGTCTGCAGTCTCCAACATCATGTCCGCTCTCTATCTGAAACTCAACCTCTCCAAAACTGAACTTCTTCTGCTCCCGCCTTATACTAACCTCCCTAAATCTGACATTTCCCTCTCCGTGGGTGGCACCATCATAACACCCCGGCAGCAGGCACGCTGTCTGGGTGTTATGTTTGACTCCGATCTCTCCTTCACCTCCCACATACAATCTCTTGCCCGCTCGTGCCGCTTACACCTAAAGAACATCTCTAGAATCCGCCCTTTTCTCACCATGGAGACAACAAAAACTCTCACTGTCGCCCTAATCCACTCCCGTCTGGACTACTGTAACGCTCTATTAATTGGCCTCCCCCTCACTTGACTTTGCCCTCTCCAGTCTATCCTTAATGCAGCAGCCAGGGTCGTCCATCTGGCTAATCGTTACTCGGACGTGTCCGCTCTTCGCCAGTCGTTACATTGGCTGCCCATTCATTACAGGATACAATTCAAAGTACTTGTTCTCACCCACAAGGCTCTCCATAGTGCGGCACCCCCTTACATCTCCTCCCTCATTTCTGTCTATCGGCCTAACCGACCTCTGCAAATGACTTTCGACTAACCTCTGCACTAATCCATACCTCCCACTCCCGACTCCAAGACTTCTCCCGTGCTGCGCCAATCCTCTGGAATGCTCTACCCCAAGACATTAGGACCATCCACAACTTGCATAGCTTTAGGCGCTCGCTCAAAACACATTTGTTCAGAGCGGCCTATCACGTTCCCTAATCAAACTCATTTTATGTTTTTGTGCGTGTGTAACCCATTCACTACTTCCATCTACCCTCACCCCCGGAAGATGGCTGGACCATCACTGTAAATACACCATTGTAAATACACACCTGTGCTTTGTATCTCCCCACCTCATTGTAGATTGTAAGCTCTCACGAGCAGGGTCGTCTTATTTTGTCTTATTTTTGCTTTATTACTGTATTGTTAACGTTGTTACCTATGAGTGTTGTGTTTGAAACTGTTAAACTGTAAAGCGCTGCGGAATATGTTGGCGCTATATAAATAAAGATTATTATTATTAATGTCAACAGAAATACCCCAATATCACCATAGATACCACTAATGTCACCAGTTATACCCCCAACATCACCATAGATACCACTAATGTCACCTGTCACCAGATACACCCCAATGTCACCAGATACAACCCAATATCACCATAGATACCACTAGTGTCACCAGATATACCCCAATATCACCATAGATACCACTAATGTCACCTGTCACCAGATATACCCCAATATCACCAGACATACCTCTAATATCACCACAGAAACCACTAATGTCACCATATATACCCCACTATCACCACAGATACCACCAATGTCACCAAATACAACCCAATATCACCATAGATACCACCAATGTCACCAGATATACCCCAATATCACCATAGATACCACTAATGTCACCTGTCACCAGATATACCCCCAATATCACCATAGATACCACTAATGTCACCAGATACACCCCAATATCACCACAGATACCAGTAATATCACCAGATACACCCCAATATCACCATAGATACCGCTAATGTCACCAGATACACCCCAATATCACCACAGATACCAGTAATATCACCAGATACACCCCAATATCACCATAGATACCACTAATGTCACCATAGAGGAGGACATAGCTCAGGAATGGAGAGGAGCGCCGGATTCAGGAGAACAGCGCATTCCCTCCAGGTATAAAAGGGATAGCTTCTAAATCATTGTGCGTTGCCATTTGATGGAAAGTATTTGGTCAGATTTATACACAGACCTAAAAAATAAAATCTACTAAAGCGTTGCATTGGCCAGGAATCGAACCCGGGCCTCCCGCGTGGCAGGCGAGAATTCTACCACTGAACCACCAATGCTCCAGCTGTGTGAGGACTGCGGCGCAGCTGTCGAATTCCTGGGAAGAGACGGCCGCCCCCGTCCAGCACATACAGGACTGCAGTGGGGGAGGGGAGGGCGGCCGTCACTAAACGCTCCTGTCTGCACACAGCACCATGGGAGTTATTGTCCAGTAATGTTCTGCAGATGTGCGCTGGAGTCAGGGGGGGGGCACAACAATATTCTGCAGATCTGAGGAGGTCAGTGGTGTAATCAGGGCCCCGGGGCCCCTGGCAGTGTAGACGGAATGGGCCCCCATCCCCCAATGTATCACGTGACATGTCACATGACCCCCTTTGATAGCTCATGTGATAAGTCACGTGATTAGCACACAGGCACTCTGGTCCCATCTGTAGATGCAAAATAAAGAGATAGCGTCGCGCAATTTATTTCCCTTATGTGCAACGCTACACATAACATACCGCCATATGTAACAGCGGGGGGGATTCACTGTCCCGAGGGGCCGAACCAATAGGATGAAATTAATTCTGCTCTATATTATTATTAACAGTAATTCTAATAATTATTCTATATTAATATTAATTCAATTACTTATTAAGCATAAACAAGTATGCTGACATCCTCGTGTATACTGTATGAGCCCACAAATAGCCCTCTATATACACTGTATGAGCCCCCACATAGCACCCTATATACAGAATGAGCCCACACACAGTCCCCTATATACACTATGAGCCCCCACATAGCACCCTATATACTGTATGAGCCCTCACATAGCCACCTATATACACTATGAGCCCCCACATAGCACGATATATACAGAATGAGCCCACACAGCCACCTATGCACCATATGAGCCCCCACAGAGCTCCCTATATACAGAATGAGCCCACACAGTCCCCGATATACACTGAGCCCCCACATAGCACCCTATATACTGTATGAGCCCTCACATAGCTCCCTATATACAGAATGAGCCCACACAGCCACCTATACACCATATGAGCCCCCACAGAGCTCCCTATATACAGAATGAGCCCACACAGTCCCCGATATACACTGAGCCCCCACATAGCACCCTATATACTGTATGAGCCCTCACATAGCTCCCTATATACAGAATGAGCCCACACAGCCCCCTATACACCATATGAGCCCCTACATAGCTCCCTATATACTGTATGAGCTCTCACATAGCCCCCTATATACATTGAGCCCACACATAGCTCCCTATATACACCATATGAGCCCCCACATAGCACCCTATATACTGTATGAGCCCTCACATAGCCCCCTATATACAGCAACACAACATGAGACCACATATAGCCTCCTATATGCAATATGAGTCTGCACACAGACACCTATGTACAGAATGAGCCCACACAGCCCCCTATATACACTGTATGAGCGCCCACATAGCTCCCTATGTACTGTATGAGCACCACACAGCCCCCTATACACCATATGAGCCCCCACATAGCACCCTATATACAGTATGAGCCCCCACATAGCTCCCTATATACAGAATGAACCCATACACACCCCCTATATACACTAGAAGCCCCCACATAGCACCCTATATACTGTATGAGCCCCACACAGCCACCTATACACCATATGAGCCCCTACATAGCTCCCTGTACACAGAGTGAGCACACACACAATCCCATATATACAGGATGAGCCCCCACAGCCTCTATACAGAATGAACCCACACACAGCCCCTATACACAGTATGAGCCACCATATAGCACCCTATATACAGTATGAGCCCCCACACAGCTCCCTATATACAGAATGAGCCCCACACAGCCCCCTATATACACTGTATGAGCCCCCGTATAGCTCCCTATATACAGAATGAGCCCCACACAGCCCCCTATATACACTGAGCCCCCACATAGCACCCTATATACTGTATGAGTCCTCACATAGCCCCCTATATATACTATGAGCCCCCACATAGCACCCTATATACTGTATGAGCCCACACACAGCCACCTATATACACTATGAGCCCCCACATAGCCCCCTATATACACTGTATGAGCCCCACATAGCTCCCTATATACATGAGCCCCACAGAGTCCCCTATATACACTATGAGCCCCCACATAGATCCCTATATACAGAATGAGCCTCACACAGCCCCCTATATACACTATTAGCCCCCACATAGCACCCTATATACTGTATGAGCCCTCACATAGCCCCCTATATACAGCAACACACAACATGAGACCACATATAGACTCCTATATGCAATATGAGTCTGCACACAGACACCGATGTACAGAATGAGCCCACACACAGCCCCGATATACACACATGAGAAATTATATAGCCCCCTATATGCAATATAAGCCTGCACACAGCCCCCTATATACAGCATGAGCCCCTACATAGCTCCCTATATACAAGATGAACACACACACAGCCTCCTATACACAGTAGTGCAGATTGCTCTCATTATAATCTGCCTATGGGTGTAATAATCTGCAGGATGTATCACTGTATCTGTCAGGAGGTGGAGGAGCAATGTTCTGCAGAGAGGTCAGTGGTGTAATAATCTGCAGGATATATCACTATGTTTCTGTCAGGAGGTGGAGGAGCGATGCTCTGCACAGAGGTCAGTGGTGTAATAATCTGCAGGATATATCACTATGTATCTGTCAGGAGGTGGAGGAGCGATGTTCTGCAGAGAGGTCAGTGGTGTAATAATCTGCAGGATATATCACTATGTATCTGTCAGGAGGTGAAGGAGCGATGCTCTGCAGAGAGGTCAGTGTTGTAATAATCTGCAGGATATATCACTATGTATCTGTCAGGAGATGGAGGAGCGATGCTCTGCAGAGAGGTCAGGGGTGTAATAATCTGCAGGATATATCACTATGTATCTGTCAGGAGGTGAAGGAGCGATGCTCTGCAGAGAGGTCAGTGGTGGTGGCTATATTTGATGGGAATGTTTGGATGACGTGGAAGCTCCATATAGTATGAGAGATGGTCACACGGACCTAGTACGCCACAATGTGGACGCAGGGGGTACTACACTTCATGATGGACGCGCTCTCCCTGGCTGTAGGGTCATTTAGGCTACTTTCACACTAGCGTTGTGCATTGCATGTCGCTATGCGACGTTGCAGCGCACCGACGCATAGTGTGGAAGCGCTGCACAACGGGGGCAGCGGATGCTGTTTTTCAACGCATCCGCTGCCCCATTGTGATGTGCGGGGAGGCGGGGGCGGAGTTCCGGCCGCGCATGCGCGGTCGGAAAAGATTCTATCGACGCACAAAAAAAACGTTACAAGCAACGTTTTTTGGTGGCGACGGTCTGACGCAACACGACGCAACCGTCGCACGATGGTTGCGACGTGTGGCAATGCGTCGCACTGCGTCACTAATAAAAGTCTATGGAGAAAAAACGCATCCTGCAAGCACTTTTGCAGGATGCGTTTTTTCTGCAAAACGACGCATAGCGACGTGCAGTGCACGATGCTAGTGTGAAAGAGGCCTTACTCATTAGCAAATAGAAATCTGCACACGGACACAGCACACAGAGCTGTCCGTCACATAAGTGGAGAAACTCCGTGCATGATCTGCTTGTACCCAGGAATTAGTACCTATGGATGGCGCCTTCTTAGGCCGGCCTCACACTTGGCGTAAGACAATACGCCACGTATTATACGTCCGTACTACGGCCGTAATACGGAGAAATGTTCCCAAAATATTGATCCGTAGTCAGGGTGTGGCAGCGTATTTTGCGCATGACATCCTCCGTATGTAATCCGTATGGCATCCGTACTGCGATATTTTCTCGCAGGCTTGCAAAACCGACATCTAATGGATTTATGTGCTCAAATGTTAGGGAAAACATATATACAGTATATATATATATATATGTCATTGAGACACATATATATATATTCTGTATTTAGATTTCATTCAGCGCGATATCTGTGAAAAGCCGGTAATTCAATTGCCGGCTTCTCATTTCTCCTTCCCAAACCCGACAGGATATGAGACATGATTACATACAGTAAACCATCTCATATCCCTTTTTTTTTGCATATTCCACACTACTAATGTTAGTAGTGTGTATGTGCAAAATTTCAGCGCTGTAGCTGCTGAAATAAAGGGTTAAATGGCGGAAAAAATTGGCGTGGGCTCCCGCGCAATTTTCTCCGCCAGAGTGGTAAAGCCAGTGACTGAGGGCAGATATTAATAGCCAGGAGAGGGTCCATGGTTATTGGCCCCCCCGGCTACAAACATCTGCCCCCAGCCACCCCAGAAAAGGCACATCTGGAAGATGCGCCTATTCTGGCACTTGGCCACTCTCTTCCCACTCCCTGTAGCGGTGGGATATGGGGTAATGAAGGGTTAATGCCACCTTGCTATTGGAAGGTGACATTAAGCCAGATTAATAATGGAGAGGCGTCAATTATGTCACCTATCCATTATTAATCCAATTGTTGGTAAGGGTTAAAAAACACACACACACATGATTAAAAAGTAGTTTAATGAAATAAACACAGCGGTTGTTGTAATAATTTATTGTTCTCTCAATCCATCAGGAACACCCTCGCTTGGAAAAATAATAAACGCACAAGATACATACCTTCTGGTGAACCGTCTCGTCCCACGAAGTAATCCATCTGAAGGGGTTAACTAATATTACAGGCAGGAGCCCTGCTAAATGCAGCTGTGCTCCGTGCCTGTAATCCCCAGCGAATGAAGGAAATGTAGGTCATTGACCTACATTTCCTTCAGTCGCGGTGATGCGCCCCCTGGTGGATGTCCTCATATGACCTGGAGCGTGGGAAAAAGTTCCCAGGCTGCAGTTCATGAGAACATCCACCAGAGGGCGCCTCACCGCGACTCAATGTAAGTACAGATCCTGCTTTCCTTTCAGCACCCGGGGGATTACAGGCACGGAGCACCGCTGCATTTAGCAGGGCTCGTGCCTGTAATATTAGTTAACCCCTTCAGATGGATTACTTCGTGGGACGAGACGGTTCACCAGAAGGTATGTATCTTGTGCGTTTATTATTTTTCCAAGCGAGGGTGTTCCTGATGGACTGAGAGAACAATAAATTATTACAACAACCGCTGTGTTTATTTCATTAAACTACTTTTAAATCATGTGTGTGTGTGTTTTTTAACCCTTACCAACAATTGGATTAATATTGGATAGGTGACATAATTGACGCCTCTCCATTATTAATCTGGCTTAATGTCACCTTACAATAGCAAGGTGGCATTAACCCTTCATTACCCCATAGCCCACCGCTACAGGGAGTGGGAAGAGAGTGGCCAAGTGCCAGAATAGGCGCATCTTCCAGATGTGCCTTTTCTGGGGTGGCTGGGGGCAGATGTTTTTAGCCACGGGGGGGCCAATAACCATGGACCCTCTCCTGGCTATTAATATCTGCCCTCAGTCACTGGCTTTACCATTCTAGCGGAGAAAATTGCGCGGGAGCCCACGCCAATTTTTTCCGCCATTTAACCCGTTATTTCAGCAGCTACAGCGCTGAAATTTTGCACATACACACTACTAACATTAGTAGTGTGGAATATGCAAAAAAAAAGGGGATATGAGATGGTTTACTGTATGTAACCATGTCTCATATCCTGTCGGGTTTGTGCAGGAGAAATGAAAAGCCGGCAATTGAATTACCGACTTTTCACTAACAGCGCTGCGTATTTCTCGCAAGTCACACTGCAGGTCCGTGTGGAATCCGTATTTTTCTCGCCCCCATAGACTTTCATTAGCGATTTTTTTGCGCAATACGCTGACAAACGCAGCATGCTGCGATTTTCTACTGCCGTAGAAAGCCGTATAATACTGAACCGTAATATACGGCTAATAGGAGCAGCCCCATTGAGAATAATTGTGCCGTTTATTTTGCGAGTTTTACGGACGTAATTTCTGCGCTCTTACGTCCGTAAAACTCGCTAGTGTGACGCCGGCCTTACACTGGCAGCGTTTACACTCGGATATTGGTGCAGAAAATCTCGGTGTGACCTGAGAGAAACAGCAATGACGGCCGCGGTTAGTCATGAAGTGGCTGGTGATTCCGGGACATCATGGCTCACACGGTCACACGTTGTGTACGGGAACGTCTCGATTTCCGCGTCCTCTGATCACGGAGAGCTGAGAGGAGTTTCCCAGGGATCGCAGCACAGAATACACATCAGATAGGACCGGGGCGAGACACAATGGTCATGAAATTCTGAGCTCCTCACCACAGATAATTACATCAATTACTCCTAATCCCTCAAAGGAGCAGAGAAATCTGCTTAATTCTCTTCTGTCATCTTCTTGTCTTGCTGTATGCAGCCCCCCAGGAGGCGACGACTCTGCTGTATATGATGTGCAGTGGTTCACACTGGAGCGGCGGCATACAGCAGAGCAGAGGTATATAGCAGAGCAAAGTTGTAGAGCGAAGCAGAGGTATATAGCGAAGCAAAGGTATATAGCGAAGCAGAGGTATATAGCGAAGCAGAGGTATATAGCAAAGCAGAGGTATAGAGCGGAGCAGAGGTATAGAGCGGAGCAGAGGTATATAGCGAAGCAAAGGTATATAGCGAAGCAGAGGTATATAGCGAAGCAGAGGTATATAGCAGAGCAAAGTTATAGAGCGAAGCAGAGGTATATAGCGAAGTAAAGGTATATAGCGAAGCAGAGGTATATAGCGAAGCAGAGGTATATAGCGAAGCAGAGGTATAGAGCGAAGCAGAGGTATATAGCGAAGCAAAGGTATATAGCAAAGCAGAGGTATATAGCGAAGCAGAGATATATAGCAAAGCAGAGGTATATAGCAAAGCAGAGGTATAGAGCGAAGCAGAGGTATATAGCAAAGCAGAGGTATATAGCAAAGCAGAGGTATATAGCGAAGCAAAGGTATATAGCAAAGCAAAGGTATATAGCAAAGCAAAGGTATATAGCGAAGCAAAGGTATATAGCGAAGCAGAGGTATATAGCGAAGCAGAGGTATATAGCAGAGCAGAGGTATAGAGCGAAGCAGAGGTATATAGCGGAGCAGAGGTATATAGCGAAGCAGCGGCATATAGCAGAGCAGAGTTATAGAGCGGAGCAGCGGCATATAGCAGATCAGAGGTATAGAGCGAAGCAGAGGTATATAGCGAAGCAAAGGTATATAGCGAAGCAAAGGTATATAGCGAAGCAGAGGTATATAGCGAAGCAGAGGTATATAGCGAAGCAGAGGTATATAGCAAAGCAGAGGTATATAGCAGAGCAGAGGTATAGAGCGAAGCAGAGGTATATAGCGAAGCAGAGGTATATAGCAAAGCAGAGGTATATAGCAAAGCAGAGGTATATAGCGAAGCAGAGGTATATAGCGAAGCAGAGGTATATAGCGAAGCAGAGGTATATAGCGAAGCAGAGGTATGTAGCGAAGCAGAGGTATATAGCAAAGCAGAGTTATATAGCAAAGCAGAGGTATATAGCGAAGCAGAGGTATATAGCAGAGCAGAGGTATAGAGCGAAGCAGAGGTATATAGCGAAGCAGAGGTATATAGCGAAGCAGAGGTATAGAGCGAAGCAGAGGTATATAGCGAAGCAAAGGTATATAGCAAAGCAGAGGTATATAGCGAAGCAGAGATATATAGCAAAGCAGAGGTATATAGCAAAGCAGAGGTATATAGCAGAGCAGAGGTATAGAGCGAAGCAGAGGTATATAGCAAAGCAGAGGTATATAGCAAAGCAGAGGTATATAGCGAAGCAAAGGTATATAGCGAAGCAGAGGTATATAGCAAAGCAAAGGTATATAGCAAAGCAAAGGTATATAGCGAAGCAAAGGTATATAGCGAAGCAGAGGTATATAGCGAAGCAGAGGTATATAGCAGAGCAGAGGTATAGAGCGAAGCAGAGGTATATAGCGGAGCAGAGGTATATAGCGAAGCAGCGGCATATAGCAGAGCAGAGTTATAGAGCGGAGCAGCGGCATATAGCAGATCAGAGGTATAGAGCGAAGCAGAGGTATATAGCGAAGCAAAGGTATATAGCGAAGCAGAGGTATATAGCGAAGCAGAGGTATATAGCGAAGCAGAGGTATATAGCAAAGCAGAGGTATATAGCAGAGCAGAGGTATAGAGCGAAGCAGAGGTATAGAGCGAAGCAGAGGTATATAGCAAAGCAGAGGTATATAGCGAAGCAGAGGTATATAGCGAAGCAGAGGTATATAGCGAAGCAGAGGTATATAGCGAAGCAGAGGTATGTAGCGAAGCAGAGGTATGTAGCGAAGCAGAGGTATATAGCAAAGCAGAGGTATATAGCAAAGCAGAGGTATATAGCAGAGCAGAGGTATAGAGCGAAGCAGAGGTATATAGCGAAGCAGAGGTATATAGCAAAGCAGAGGTATATAGTGAAGCAAAGGTATATAGCAAAGCAAAGGTATATAGCAAAGCAAAGGTATATAGCGAAGCAGAGGTATATAGCGAAGCAAAGGTATATAGCGAAGCAGAGGTATATAGCAGAGCAGAGGTATAGAGCGAAGCAGAGGTATATAGCGGAGCAGAGGTATATAGCGAAGCAGCGGCATATAGCAGAGCAGAGTTATAGAGCGGAGCAGCGGCATATAGCAGATCAGAGGTATAGAGCGAAGCAGAGGTATATAGCGAAGCAAAGGTATATAGCGAAGCAAAGGTATATAGCGAAGCAGAGGTATATAGCGAAGCAGAGGTATATAGCAAAGCAGAGGTATATAGCAAAGCAGAGGTATATGCAAAGCAGAGGTATATAGCAAAGCAGAGGTGTATAGCGAAGCAGAGGTATATAGCAAAGCAAAGGTATATAGCGAAGCAGAGGTATATAGCGAAGCAGAAGTATAGAGCGAAGCAGAGGTATATAGCAGAGCAGAGGTATATAGCAGAGCAGAGGTATATAGCGAAGCAGCGGCATATAGCAGATCAGAGGTATAGAGCGAAGCAGAGGTATATAGCGAAGCAAAGGTGTAGAGCGAAGCAAAGGTATATAGCGAAGCAAAGGTATATAGCGAAGCAAAGGTATATAGCAAAGCAGAGGTATATAGCGAAGCAGAGGTATATAGCGAAGCAGAGGTATATAGCGAAGCAGAGGTATATAGCAGAGCAAAGGTATATAGCAAAGCAGAGGTATATAGCAAAGCAGAGGTATAGAGCGGAGCAGCGGCATACAGCAGAGCAGAGATATATAGCGAAGCAGCGGCATATAGCAGAGCAGAGTTATAGAGCGAAGCAAAGGTATATAGCGAAGCAGAGGTATATAGCAAAGCAAAGGTATATAGCAAAGCAGAGGTATGTAGCAAAGCAAAGGTATATAGCGAAGCAGAGGTATATGGCAAATCAAAGGTATATAGCGAAGCAGAGGTATATAGCGAAGCAGAGGTATAGAGCGAAGCAGAGGTATATAGCAGAGCAGAGGTATATAGCAGAGCAGAGTTATATAGCAAAGCAGCGGCATATAGCAGATCAGAGGTATAGAGCGAAGCAGAGGTATATAGCGAAGCAAAGGTATATAGCGAAGCAAAGGTATATAGCAAAGCAAAGGTATATAGCAAAGCAAAGGTATATAGCGGAGCAGAGGCATAGAGCGGAGCAGAGGTATATAGCAGAGCAGAGGTATATAGCGAAGCAGCGGCATATAGCAGAGCAGAGTTATAGAGCGGAGCAGAGGCATATAGCAGATCAGAGGTATAGAGCGAAGCAGAGGTATATAGCAAAGCAAAGGTAAATAGCAAAGCAAAGGTATATAGCGAAGCAAAGGTATATAGCGAAGCAAAGGTATATAGCAAAGCAAAGGTATATAGCAAAGCAAAGGTATATAGCAAAGCAAAGGTATATAGCGAAGCAGAGGTATATAGCAGAGCAGAGGTATAGAGCGAAGCAGAGGTATATAGCGGAGCAGAGGTATATAGCAAAGCAGAGGTATATAGCAAAGCAGAGGTATATAGCGAAGCAAAGGTATATAGCGAAGCAGAGGTATATAGCGAAGCAGAGCTATAAAGCGAAGCAGAGGTATAGAGCGAAGCAGAGGTATATAGCGGAGCAGAGGTATATAGCGGAGCAGAGGTATAGAGCGAAGCAGAGGTATATAGCGGAGCAGAGGTAAATGGCGGAGCAGAGGCATAGAGCGGAGCAGAGGCATAGAGCGGAGCAGAGGTATATAGCGAAGCAAAGGTATATCGCGAAGCAGAGGTATATAGCAAAGCAAAGGTATATAGCGAAGCAGAGGTATATAGCGAAGCAGAGGTATATAGCGGAGCAGAGGTATAGAGCGAAGCAGAGGTATATAGCGGAGCAGAGGTATAGAGCGAAGCAGAGGTATATAGCAAAGCAAAGGTATATAGCAAAGCAAAGGTATATAGCGAAGCAAAGGTATATAGCAGAGCAGAGGTAAATGGCGGAGCAGAGGTATAGAGCGGAGCAGAGGTAAATGGCGGAGCAGAGGTAGAGAGCGTAGCAGAGGTAAATGGCGGAGCAGAGGCATAGAGCGGAGCAGAGGTATAGAGCGAAGCAGAGGTATATAGCGAAGCAGAGGTAAATGGCAAAGCAGAGGTATAGAGCGGAGCAGAGGTATATAGCAAAGCAAAGGTATATAGCGAAGCAGAGGTATATATCGAAGCAGAGGTATAGAGCGAAGCAGAGGTATATAGCGAAGCAAAGATATATAGCAAAGCAAAGGTATATAGCGAAGCAGAGGTATAGAGCGAAGCAGAGGTATAGAGCGAAGCAGAGGTATAGAGCGGAGCAGAGGTATATAGCGGAGCAGAGGTATATAGCGGAGCAGAGGTAAATGGCGCAGCAGAGGCATAGAGCGGAGCAGAGGCATAGAGCGGAGCAGAGGTATAGAGCGAAGCAGAGGTATAGAGCGGAGCAGAGGTATATAGCGGAGCAGAGGTATATAGCGGAGCAGAGATAAATGGCGGAGCAGAGGCATAGAGCGGAGCAGAGGTATAGAACGAAGCAGGGGTATATAGCAGAGCAGAGGTATATAGCAGAGCAGAGGTATATAGCGGAGCAGAGGTAAATGGCGGAGCAGAGGCATAGAGCGGAGCAGAGGCATAGAGCGGAGCAGAGGTATAGAGCGAAGCAGAGGTATAGAGCGGAGCAGAGGTATATAGCGAAACAGGTATATAGCGGAGCAGAGGTATATAGCGGAGCAGAGGTATAGAGCGGAGCAGAGGTATATAGCGAAGCAGAGGTATATAGTGGAGCAGAGGTATATAGCGGAGCAGAGGTAAATGGCGGAGCAGAGGCATAGAGAGGAGCAGAGGTATAGAGCGAAGCAGAGGTATATAGCGGAGCAGAGGTATAGAGCGAAGCAGAGGTATAGAGCGGAGCAGAGGTATATAGCGGAGCAGAGGTATATAGCGGAGCAGAGGTATATAGCGGAGTAGAGGTAAATGGCGGAGCAGAGGCATAGAGCGGAGCAGAGGTATAGAGCGAAGCAGGGGTATATAGCGGAGCAGAGGTATATAGCAGAGCAGAGGTATATAGCGGAGCAGAGGTAAATGGCGGAGCAGAGGCATAGAGCGGAGCAGAGGCATAGAGCGGAGCAGAGGTATAGAGCGGAGCAGAGGTATAGAGCGGAGCAGAGGTATATAGCGAAACAGAGGTATATAGCGGAGCAGAGGTATATAGCGGAGCAGAGGTATAGAGCGGAGCAGAGGTATATAGCGAAGCAGAGGTATATAGCGAAGCAGAGGTATATAGTGGAGCAGAGGTATATAGCGGAGCAGAGGTAAATGGCGGACAAGAGGCATAGAGAGGAGCAGAGGTATAGAGCGAAGCAGAGGTATATAGCGGAGCAGAGGTATATAGCGAAGCAGAGGTATATAGCGAAGCAGAGGTATATAGCGAAGCAAAGGTATATAGCGAAGCAGAGGTATATAGCGAAGCAGAGGTATATAGCAGAGCAGAGGTATATAGCAAAGCAAAGGTATATAGCGAAGCAGAGGTATATAGCGAAGCAGAGGTATATAGCGAAGCAAAGGTATATAGCGAAGCAGAGGTATATAGCGAAGCAGAGGTATATAGCGGAGCAGAGGTATATAGCAAAGCAAAGGTATATAGCGAAGCAGAGGTATATAGCGAAGCAAAGG